>NW_026779177.1:335000-635000 GCF_030144855.1 Hypanus sabinus
ATGGATTCTTAGAACAGCTTGTACTGGAGACTACCAGGGAAAGGCAATTATAGATTTAGTGTTGTGCAATGAATCGGATTTTATCAGAGACCTCGAGGTAAAGGAGCCATTAGGAGGTAGTGACCATAATATGTTTTAACCTACAATATGTGAAAGAGAAGGGAAAATCGGATGTGTCAGTATTAGTTGAACAACGTGAACTGTGGAGCTATGATGGAGGAGCTGGCAAAAGTTTAATGGAACAATACCCTAGCAGGGAAGACAGTGGAACAACAAAGGCAGGTATTTCTGGGAAGAACGCAGAAGGTGCAGGATCAGTTCATTTCAAAGAGGAAGAACGATCCTAAGTGGAGTAAAAGGCGGCTATGGCTGACGAGTGAATTAAAGGACAGTATAAAAAGAAAAGAGAAGTATAATATAGTAAAGATGACCGGGAAACCGGAGAACTGGGAAGCTTTTAAAGATCTATGGGAGATAACAAAAAAGGAAATACGCCAAGAAAAACTGAGGTACGAAGGTAAACTAGCCAAGAATATAAAGGAGGATAGTAAAAGCTTCTTTAGGTATGTGAATAGCAAAAAAATAGTTAAGACCAAAATTGGGCCTTTGAAGACCGAAACGGGCGAATTTATTATGGGGAACAAGGAAATGGCAGATGAGTTGAACAGGTACTTTGGATCTGTCTTCACTAGGGAAGAGACAAACAATCTTGCAGATGTAATAGTGGCCAAAGGAACTAGGGTAATGTATATACTGAAGGAAATTTATCTGAGGAAAGAAGATGTGTTGGATAGACTGAGTCTGAAGGCTGAAAAGTCCCCGGGACCTGATGGTCTGCATCCCAAGGTAATTAAAGAGGAGGCTCTAGAAATTGTGGACGCATTGGTAACCATTTCCCAATGTTCTATAGATTCAGGAACAGTTCCTGCTGACTGGAGCCTGGCTAATGTTGTCCCACTTTTCAAGAAATGATGGAAAGTGAAAACAGGGAATTATAGACCGCTTAGCCTGACGTCAGTGGTGGGAAAGATGCTGGAGTAAATTATAAAAGAGGAAATTACAACACATTTGGAGAGCAGTAGAAGGATCTGTCCAAGTCAGCATGGATTTACGAAGGGAAAATATTGAATAATCTTCTGGAGTTTTGAGGGAGAGCCAGTGGATGTAGTGTACCTGGACTTTCAGAAAGCTTTTGATAAAGTCCCACATAGGAGTTAGTGGGCAAAATTAGGGCACATGGTATTGGGGGCAGAGTACTGACATGGATTGAAAATTGGCTGGCTGACAGGGAACAAAGAGAAGCGATTAACGGGTCCCTTTCGGAATGGCAGGCTGTAACGAGTGGGCTACTGCAAGGTGCGGTGCTAAGACCGCAGCTGTTTACAATATAAATTAATGATTTAGATGAAGGCATTGAAAGTAACATTAGCAAATTTGCCGATGACACAAAGCTGGGTGGCAATGTGAAAAGTCAGGAAGATGTTATGAGAATGCAGGGTGACTTGGACACGCTAGGTGAGTGGGCAAATGTATGGCGATGCAGTTTAATGTGGATAAGTGTAAGGTTATTCACTTTGGTGGAAAGAACAAGAAGGCAGATTACTATCTAAATGGAGTCTAGTTAGAAAATGGGGAAGTACAACATGTTCTAGGTGTTCTTGTGCATCAGTCAATGAAAGAAAGCATACAGGTACAGCAGGCAGTGAAGAAAGATAATGGCTTTTTGGCCTTCAGAACAAGGGGAGTTGAGCATAGGAGTAAAGACGTTTTTCTACAGCTGTACGGGGCCCTGGTGAGACCCCACCTGGAGTATTGTGTGCAGTTCTGGTCTCCAAATTTGAGGAAGGACATTCTTGCTCTTGAGTGAGTGCAGCGTAGGTTCACAAGGTTAATTCCCGGAATGGCAGGACTGGCATATGTTGAAAGATTGGAGCAATTGGGCTTATATACACTGGAATTTAGAAGAATGAGAGAGGATCTGATTGAAACATATACGATTATTAAGGGATTGGACATGCTGGAGGCAGGAAGCATGTTCCCGTTGATGGGTGAGTACAGAACTAAAGGCCGCAGTTTAAGAATAAGAGGTAGGCCATTTAGAACAGAGATGCGGAAAAACTTTTATCATGCCGAGAGTGGTGGATATGTGGAATGCTTTGCCGCAGAAGGCAGTGAAGGCGTCGTCTCTGGATGCATTCCAGAGAGAATTAGATAGAGCTCCTATAGATAGTGGGGTCAAGAGATATGGGGAGAGGGCAAGAACGGGGTACTGAATGTAAATGATCAGCCATGATCACAGTGAATGGCGGTGCTGGCTAGAATGGCCGAATGGCCAACTCCTGCACCTATTGTCTATTGCTTATTTTTTTTAATCCTGGATGGTTTTCACCCATCTGAACGATAAAGGCAGCAATGTGAGAGTCATGTTATTTTATTTCTCCGTGCTTTTACACCATAACGCCTGTTTTACGAGGTGTAAGCACACAGAAATGCAGGTGGATACTCCACTAGTGTCCCCTATTACTGACCACATGTTCTGAATGCCACAGAATGTGAGGTTACAGAGCTGCTTTTCAAACACACAGGCACCTCGGTGCACAGTCCAGTCCCCATTCCTGTTCACCAAATACCAATACTTCCTAATGCAACTTGGAGTCCTGCCAAACACAGATTCGTCCGCTGAGGGCTGTATCAGACAGGGTAAGAGGGTGAGGACGGAAGAGTGGTACTGTGTGCTGAATCACCTGTTGCTCAGCAGCATGAACACGAAAGAGTTGGTGTTGGAGCTGAGGAAGGCGAAGACGCCCTGCATTCCCATCTGCATCAGGCAATAGATATGAAAGTCGTCTGGCACTACACAGACTTGGGAAATCTCCTGGGACTGCACTGGACTAAAACTACAGAGGCCCTGTGCTTCTTTGGAAGTTCTTGCAGTTTACATGATAACAGCTACTCCTTCTGCTCCTGTTATAATCCGTCCGTTTCTTCGCCCTCTTTCTTTCTTTTACATCGGTTGTCCTTCTCTCTGCTACATCCATGGAAGTTATTCACCACGTGCCTCAGTATTGACTCCGATTTGCCCTTCACTGATCATCTGACAAACTGAGCAATTTCACCCCATAACTGACGTCCCATTGTCGTATTTCTGCACTGAGCATCTCGACATCACGAAAGGGTCTTCCTGTGAGCGCTTCGGTTCAGCGCATGCGTACATCTCCGAACATGTCCGGGGAAAAATAAACCCGGAATCTAAATGTTGTGTCTTACTTACAGTGAAAATGCAGTTCAGATTGTCAAATGTGTAAAGGCAACCTCACTATCAACAATTCTACCAATGGTCATTGTTGGTAGAAAGATAATGAAGACAGATGATCTGGCGGTTTATACGCGGGTCATGCCTAGAACTGTTGTATTACTTTGCTTCATACCAGTGCGAACTTCCATGGGGCCTAGTTTGCTGTGAGGTACGACCTCAATCTGACGCACATACAAAATGCAGGCAGAACACAGTCGGTCAGGAAGCATGTGTTGAAATGAATAAACAGTTGATGTTTCGCGCCCGGACCCTTCAACTGCCTTGGAAAAAGGTAGACGATGCCTGTTTAAAGAGGTGTGGGAATGGGGGAGGCGGACAACCTTGAAGGTGGTAGGTGTTTCTGGAAGGTGAAACTCGATGGTGCAGGTTGGGGCACGAGGTAAGTGCTGGAATATGATGTGGAAAAGGCAATGGCCTGGAGAAGGAATCTGATCGGGGTCGAGAGCGTATGGTGAGAGAAAGGGAAGGAAATTGTGCAGCCGCGGGAGGTGATAGGCAGCAGGAGAGAAGCATAGGAAGCCAGAGCGGGGAAATGAAGAAGAGGGAAAGTGGATGGAAATACTAGAAGACGGAGATATCCATCTTCGTGCAGTGAGATTGGAAATTACCCGAACGGAATATAAGGTGTTAGACCTCCAGCCTGAGAGGGCATCATCATGGCAGAATAGGAGGAAGTGTTCCGAAATGTCGAATCGGGAATGGGGATACACACTGAAATGGTTGGCCACTGAGAACTCCCGCTTTTTGTTGACGGAGCTGAGGTACTCGATGAAGTGTTAATTCATTTGGACGAGGGTCTCGGCAATAAAAGCCAACTGTTCGTTCAATTCCATCGATGCTGCCTGACCTGTGGTGTTCCTTCAGCATTTTATTGCAGTTAATTACATTCGCAGTTTCCGTGCGTTCAGTACCTCAATGCAACAGAGCATTCCAATGAGAGTAGAAGGTTTATCAATGATTACAAAATCTGTGCAGTTGAACAAGATCTACCATAACAATCATGGAACCCGGGGTGAGCCGGGGAGTGGTTCACATCGGTATTCACTGAATTCGTAAATCGTCATTCCTTCGTCTTTGTAATTTTGCAATTTCGTGTTAGGCTATCCATACCTCATCACACTTGGGATTTGACTTGAATTACATCATGTTTATTTTTACCCCAGCTGTTGGAAGACAAGTCAGCCTTGTGTAGTATTGAATATTCAGCGTGCTGGAGCGACTATAAATGAATGACCGTGGAGATTGATCAGCACAGAGTTTCTTCAGCGAGATCGTGAGCAGCTGGAAGACAGGCTGAATCTCACTCAGCATGTTTGAAACAATTTACCGTGTGAGAAAGATATATTACTTGATCATTGCCGTCATCGGTGTTCTTGGTAAGATAAGAAGCGAGCTAGCTTTTGCGGTTCTGTGTGTGCGGTCTTTGATGACCGACAGTGTTGTGATGCCCCTGTATCACCGAGTGCGGTACATGCTCTGGGAAGAAATTCTGCCTTCGTTCGAACGTTCCCTCGCAGTTTAAACCGTGGCCTCGGATGAAAGTAAACCGGCCGTTGTAACAGATGCGGTATGGATGATCAGCGAGGTGGTTTCATTCTGTAAATTCATAGCAGACAGTTTTGATTTAATAATGCAAAGCCGCTTTCAAAATAAACTCCCGTCATTCCCTGCGCCCCACACCTTTACTGGCCTCTTTATCCGAATCAATGGCGCAGTATGTTTTGATATAAACTTAAAGATGTTGCTCTGTATTTTAAGAAACTGCTGCAAATTTGAGGGAAATGCGGAAACGTATACAAGTTGAATGTCAGGGTATCGCGGTACACATCACTTCTGAGTCAGACACCAAACCATTGGGAGTTTCGAAAATTGGAAACTGGTCTGTGTGCGTTTTAGTGTACCAAGGTTGCTTCCACTTCCTATTGTATGTGAAATGAAAAGGCAGATAAGAGCCAACCCAGCGCAAGGATCATGCGATATTCCGCTCTGGAGCAATGAGCATTCAAGCGTTGGTAATAGTGCTGTAATAATTTGCAAGTATTGCTGAAAGAGGCAGATATTTGAACCACTTATGTTGTCTTTCTTTTGCAAATTGAATGGATTAAACTCTAACGTGCAAAAAAATCGGAAAATTCCAAGGGCGAGCCAATATATTTAAAAGCAAAAAATGAAACTTTCAGATAGGATTTATTGACATAGGGTTTATTTATATAGGAAAATGTATAGCAGCAGGGAATCAAAGAAGTGAGACTAAGACATGCAAAACGAGAGAACAAGCAATACACTCAAGTGCTCGTGGAGCACAGCAGGCCAGGCTGCATCTATAGGAGAAGCACTGTCGACGTTTCGGGCCGGGACCCTTCGTCAGGACGTTAGAACGGGAGAAACTAATTTTGTTTCAACTTTGATTTTGTTGGAAGTGAACCGAAACGGAGATTTTCATCTGAGCTGAATGGAGATTGTCAGAACATAGGTGACGGGAATGTGGCGGAAGTTGCCGAGGCATCCTGGCTTTGCACATCAGTCGCAAACTTCCCAGAGCGCCCTAGTTTATACGTTTACAACACCTCCTCCCACAAACAGTGCCCCTCCGCCAGTAACGAGTACCGTAACCTTTCAACCAGCATGCACTCGCTTGAAGCAATCTGTGACTCCCACTTTACGCTTTTAATCATCCAATAATTGAACGTTGAGAAAAGTTTTGTCGTTCACAATTTCAGACTTATCTCCGCCCCGAGACCAAAGGAGAGGCGAGACAAAAATTCATTCATTCTTCTCGTTGTTCCCGCAGTGAATTTAGTGGCGATTGTGATCCTGTCCGGGGGAAAATGTGGCCTCTCCACCTGCACCACTCGCTACCTGGTGGCTATGGCAGCAGCGGATCTACAAACCATCATCTTTGAGGTCCTACTGTGGCGGGTCAGTTATTATTACTTCCCCGGATCTTTCCTGGACATCACCCCGGTGTGTAGTGTCATTTCTTCCCTGGGAGAAACAGCCACAGACTGTTCTGTCTGGTTCACTGTCGCTTTCACGTTTGATCGGTTTGTCACCATCTGTTGTCTGAATCTGAAAGCAAAGTATTGCACCGGGAAAACAGCGGCTGCGCTTCTGACAACCACCGGCGTTCTGCTCTGTTTTAAAAATGTGCCCAACTTCTTTGTGTATAGTCCTGTGAAACTGATTAACAATATACCCTGGGACTGCATTCTAAAGCCGGGCTACTATACGTATCCCGGATGGGTGGGATATAGATGGGTCTCTACCGTTCTAACCCCGTTACTCCCATTCGTGTTAATACTACTGTTAAATGTTCTGACAGTCAGACATATTATAGTTACTAGTCGCGTCCGTAAGGGGCTGAGAGGTAACGATAAGGCGGAGAACCGCAGTGACCCGGAGATGGAGAGCAGGAGGAGGTCTGTAATCTTACTTCTCACCATCTCCGGAAGCTTCATCACACTGTGGTCGGTGAAAGTTGCCGAGTTTCTTTATAACACAATTGCTGGATTGGATCAAAATTATTACAACGATTCGGAGTACATATTTCAACAATCCGGATACATGCTGGTGATATTAAGTTGCTGTACAAACACATTTATTTATGGGGTAACTCAGTCCAAGTTCAGAGAGCAGTTCATCAGCGCAGCGAAATATCTGCTCACGTCAACTATTCAACTAATTCATAAATAAAATATTTAAGTTTTTTTAGAGGCGGTCGCAGTGTTTTCCACTGCAGATCTGGCGTACCTCGGAGAACGTGGCAGGGGTGGGGGTGAATCAAGCCGGTTTAGAGCCCGAGCGGGACAGAGCACACTAACAGACCCTTCGGCATCTGCAGCCCGCGACGTCCCCCTTCTAGCAAATATTAAACCCCCGCTACCTTTTACTTGTTTACACTAAATTTCCGCTTCTGTCGCCGCCACACCCCTTTTGACGATGAAGCCTGAACCCCATCCTAATACTCATCGGTCAAATGACCTACAAAGCCGTTGCTTCGCGGCGACGGAGAGGAAGCAGAGCACCTGACAGAAATATTGGCGTCACAAGGAGACCGAGGCGGAATTTACACGGAACGCGCGGCAGATCAGATCGGACCTGGTCCATACTCATAGTGAGGAAACAGAGCTGCAAAGGGATTCAGAATATTATGTACATCTTCGGCACGTCCTCCAACTCGCTATAAGCAGTCTGCATCCTCGTATACAGATATGTTAACTTCAACTGTGAGTTTACCTGCATCGAGTGAGTTTGTATCAACTTTGTGATGCATTCATCTGCACAGGGAATAGCTCAACATGCCACAACTATCATCTGCAAAAAGTTTATTTCTGAAGTTTTCTTGCATGAAGCTGTGAGGAAGGAGCATTTATTACTAATTTCCTTGAGTGTTTTTAGGAAGTAGCACAGAATTTCAATGTAGAATCTCAATAGGCACTTGAGAAAGGATTTTAGCGAAAGGTGAATGGTTAATTCAGACGGTCAAATTGCACGGTAAAGACCATTACACCACTGGGTGTAGAAGCAGAATTGATCTATATTTTCCATCGAGGTCTTCCACGTTTCGTCCTTGGGTGAATCTTCCTCAACCCAATCTCTTTCCATCGCCCAGAAACACTTAGACCTATAAAAAACTTCGTTTCCTCACTGCATCTAATGTCTCTACAATTTATTTGTCATCAAATTAGAATCTGCTTGAAATAAATTCCAGCACTGCATTTGTCCTCGTTAATGCCGAAATAACCTGCAAGGTAGCTATCAGGAAATCAGGATCAAGGACATAACTCCATATGCATCTCTTATTTCGGACTTTTCTCCCCAGTTAAAACTTGCTACACAGAAGACATCCGTTCCAAAATGCTTCCTCCACACCTTCATACGCAGTATTTCACATGTCACTTATTTCCCCACGATTTCAAAGTGACTGCTCTGCCGGCGACATTAATTGTATTTGCGGGCAAATCCCGCCCAGCTGAATCCCATCCAATAGCTGACTCCCCACCGTTGAAAAACTCGTCTACCCTGGCTTATCTCTGCTTCCTTCATGTAATGGCACATCTTTAGATATCTCTCGGACTTTCGAAACATTAACGTTTGATCAGGAGGGCACGAAGGTCTCTGCAGAGGTCACAATGATCTCTGATCTTGTTTCCTATAATATCCCGGGATACAGATGGCCAGTATCCGAGGATATTCATGAAGAACTTCAACACTTCATCCATTATAATGTTGATATGCCTCCTATAGAACAGTCCCCAAAGTGACTCACAAACCTATGTCAGTCCCACGAATAAATGTAGATGAGATATATTCATTTAACACTACCATCATTCTCTTCACATAGATCACCCCTGAGACTAGCGGTGTCTATTTCACAGCCGCACCCTACACCCAAACATGTATTTACCCATTTACCTCCCAGATGCAGTATATAAATGTGCAGGACGGTGCCAAATTCATTGTTGTTCGTTTTCACGTCTAGATGCGCATTGGTCGACATTTTGCCGTTTCCGCAGCAATTTCGGATTGCAATGCATTTCCTCCTTTCCAAAACTGACGGATTGCAACGTGGAATATCCATACAACTCGGTTTATTTTCATTATGTTCAGGATTAATAGGAACAGGTAACTGCAGAACAAACCCCCTTCTTTCCTAGTTCATTTGCAAAGGTTCCCGCCTCGACAAGCGTTCTTGTCATCCGAGAAGTGTGTTTATTAAAGAAGCATTTGATTAACTTTGCACCAGATTAGCAATCTTCATAAGCCTGGTCCAACAACATTATACATTTCTTAGAGGATTTATGAATTGAGCAGAGCTTACGGTATCGTAAATGTAAGCCGTTAATTACCTGCCGCTTTCCGTATCCAAATACACTCTACAATTATACTATTATTTCCGTGATTCTAATCTCCAGCTCAATGCTGTATCTACCAACCAGTTACTTGTTTTACTATCTCAATACTCACCGTCGGAACTGGGACAAGAGACAGCGGTGCCACATTCAAATGCAGAGAATGAGAAAGTGTTGAAGGCAAACGCCGCTTGGGTATTGATTCAGATAGATCAAAGTAGCGTTTACTTAGTCATTCGTTGCGGGTACTCTCCTACCGGCGTGGACTCAGCACAAGTGTTCCTCATACCGATCACAGAAGCTGCCTTTGGTTTCCCTAACGTATGTATACTGAGAGTGCAGCGGACCAAATGGCCTCCCGCGGTCCGAAACATCCATCTCCCACTTTTATTTACACCAAGTTCCCGTTCTCGTCACCGCCACATCCCTTTGGATAACAACTCAGCGGCTCAGGATCTGAGGATATTGGAGACCAAATCGGCAGAAATGCAACTCACTCGTCACTTCAGTCATTTTGCAGAAGACGGAAATGAAGTCTACCGAAACCTGCAGTAAACCTTGCGCAAGTCCTTCGCTTTGGAGAAGCATTTAACACTGCAGACCTCAGGAATTCTGATAATCGTCTTTGCGAATTTCTATGGAGAACCTCAGTGCGTTATCTCCTTCTGGGGAAGAATGTCATCTCGCCTCCTGATTTCTAATAAATTTCCATCCGAGGAAACTGCATGTGGAATCTCCTCTGCATTCTCTCCGGTACAATCGCATATTTATTATTATGTATTTAAATCTGTAAAGCCTGAGCTGTCGAGATTGACAAGCACACTCTTACTCAATCGCCAGGAACTTGCGGACTATTCCAGTCGTGTTTAGTATTGTGGCTTTCGTGAAATTTACACAGACGTTGCCGCAGAACGAATTGTTCACTGTTATTGTGCAGTGACATTCGGATGGAACCAGTTGTAGATATTAAAATCGGGAAAATGTATACACTCTCCGTGTGCCATAGACTTTCAATTTCCTGTTTTCTTTCAGCATTTTTCGAGTTTTTCTCCTTTTTCATTTCTGTACTTCTGTATTCAAATCGATATATTCATGAAATATATTGTTCTGCTTTGGCTTCGATATCCTGTAATATTATATCCAGACGTTTATCATGTATTACCCTATATGTAATAATGGATCAGTTGCAATATACTTGTAAGCCTGTGATTATAAAACTGGAGCAGGATTGTCTTTTTGCAATGAAACATGTCATTACGAGTGGATTTTGGTGACTGTTCTGTACCACTTTATTTTACCTGTGTAATTCACATGGAATTAAACTGTTGCAGGCTGATGGAAAGTGTTGGATAGTTTCCAGTTTCTCTTTGCATTTTATTATCTATTTGTTTCTTTGTTTATTTATTTTTTTATTTACTTTTGTAATTGCAGTTATTTTTCTTCTGAACACTGGATGTGTACCGCTGTTTGTATCGTCTTTCATTGATTCTACAATGGTTACCATATTTACGGAATATGTCAGCCGGAAAGCGTTCTACAGATATACTAACTAATAGGTACTTTGATCATAAATTGACTTTGAAAGTCAATTGGTGTATGGTCAGCTCTGCTTAAATTCATCCGGGAAAATTAGCTTGTTATATTCTCAATAGCTTTTGTATATCCTCACTATGAACTACTGTAAATTTCTCCACAATCAGGAGTGAATGTTTTCTCTTCACCTAATTTAATCTTTTACAACGTATTCATATTCCAGAAGCCCGAGATGCCAACCGTATGCATTCATTAGCCACATCTCCACAGTCAAGTAACGGTAATAGTTATAATTCGCAAACAACTCATTTCAGGAGATTCACTGGTCAAACTGTCTCAGTGATAAAGACGTTAAGTCAGTAGTGTTAGCAATACCGCTAAAAGCCAGTAAGTGCAATAATATTTAGGAAATACAATGACAAATCATGGCTTTGTCTTAGAATACACTTTACCAGAACATAGAATTTAGAAGATAGAAATTATAATTTCTGTAATGTTTCTATACGGCCACAACGTTGTGCCGACCAAGTAGCCTACTCTAGAAATTGTCTGGAATTTCCGTAGTGCATAGCCCTCTATAATTCTCAGCTCTTTGTACCTATCTAAGAGGCTCTTAAAAGACTCTATTGCACCCGCTTCCACCACTGCGGACGGCAGAGCATTCCCCGCACACATCATTCTCTGCGTGAAAACAAAAATCCCCCTGACGTCAGGTTTAAAAAGAAGACCGTCATATCCAGCGGGCAGCGGAGATAGAGAGAGGAAGAGTGATAGGGCTTTGGGTCAAAAAGGCTTACCCGGTAACGGGACGAGGTGAGGTAGTTTTACCTGTGTTAATTGCGGAAACGAAATATGTGTGTGAAGCCGGTGTTCTATGCTCGCTGTCAGGTGTGGGAAGTCCTGGAGTCTCCCATCCTCCCGGACGGCCATAACTGCACCGGATATGTCGAGCTGCAGCTCCTTAAGAAGCCGATGCAGCTCAATGAACTTCGCCCGGTTACGGAGACCGTGGAGGTGACAAAAAGGAGTTATTGGCAGTTAGTCACACCGGGCCACAGCAGACAGAAAAATCGGTAATAGTCATGAGAGGGAAGGGGAAGTGTCAGGTACTAGGGAGTAGCCCTGTGGCTGTCCCGCTTTACAATAAGTACTCCTGTCTAAGTACTGCTGGAGGGGACAGACTACCGAGGGGAAGTAACAGTGGTAGTGTCTGTAGACCAGAGTTTGGCCCTGTTGCTTAGTAGGGTAGGGAAAGGAAGGGAAAGGCAGTTGTAATAGGGGACTATAGTTAGCGGGTTAGACAGACGATTCTGTGGACGCAGGAGAGAAACTGCGTGGTTTCTCTGAGTGGTAGTTCGACTCACAGGTGCCAGGGTCCAAGATATCCATCAGTGGGAGGGAATATAGCCAGAGTTCGTGGTACATATTGGTACCAATGGCATAAAAGTAAAGGGAAGAGCTCCTAAAAACAGACGATAGGGAGCTGGGAAGGAAATTGAGAAGCAAGACCCCAAAGGTAGTAATCTCGGGATTACTGCCTGTACTACGCGACAGTGGTCATAGGAATAGAATGAGGTGGAGGATAAATGCATGTTTCACTGATTGGAGCAGGGGGCAGGGATTCACATTTCAGGATCATTAGGACCTCTTTTCCGGCAGGTTGACCTTTATAAAAAGGACGTGTTGCACTTGAATCCCAGGAGGACCTGTGTCCTGGCAAGGCGGTTTGATAAGGCTACCGGCGAGAGTTTAAACTAGAATTGTTGGTCGGTGGGAACCGAACTGAAGAGACTGCGGAAGAGGCAGAAGGCTCACAAGTAGAGAAAACTTGGAGAAAGTGTGTGAGGGAGGATAGGTGATAGAAAAGGGACGCGCTCAGATCGACGGTTTGAGATGTGTCTATTTTAACGCAACGAGTATTGTGAACAAAGCAGATGAGCTTAGAGCGTGTATCATTACTTGAAGCTAAGATGTTGTGGAGATAATAGAGATTTAGATGGTTCAGTGGCAGGATTGATGATTTCAAGTGCCGGGTTTTAGATGTTTGAGAAAGGACAGGGAGTAAGGCAGTAATGGTGGAGGCGTGGCACTGCTGATAAGAAATAGTGTCACGGCTGCAGACAAGGTGGACTTCATGAAGGAATTGTCTACTGAGTTTCTGTGGATGGTAGTTATTAACAGGAAGGGGTCAATAACTCTGCTAGGTGCCCTTGTATAGGCGCCAAATAGTAACAGGGATATCGGGAAGCAGATAGGGAAATAGATCCTGGAAATTTGTAAGAGTTGTCGTGGTGGGAGATTTTAATTTCCCAAATATCGATTGGCTTATCCCCAGAGCAAGGAGAGTAGGTGGGATGGAGTTTGTAAGGTGTGTTCAGGAAGATCTTTTGACTCAATATGTATGTCAACCTATAAGAGGTGAGAATGTACTTGATTTGGTATTGAGAAATCAATCTGGTCAGCTGTCAGATCTCTCATTAGGAGAGCGTTTTGGATACAGTGATCATAACTCAAGTCAAGTCTGTTTTTATTGTCATTTCGACCATAACTGCTGGTACACTACATAGTTAAAAACGGGACAAAGTTTTCAGGACCATGGTGCTAGATGAAACAATACAAAAACTACTCTGAGCTACGTAAAACAACACAGAAATACTACAGTAGACTACAGACCTACCCAGGACTGCATGAAGAGCTCAAAACTGTACAGGTACTACGATGAATAATAAACAAGACAATTGGGACAGTAGCGGGCAGTAAGTTGGTGTCAGTCCAGACTCTGGGTATTGAGGAGTCTGATGGCTTGGGAGAAGAAACTGTTACAAATTCTGGTCGTGAGCTATACTATCTCCCTTACAATAGCTTGATAGGAAGAGATAGGAATTGACAAGTTAGTAAAACATTTTATTGGAGTAAGGGGAATTATGAGGCACTGGCAGGAACGTGGAAGCTGAAATTAGGAACAGATATTTTCAGGGAAAAGTACGGAAGAAATGTGTCAAATGTTCAGGGGATATTTGAGTGGAATTCTGCATAGGTACGTTCCAATGAGACAGCGTAGTAATGGTAGTGTACTGGAACCGTGGTGTAGAAAAGCCGTAGTAAATCTAGTCAAGAAGAAAAGAAAAGCTTAAGAAAAGTTCAGAGAGCTTCGTAATCATAGAGATCTAGAAGATTATAAGGCTAAAAGGAAGGAGCTTAAGTAGGAAATTAGGAGAGTCAGAAGGGTCCATGAGAAGGCCTAGGCGGGCAGGATTAGGGAAACCACTAAGGCATTTTACAAGTATGTGAATAGCAAGAGGATTAGATGTGAAAGTATAGGACTCATCAAATGTGACAATGGGAAAGTGTGTTTGGAACCTGAAGAAATAACAGAGGTACTTAATGAATAATTTACTTCAATATTCACTGTGGAAGAGCATCTTGGAGATTGTACTGATGACGTGCAGCAGACTGAAAAGCTTGAGAATGCAAATATTAGCCAAGAGGATATGCTGGGGCTTTTGCAAAGCATCAACTTGGCTAAGTCGTCGGGGCGGAGAAACCAGGAATGCTACAAGAGTGTACGTTTATCCATGAGAACTCGCGTGTGTTACCTTGTTCACTCTAATGAATGCAGACCTTTCTGTGCACACTGAGGTGCGGTGGCTTGGATCGACAGGTTTGCAACTAAATCGTTGCATCAAATCGTTATATCAAAAAAAAACGAAGAACTTCAGCACCTTACGGTAATTTACTCTAAACGTTACACATCCATGAAGCGTATTTCCTTCGCACTTGATGCGCCTGACATGGAGAATTTGCTTCAATACCGAACAAATGTATGCCACTGATAACTTTTAAACTAATGTACGAATCACCTTTCCCTCCTTCAGTTCAATGAGAGAATGACGAATTATCCACTGCTATCTGAAAAGTTCCATGTTCGGCAACTTCATGGTGAAAGCATCGGCTCCACTGTAATCACACGCATTACCTATGTGGATCACAATCATTACCAAACTCTAATCAGACCATTATTATCGATGAGTCCATCATGACCTTTCTCATCAGTGGAGGCAGGTATTCGGACTGTATTGT
Organism: Hypanus sabinus; assembly: GCF_030144855.1. Taxonomy (NCBI): domain Eukaryota; kingdom Metazoa; phylum Chordata; class Chondrichthyes; order Myliobatiformes; family Dasyatidae; genus Hypanus; species Hypanus sabinus. The sequence goes on from NW_026779177.1 coordinate 349,782, forward strand.
ACACCATATTATTAATCCGCATCGCCACCATCATTGATGTTTGAAATTCCATTTCCTTGTCCGTCTCTACATCAGCACTCTCGAGAATTCCGTCCAACTGTGAATATCCCAGCCCAGCTCACGCATGGAAAGTAATCATCTCGTACCTCAATACTGACCCCTGTCTATCCTTCGGTAGCTATCTGACTAAATGACCAATTGAATCCCATAACCAATAATTCATTGAGTTACGACGGCATGGAGTCTCTAGACACAATGAATGACTCTATTTATGACAATTTAAATACTTAAACACATCGAGCTAACACGTCAGCGCAAAAGAAAAGACAGAAAATATAACGTTGCGTTATATATACCTTGAAAGTGCAGCTCAGATTGTCAAATAAGTTATTACTTAGACTCAGTTGTCTGACAACAAGACGAACAATTTTGTTCATCTGCCGAACTATAGTCATTATTGGTACAAGTGTAATGAACGCAGATGCTCTGTCGGATTAAGCATTTGCACCAATCCGAGGGTCCTGTACACGGTGATTGAAGTACATTGCTTCATACCCGTGTGAACATTGACGGCTACTGGTCTGCAGGTCTGGCAGCATCTACAGAAATGAATAAATAGAAGACGTTTCGGGCCAGGACCTTTCGTTGGGGGTGAAAAGGAAGGAGGAAGAGATTAGAAGAAGTAGCTTGGGGTAGGGGAGCAGCACAAGCTAGAAGTGGATAGGTGAAGTCTCATGAGTGGGGAAGGGGGTTAAATAACAGGCTGGGTGGAGGTAAGTGCGATAAAATCAAGGGTCCGCAAAAGAAGGAATCTGATAGAAGAGAATTGTGGATCCTGGAAGAATGGGAAGGAGGAAGTGCAGTACATGAAGGTCATAGACTGGTCAGGAAAAGTGATAGATTTCCAGCGTAGGAAAACGAATAAGTGGAAATTATCGGAAGTCGGAGAAATCAATGTTCCCGCCATCAGATTGGAGGGCACCTGGACGGAATTTGAGGAGTAGCTCATCCAGTCTGAGAGTAGCCTCGTCGTGGCACACGGGATGAACTTTGACCGACAAGTCCGGCAGGGAATGGGACTAGGAACTGAGATGATTGGCTACTGAGAAATGACGCTTCAATCGATGGAACTGACATACTCGACACAGAATTAATTAATTTGATGAAGGGTCTGGTCCGGAGTGGTCGACAGATTAATCACGTCCAAAGATGTTGCCTGAACTGTTGAGTTCGTCCAGAAATTTGTGGTTGTTGCAGTTAAACAGATTAACGGTTTGCATGCGTTCAGTATCTGCGTAACCCTGGCTGCGATATTAGTTTAAGGCTCTTCACTAAATTACAGGAGCGTGATAATAACATATTCGTCTTGATATTTCTGTTGTAAGATCTATAACAGAGACAATTCCCAGAATGAAACAGAGCAGCCGAATGGCGTTGTCTCATTGGTTTATCATTACAAAGTCTATGGATTCTCGGAATTGACAAGACCATGAATAATAATCCTGAAACCGGGGGGTGAGCCTAAGAATATTTAGTAACAACATTCACTGAATTCTCAAATCATCATTTCTTCTTATTTGAGATTTTGCAACTTTTTGTCAACCTTCCGCATCACAACTGGGATTATATTTCAGTGACATCATGGTTATTCTTTTTTACCCCAGCTGTTGGAAGGCCCGTCAGGCTTGTGCAGTATTGGATATTCAGCGTGCTGGGTTAAGTATAAATGAATGACCGTGGAAATTCAGCTGCTCAGAGTTTCTTCGTCAGGATTATATGCAGCTGGAAGACAGGCAGGTTCTCACACAGAATGTTTGAAGCATTGAACCTTGTGGGAAAGATATATTACTTGACCATTGCCATTATTGGTGTTCCTGGTAAGAACAGAGACGAACTAACAACTGTTTTTCTGTGAGATCGGTATCTGGACTCATTCAGTTACCGACAGTGTTATGATGGGGTTGTATCAGTGAGAGTGGAGCCGACATTGTGATAAAACGGAGCAACACACACAAAATGCCGGTGGAATGCAGCGGGCAGCATCTATAACTGACGAAGGGTCTCGGCCCGAAACGTCGGCAGTGCTTCTTCCGATAAATGCTGCCTGGCCTTCTGCGCTCCACCAGCATTTTGAATGTCTTGCTTGAATTTTCCGCATTTGCAGATACCACCTGTTTGTCGTGACAAAACCGAGTTGGCTGAAAATATCCCGGCACGTGAAAGTGATGAAGAGTAGAAGATCGGGAAGATGGACTCATGGCAGGCAGTTGTGATTTATCAATGCCCGGTCGCTTGTCGAAGTAAACACCAATAATCCAGCGCACTCGTCACCTTTACGGGCTACTTGGAGTTGCACCAACAACTCGACAGGCTTCACATTCAGATTTCAAGATATTTCTGCAAATCTGAAGGGAACGCATGACACGAATGGACTCGTCCGAGATATTCAACACAATATTAGAACGTTTTTGACATTAACAGGCATTTCGGCCTAGTAGCGTTCACCAAAGTCTTCTTTATAGTGTATCGAAATAACTATAGCGTTTAGATCTGAAAGTCTCTCAGATAATGCTCTGAACTACTCAGTTAGCTAGTTTGCTCCATGTGTCCAAGGGTTAGGAGGCAACCCGGCGGTGTCCATTAAAAGTCAGACGGAGTAAGGCTCATGCAAAACGCCGCTCTCGGACCACGAACGTCGAAGCATTTGGAATAATGATGCAGTAATTTGCAGCAAACCCTAAAAAAGTCAGATGTTTTCAAGTACCGGTATTGTCTTTTCTTTGGTCGTTGGGTGGGATAAGCAAGAACGTGCAAGATCCCTGAAACATTCAGCGGGTCAGGCTAAACGATTAAAAGTGAAAATTGGAAACGTCTGATCGGACACTTTGACATTTTGTGAAATAACCCCGATCAACTGTAGTTGCAGAATATAAAATAAGAGAGGCAAATGTGGCTTCTGTGGGCGCGTGACAAACGGGGAATCGAGGCGGAGACAAAGACATGCGAATGGGGGAAAATAATTTGACTTCAACTTTCAATTCTGTGAACGGGCAGAGCTGGAGGGAGCAGAGCTTCGCCGTATGGATAGTCCTAGAAGAAAGGTAACTGAACGAGGCAGTCAACATCGCTAAGAAAGATGCCAAAGTGCCCAGACTACTCATCGGTGGGGGGGAGGGGGGAACACAGAAACTAATGCTGGGAGATTTAAATTGAATTCTCCAAAGAGCCCTCGATGATCCATTGAAAATGTTCCTTCCCAAACGTTACTCCTCTTCCGGTACCGAGTACAGTACCCCTTCACCAAGTATGAACTCGTTTGAGGCATCTGCTACACGCAGTTTAAACTATTTAAACTTCCAGAAATGAGCTACTGTATACTTAAAGTTCGATTGTTATGGATTTCCAGTTAAGCCTTGAAACACAGATAGCGGCGAGACAGCAATTCACGCATTATTTTTTTTCTTCTCCCAGTGAGTTTCGTGGCGATTGTGATCTTGTCCCGCGGAAAGTGCGACCTCTCCATCTGTACCACTCGCTACCTGGTTGCCATGGCGATGGCGGATCTGCATCTATCGTCTTTGAGATCATTCTGTGGCGGTTCAGTTATTACTACTTTCCAGGGACTTTCCTGGACATTACTCTAGTATGAAGTGTGATCTTTCTCCTGAAAAAGACAGCCGCAGAAATGTCTGTCTGGGTCACTGTCACTTTCACGTTTGATTGTTGTGCAGTCATTTGTTGCCAGAAGCTGAAGGCAAAACATTGCACCGGGAAAACTGCGGCTGTGGTTCTGACAACTACCGGTGTTCTGCTTTTTTGTAAAAATGTGCTCTGCTTCTTTGTAAGTAAGCCGGCGAAAATGATAGACAATATACCCTGGGACTGTATTCCAAAACCGGACTCCTATACTGACACCGCCGTTTTCCGCCGTTATGCTGGCATTTGTTTTAATACTACTGTTTAACGCTCTGACGGTCAGACACATTACAGTGAATAGTCGCGTCCGTAAGATGTTGAAGGGTCAGAGCAAGACAGAGAAATGCAGTGATCCGGAGATGGAGAACAGGAGGAGGTCTGTGACCTTACTTCGCACCATCTCCGGAAGTTTTATCATCCGGTGGTCGGTGATTGTTGATGAATTCTTTTATTACACCATTGCCGGGCTAGATCAAAATAATTACAACGACTCGGAATAGATATTTCAACACACCGGATACATGCTGACGATATTAAGTTGCTACATAATCACGTTCATTTATGGGGTAACTCAGTCCGTTCAGAGCGCAGTTCATCAGCGCAGCGAAATATCCGCTGTCGTCAATAATTCAACTAATTAATAAACACAATATCTAATTCTATCCAGACGAGGTATTAGTATGTTCTGTCTTCACACAGCAGAACCTGCCGTTATATGAGAACGTGAAAGCGGCGAGAATAAAACAGGCTCAGAGCCCGAGAGAGACACCGCACAGGAATAGATTCTTCGGCCACCCACACCTCAACACCCCACCAATTATTAAACATTCCCGCTTTTGTATTTGTTTTTAATTCTGCAGCATCATATTCCTGCTCATCATATTCACCAACTGAACACGAGCAATTAACTCCATTCGATTACTTTGCCTTTTGCCTAAGGATGAAATGATAACGAAAGTCAAATAATCTACAGGAACTTACAGTAACCCTTACATGTCCCTCATATTAGATAAATCTGTTATTGAGATTGTGTTAGCACTACAGAACTCGTGCATGCTATTCATAATTGCACAGATTTCAATGGAAGTCCCCCACTCCTAGTCTGCTTCAAGGAAGGAATGACGTTATATGATTTCAAATAAATTTCCATCCGAGCAAACTGCATCCTCTACATCCACTCCAGTGCATTCGCATGTTTATTATAATTTTAGTTTTTAAGTGAAACCTTGTAAAATTGGAGAGACGGGTGTGGGGACGGAGATAAAAGAGATGGGATTGACAGATGGTGGGGAGAGAAACGAGATAAGAAAAACGGGAGGAGAGAGACGGAGAGAGAGATGGTGTGGGAGAGAGATGGGCGAGAACGTAGACCAGGAGAGAGAGACAGCGAAAGAAAGAGACGGGGACAGTGGGAGAGAGAGGGCGAGAGATTGGTCAAAGAGAGACGTTCAGAGAGAGGTAGGCCTGGAAGCGGAGAGGGAATGGGACCAGAAAGAGACGGGGTGGAGTGAGAGAAATTGGAGAGGGGAAAGAGATGGAAAGAATGACACGGGAAAGAAATAATCTGAAAAAGAGTATGGAGGAGTTTAGAGAGTGACGTGGGATTTGGCGTGGAGAATGAGACGGGGAGAGAGCCCTCTGGTAGAGATACAGCGGGGAGGATGGATATCGAGAGTCCAGTGCAGTGTGATGTGTTCCTGGGTGGGGAGAGCGACCGCTGTGAGGACAGGGATCTGGAATGGAGAGATTTGGAGTGGGGAGAAACCACGAGCGGGAGTTCGCGGAGGATGAGAGACACAGAGGAGGAGAGTGAAACCGGGAGCGGAGCGAGAGACGGGAAGGTAGAGGTTGACCTGAGTAACCAAGAGTGGAGAGAGCCTCAGGTTCTAGAAAGTGAATACAGGATAAAGAGAATGGCCGATAGAGAGTCCGGAGGGGCGAGATTGTGGGACAGAGGTCGGGGTTGGAGAAAATTACAACCCTGTCCTTACAATCCGTGATATAAAGACCGTTGCTTTCGACCGTTTATAACACTTTCCTGGGCCTTATGCATATGTGACTTTTCCAAGCTGCCATCTGTGATTTGAATAGAGGCGCTGTTATACTTGACCCGTCCGAAAGTGGGTGTTAACTGTGATTTCCCACATATTATTGTTTACCGTCTAACTTCCTCAAGCACTTTCTGGCATGTTTTGCAAGGAACAAACACTGTTTTCTTAACAAAAACCTAAAAAAGTAATATAAACAAGATAAAGCAAACAAGTTAGCAGGGTTATGTATATTTAAGCGTGTAATTATTAAACCCCAAACTTATTACAGCTCGGGTGGTAAATGATACAGTCTTACGATGGTATAGGTATGAAGTCAGTTCAGTTCGTGATGTTGAGTTGAGTAGGATTGAGGAGAGAGAGAACGATTTGTAATCTAAAGGCGTACGTTGTTAGAAGGCAATTACTTTCATATTCCACAAATTCTGCTACAGCAATACAAAATAACAATGGCAGTAGGTCTTATCTCCGAAGTTGTACCACTCCACACACGAAGGATCACCGACAGTCATCTTCAACCAATATCCTTTCAACACAAGTGGTACCGCACCCGAATTCAGTTATGGGACATCTCTAAATGGTGGCCACAGGATACTCAAACACAATCCACGTATGGATTATCCCCAACAGTAGCTTCTCACAAGGGGGATTATATTCAAGGGAACCACAACACAGGCAAGTGTCGAATTACCGGTAGATTCCACAAGGTTACCCCAAACGCACAACGTGATAGCCACTTATACAGTTCCACGAAATACGGAATGACTGCAACAGTGACTTCCCACAGGAGTGCCTTTCCGCTGTGAAATACCACACCCAGACAAAGGGTAAACACACACGTGGTATTCACAAATCTTTCCCCCTCACCAGAGAATTCACTCCTGTGGATTAACTAAGTGACAAACACACTTCCGTAGCCGAATGTAAACAAACTCACCCTTACGGTCCACTTAGAGAGAGAGAGTCCAAGCAATGATCGCCTGGTCACCAGGTTTTTCTGTTCCAAACTTTCCTCACCACTCTTTTCTTCCAGCAAAGTTGTACTAATTTACAGAAAACTTGTGAGAGTCATTTATCGATACCCCGGACGATCTCAACTCAACTCTTTTGGGTTACTGAAAGTTTAAACCAGCAACCGAGTCACTGGTGTCTTCCATTGACCGAATCCACCTCGACTTTAAGCCATATCTCTCTGTGCGTCCTTCTTTCTTCAAAATAAGCCACATTCAAAGGACAAAACAAAATTCAACAGGGTGGCGCATACTTCTTCAGCAGACCATCGTCCTTAAAGCAGGGTCAAATGTCGTGAAACCAATACCGACTTCACGAACACTTTATTCAAAAGTCCAGAAACAGCACCCTTCTCAATAGCTTCAATAACATTTACCTCACCCGCTTTCATCTCATCACCAACTTTTAGAGCACTGTCTAACTTAAGTGACTGAGAATCCTCAATTTCCACTGATACCGAGTTTAACCCATTATTCACTTAAGTCCATCTGACACAAAACTACTGCATTCCTTTTCAACAGAGTCAGACACCTCAGACCTTAACTGAGTTTTAACGCAAGGTTCAGTACGCTCTAAACCCACAGGTGTTTCAACAGGCTAATTGGGCCAGCTGCCTGTTCCAGGCTTTCATCACTAGTCCCTGTTTCAATTTCCAGGTTCCCCTGATATTCCCCGCTATACTCTTGGAAACACTCTTTCTGAGTAAGCTCAACCTTATGGGTTAAAACAAACTCTCCGCTTTTCTGCTTCGTCAGCGTCGTTTTCGTTGCAACTCATGCTCAGTCTCTAATTTATGTCTATCTAACTTCATTTGCTCCAGTCGCAACTGAATCTCCTATATACCTACAGGAAACGCTTTAAAATCCTCTTCACAAAATTGCTTCGTAGAGATATAGTACTCAACTATTGTCCTTCGAAGTTTCGCATTTGTCATACCCTTTTTTGCTTCCGTAATTTTCAATTGATTAACAACGTCCCACAAATCATCCTTTCTAGCTTTGTTCAAAACCGCAGGGTCTGGCAATGCCAGAAAGTCCCCAATATCTATTTCTGCTGTTTTCGACGCACCAGCCAGTCAGAGAAAGATTGGCCAATAAGATTGATAATCACTCAATCAACAAGCCGCCAAATGTTGTTCATATCCCGGACGCATGCCCCAATTTTGTTATGTACCCCATAACGGATTCAAAGGACCAGCAAAAGTGGAACACCACTGGAGTCTGAGTCTTTGGTCAACAAACACTATTTTATTAGCTCCTCTGAACTCACTCTGGAATAGGTCGTCTTACATTAAAGCGCACTCAGACCCTTCTGTCAAGTTTCAAATCTCGAGATGGTTCAGAGTTCAACTACCAACAGAAGTCTACCTATCTTCCCTGAATCACACCGGGGGTTCACTTTCCGCTTTTCCTTCAAACTTGCAACAATTTCTTCACTCCTTGCTCAATAACATTAGATATGAAATTGTACCATAGATAAGGAATAACAGTTTGTAGTCTGATAAAGGCGCCGAACGTGTTGGATTGTCGGAGTTTAATTTGACAGCGTCTTTGCATTGAAAGTTCAAACTGCCTGGCACTGAATACACAGAAACAAAATCCATCTTTCCGATTTTCAAGTGGACATCTCTCTGAACTGGCCGCTTATACTCCGCAGAGGCCACAAATTAGAATGGAAGGGCACATCTGGCAGAACACAGAGATTTGACACAATGTCTGCACCACACTCCTTGATACACCAGCTGTCTTTAACGAAACAAGTCCAAAGAACGCGTGAACACAGCAGCAAATGTTACTTCATCTATGTTCTTACTAGGGCCACCAATAAGGGAAATGATGAAGTACCCTCTCACACGGTAAAATGTTGCAATCCTCCTCTGTGAGATTAACCTTGTCTCTATCTGCCCGCGATCTCGCTGAAGAAACTCTGAGCTGATGACCCTTCGCGGTCATTCATTCGTACTCGCTGCAGCACTCTGAATATTCAATATTACCAAGGCTGACGAATCCCGCATCATCTCCAGTAAAAAGAAACCTGATGTCATTCAACTAAAATCCCATTTGTGATAAGGTATGGATAACTAGAAAAAAAATTGCAAAATCTCAAAGACGACGAAATGATATCCTGAAAAAGCAATGAATATTGTTGCGAAACACTCTCAGGCTCAGCCTCTTCGTTTCCTGATTGTTACTGTTGATCTTGTTCATTGCTCGGTTCCATGGACTTTGTCACCATAGACGAATGCGATAACGTCATTGGGATGCTCTGTTTCATTCATGGTTTTTTTTTCGGTTATTGATGATGCAATGTGTTGCAATAGAAACATAAACAAAGAAGATGTTATCTGTACGTTCTGTAATATATTTCAGAGCATTCAACTGTATCGTATCCGATCCTACGATGATACTGAACACATGCCAAACGTTATCAAAAGTAATTAACTGGTTTTCGCCCACCTCATTCAATGCAGGAATAGGATAATACCCAGTACCTCGAAAAAGAGGCTGGACTGGTCAGGTACGTGACGTTTCAAAAAGGAGAGAAATGTTTCAACGGTCTTATAAATCCAAGCTAGAGGCTAAGAGTGAAGAACTAAAAGCATCTTGGAGAGAAGCCTTTCTAATTTACTGATCGGGGAAAAGAGACTAAACTGCTCAGGCGCGTAACGCAATGCACCAAAGGTTGTTGTGTGTTTTTTTTAAAGACCGCCACATACAGCAGCTGCCGTCGTAGCTGCCATCGTCGGAGTGGAATGAGTCAGAGTGGGATGGCTTTGGTTCAACAGGCTTCTGCGTGAACAGGCAGAGCCGAGGGTAGGTTTCGATAAGTATAGATTTGCTCATTTAGAAGAGAGAGAATGTTAGGCAGGTTGTTGGAATGCCCCTCGTGCAGGATGTGGGAATTTAGGGAGACCGCTGGTGATCCTGACAACTACACCTGCAAGAAGTGCATCCAGCTGCAGCTCCTAACTGACCGCGTTGGGGATTGGAGCAGGAGCTGGATGACCTCCGGGTCGGGAGAATGAGGAGTTTATAGATAGTAGATTCAGGGAGGTAGTTGTGCCAAAGGAGCAGCGCACAGCTAATTGGGTTACAGTCAGACGAGGTAAGGGGAATGGGCAGGGAGAGGAAGGTTCCCCTGTGGTCTTCCCCTCAACAACAAGTATACCGATTTGGAAAATTTGGGAGGGGGGAATGACTTACCTGGGACAGTGTATGGTATGGTTCTGCAGTGCAGCAGGCAGCCGGGAAGAAGAGGAGAACGGTAGTTAAAGCGGATAGGTAGATTGTTCGATAGTTAGATCACATGCACAGCATTCTGAAATGGGAGAGCGAGCAGCCAGAGTGATGGTACACATCGGTACCAGTGACATAGGAAGAAAGAGTGAGGAGGTCCTGAAGAGTGAGTACAGAGAGCTTGGTAGGAAGTTAAAAATCACGACCTCAAAAATGGTAATCTGAGGATTGCTACCTCTGCCACGTGGCAGTCAGGGTAAGAATAGAATGCTCTGGAGGATGAATGTGGCTGAGGAATTGATGTACGGGGCAGGGTTTCAGATTTCAGGATCATTGGGACCTCCTCTGGGGTAGGTGAGACGTGTACAAGCCAGACGGGTTACACTTGACCTGCATATCCTTGCAGGGAGGTTTGTTAGTGCTATTGGGGGCGGTGTAAACTGGATCAGCAGGGGGATGGGATCCAAGGTACCAGAGCAGACAGTGAAATCAATAATGTTAAATGTTCATGCAAAGTCACAAATAGAAGTGTTGTGTGTGGTGGTAATAATCTTCTGAGGTGTGTCTACTTCAATGCGAAGAGTATTGTACGGAAGGCTAACAAGCTGAGGGCGTGGATTGACACGTGGAATTAATGTATTCCAGCGATTAGTTAAACTTTGCTACAGGAGGGGCAGCACTGGCAGCTTAATGTTCTAGGGTTCTGATGTTTCAGCCGTGATAGTGGCAGAGAGATGAAGGGTGTGGGGTGGGTGTTGTTGACATTGCTAGTCAGGGAAATTGTTACAGCAGTGCTCAGGCAGGTCAGATAAGAGGGCTTGCCTACCGAGACCATATGGGTGGAGCTAAAAAAAAAAACAGGAATGATCGGATTAATGGCGTTTTATAATAGGCCACCCAATAGGGAGAATTGGAGGAGCAAATCTTCAGAGAGATAGCAGACAACAGCAGGAAACACAAAGTTGTGATAGCAGGGTATTTTAGTTGGCCATGTATTGATTTTGGACTCACATACTATTAAAGGTCTAGACGAGTTAGAGTTTGTGAAATGTGTTCAGGTAAGTTTTCTAAATCAATATATAGAGGTTGCGACTAGATCTCTAGATATTAGATCTCCTATTGGGAAACAAGATAGGACAGGTGACGGAAGTGTGTGGAGGGGAACTCTTGGTTCCAGTGATCATAACGCTTTTAGTTTCAACTGGATCATGGATAATGACAAATGTGGTTCTCTGGTTGAGGTTCTAAACTGTAAATGGTCAAATTTGAAGAAATGAGAAATAATCTAAAAAGCGTGAATTCGGGCAGGTTGTTCTCCGGTACGGATGTCGCTGGTAAGTGCGAAAACGTCAAAGGAGAAAATAGAGAATGCTGAGTTTGTATGTTCCTCTCACGATTAAAGGTAAAGTGAATTAGAATTAGGAATTTTGGTTTTCTAGGGATATTGGAATTCTGATAAAGAAGAATAGGGAGATGCAAGACATGTATAGGAAACAAGGAACAAATAAGATACTTCAGGAGTATAAAAAGAGTAAGAAAATACTTAAAAAATAAATCTGGATAGCTAAAAGAAGACGGCGTTGCTATGCCATTCAAGGTGAAGGAGCTTCGATAGATTAAGGAAGCGCAAAAGGATGGTAAGGGATAAAATTTGTCCTCTTGAAGATCAGAACGGTGGGCTATATATGGAACCAAAAGAAATGGGGAGATCTTAAACTTTTTTTTTTGCGTCTGTATTTACTACCGAAACTGGAATGGAGTCAATGGAAATAAGGCAATCAAAGAGCGAGTTCATGGAACCTATATAGATTGAAGAGGAGGAGGTGCTTGCTATCTTGGGACAAATCTGAGTAGATGAATCTCCAGGTCCTGGCGGGGTATTGCCTTGGATCTTGAAGGAGACTGCTGTTGAAATTGCAGTGTCCCTGGTCGGTATATTTAAAATGTCGATATCTACGACTGAGGTGCCGGAGGATTGAAGGATAGCCCATGTGGTTCCGTTGTTTAAGAAAGGTTCTGAAAGGAATCCAGGAACTTAGAGCCCGATAATTTTGAAGTCGGTAGTAGGTATACTATTGGAACGGGTACAAAGAGATAGTATCTACAAGTATCCTATCTACAAATCCCTCTCATTAGGGAGAGAAAACGCAGCTTTTTGCTGGTTAGGTCATGTTTGACAAATCGATTAGAGTTTTTCGAGGAGGTTATCAGGAAAGTGGTTGAAGGGAATACATTGACTTCAGTAAGGCCTTTGAGAAGGTGCTGCATTGGAGGTTAGTTAGGAATATTCAGTCGCTAGGAACACATGGTGAGGTTATAAATCGGATTAGACATTTGCTCAATGGAAGAAGTCAGAGAGTGGTAGTGGAGAACTGCTTCTCTTAGTGAAGGCCAGTGACAAGTGGTGTGCCACAGGGATCAGTGCTGGGTCCATTATAACTGGTCATCTATATCAATGATCTGAATGCTAATGTGGTAAATTGGATCAGCAAATTTTCTGATGATACAAAGACTGGAGGTGTAGTGGACAGTGAGGAATATTTTCAAAACTTACAGCGGGATTTGGAACAGCTGGAAAATGTGCTGAAAATGACAGATTGAGTGTAATACAGACAGGCGTGTGGTGTTTCACTTCGGAAGGTAAAAACAAGGTAGAACATGCAAGGTAAATGATAGGGCACTGACGAGTGCAGTAGAACAGAGTGATCTGGGAACACAGATACGTAATTCTCTAAAAGTGGCGTCACAGTTAGATAGGGTCGTGAAGAAAGCTTTTGGCACACTGACCAATATAAATCAAAGTATACAATAAAAGAAATGGAATGTTATCGTGAGGTTGCATAAGGAATTGATGAGACCGAGTTTGGAGTATTGGTTGCGGTTTTGGTCACCGAATTATAGGAAGGATATTAATAAGGTTGAAACAGTGCAGGGAAGGTTTACAAGGAGGTTGCCGGGACCTGAGAAACTGAGTTACAGAAGAATGTTGAATCGGTTAGGACTTTATTCCCTGGAACGTAGAACATTGTGGGGTGATTTGATAGAGTTGTATAAAATTATGATGGGTATGGATAGAATGGATGTAAGCAGGCTTTTTCCACTGAGGCTGGGGGAGAAAGAAAAAACAGAGGACATGGATTAAGGGTGAAGGGGGAAAAGTGGAATGGGAATTTTAGGGGAGGGCTTCTTCCCACGGAGAGTGGTGGAAGTGTGGAACGAACTGCCAGATGAAGTGGTGAATACTGGATCACTTTTAACATTTAAGAAAAACTTGGACAGGTACATGGATAAGAGGTGTATGGAGGAATATGTTCCAGCAGCATGTCAGTGGGACGAGGCAGAAAAATGGCTCGGCACAGCCTAGAAGGGCCAAAAGGCCTGTTTCTGTGCTGTAATGATGTATGGTTCTATCGGCAGCCATTTCAATTTCTCTCGCTATTCCTCTCCGACATGTCGGTCCATGTGCTCATCATCTGCTTTAAAGAACCCATTCTCATTTTGGATAAGCAACGGTTTGTATTTCGTCTAGGTAACCTCCAATCTAATGGCATTAACTTCGATTTTTCTAACTTCCTTATTGTCCCTGCTTCTTTCCTCTTTCCTCGTTTCTCCAATTTGTCCTATAACGCCTCCTCCTCAACTGCCTATCACCACCCATTTTGACAATCTTCTACCCCGCCCCCTCCAATGATTCACTAATATCTCCTTTCAGATTCCTCTCACTTCTCCAGCATTTTTTCCTTTACACATGAATTTCCAGTCGTGTCCTTAACCAACCCTTCTGTTCTGCCCTCTGCACCTCCTAGCCCTAACAGGTAAAATTTTCTATGGCATGAGGCTTGAACCGAAACTTCCTTTCAGTTTTTTTTTTCCTCTCTATTCCCCACTCTGTCTTATTCCTCAAACCCCTCTTTCATCCGTCGTTCGTATTTTGTACTCTCCTGACATATAAGATTCACTCTTCTGTAGCTCTGGACCTATCCGATCCACCTGGCTTCATCTATCACATTATAGTTAGCCTCTTTCCTCTCCCTCACCTTGTTTATGTTGGGTCCATTGAGTCTTTATTCAATTCCATAAATGCTACCTGATCTGCCGAGACCCTCCCAACATTTTGTATGGGTTGTATTCGATTTTTAGCATCTCCAGGCGTTCTACTGTTAGTGACTTGCTTGTTACTTTTTTTTCTATCTTGCAGCGTTTTGTGTGCTGCTGAAAATTAAGTTTGTTCATTCTCATTTTTTCGGTAAAGCACTACAGAAAAGGAAATTATGCATATAAAAATAAACAAATTTAGCCTGAAACACACAAGAAGTTACGATATATATAAACACTTTAGATTAGGATTTATACTTGGACTGATTGTATGCAGAATAAGTACCGCTTATATGTATCTGTGAATGAGTTGACTCTTGCAGGAAATTGTAAACTAGTTGTTGGTGGAAGTGGGCGGGGTGGGGTGATGGGTTATAGGATGGATGTGTTGATTAACCTGACGGTTTGTGGGGAAGAACTATGTTCGAGACTGGTGACCGAGGTGTGTCTGTTGGGGGGCGAGAAGTATTCTTCCTCGTGGAAGTGCGACAAACAGTCAATAATCAAGTTATAAAGAGTTATTCATGATAGGGAAAGCGGCTACTGAGTGAATGGTCCACAATAATCGACTCCGAATTCCCCTCTCCTGCCATCTACAGTCATTTATTCGTTTTAACTACATTGAGTGAGGGGTTGTTGTTACTACACCACTCAGCCAAGTTTTCAATCTCCCTTCTGTATGCTAATTCAACGTCACATTCGATACTGCTAACAACAGTGTTGAAATCAGCGTACGTGTATACACCGTCGGAGCTCTGCTTAGTCACACAGTGATACGCGTATCGTGAGTAGAACAGAGGGCTACGTACATATCCGTATTCTGCGTCTGCGCTGATGGTGTTTGGGGAAGAGGGGTTTTTACCAATCCGAACTGACTGAGGTCTGCATGTCAGGAAATCCAGCATCCATTAACACATCGTCATGGAGGCCCAGGTCACGGAGATTACAGATCAGATTTTACAGGATGATGGTGTAAATACCGAGTAATGACCGATAAAGACTATCCTGATATACGTATCTCTGCTGTCCAGATATTCCAGATTTGTTTGAAGAACGAACGGGAAAGCATCTGTTGCAGCATCGGAAAGGGCTGATTTGAAGCATATTAGATGTTGTCTGAAGGGTGAATTGGATGGGTTCCATCTGGCCTGCCGAACACTTCATCATTGTGTATGCACGTACCTGTGGGCGATCATCATTTGGACAGTTTACTACGCTTTTCTTTGGCACCAGCACGAACCTGCTTTAAGCTGGTGGGTACCAGCTACTGCTGGACTTGAGGCTGAGGTCACCCGTGAACACACCAGCCAGCTGGTCGGACCTGGTCTTTAGTACTCGGCCAGGTACTCCGTCCGGATAGGATGCTTTCTTTAATTACACTCTCTTGAAGTGAATCCGCACGTCATCTTCAGATACCGAGACTAAAGTATCATCGGGTGACATGGGGTTGCACAATGGTTCCATCCTGCAGCGATGGTCAAAGCGAGCATAGAGAACATTGAACTCATCCTGAAGCGAAGATCTTCTGGTCCCTATGTCGTAAGATTTAGTTTTGTAGCAGTTCATGGGATTCAAATCCAGGCACTGCCGTCGAACATCCCATGTTGATTCAGTCTCGTCCGGAATATCCACTTCACCCGAGAAATGCCTTTACTGAAATCATAAGTGCTCCTCGTGTAGGATTCTGGATCTCCAGACTTGAATGCCTCTTAGCAAGTCCCGGATTTCATTGTTCAACCAGGACACACCAATACAGTGCCGTTTTAATAAAGTCACTAACACCCCTGGTGTAGTCATTCAGTCATGTTATAAGATATTGATCAGGTCAGAACCCACTGAAACCAATAAAGGCAATATTGAAACAATTCAATTGCCTTCAGCGACCATCCATCAGTTGGTATTAACTCTGCAGCCTTTCACTTTCGGCTCTGTCTTTATGCAGGGAGCAGGATCCAGTCCAGTGATCCGATTTGTCAAAATACGGACTCGGGTAGCAGCGACAGGCCTTACCTATCGTACAGGTCTAATGTTTTGGAACCTCTGGTACTGCGGGCTAAGTGCTGATGACACTTGGCAGGGTTTTCTTCAAATGCCCTGGAAAAAACAGTCCGCCATATTTTGAAAACTTTCGTGATGGGCCGTTTCTTGTTTACGGCCGCATCGTGCTTGCTTATAATCGGTCACTGGTGTTTGTTATCGATATCGATGATCTGTTTGGTAATATGATAAACTAAAACTGCAAATAACAGAGGAATAACAGAGGGACCTGATAATACCGACCTATAATTCCTTGAAAGTAGAGTCATAAGTAGATAGTGTCTAAGGAGAACTTATGACCTTTCGGCCTTCATATATCAATGTAATGCGTACAGGATTTATGATGCTGTGTTCATGTTGTGGAAGACAATGATAACGTTTAAGATGGAGTATTGTATGTGTTCGGGTCACCTACTTGCATGAACGATATCAGCAATTTTGAAAGAGTACAAAGATATATTGAGAGGCCGAAGCCGTGATTTCAGGACTGGGGTCACAGGGAAAGTTTGGGACGGTTCACAATCGGAACGTTATCAACCATTGATTTCAATATTTAAAAGACAATGGGATAACAACATCAATAACATGGGAGGACTATGGGATAACAACAACATGCATGTCAGCGTTCTGGATAACACGGTCCAGTTCAACACTGACGAGTGAGTGGAGGAGTCTGCTTCAGTGCCGTACTGCTCTATGATTCTCTGTTCCATGATTCTGTTACCGAATGCAACTGCAGGATGGTCTTCAGAGGGGTAAATGTACTTCCGACAGGCTGGGTGTCGAGAGACATCAACATGGGACCTCTTACTTTCTTCTTACCGTCTGTTGTGGGTAAAATATTCAGTTTTTTTGTGCTTTTGTGTTTCACATTTTGTGTGCTAATGTTGTCAGCGAGTTAGGAAATGAAATCGCAAAACAAAATGTCGTTTTCTAAAAGAAACTCGGAATTACCTTTTGAATTTTTTTTTCCGCTCCCGACTTGACCTTATGTAAGTACCGAAATTTCTGTGATTGAATACATGAACAACCAGGACTGTATTTAAAATATCAGGCTGCATCTGTGGAAGATTATGGTCAACTGACCTTGCGGGTCCAAACATCTTATGTGGGCCCTTCATAGAATCCATAATACAGAGATCATCGAGGAGGGGTTCACTGCGCTCAATTAAATATTTTGTTCTCATGCACATACAAAGGGTTTCGACAATTACTGCCGGAATGCTCCCTGATATGCCATTAAACCCAAATCTTCGACACAGAGGTATTTCAACAGCTGCAATTAGAAGCCACGGCACAGCCGAAAGCTGAGTTACTGATACTGGTTTCAGAATGCTGATCTGTTGAATATTAACTTACGTACGATACATAACAACCATCGGCACTTTCCTTTCTACTCGAAAGGATTTCTTATATGTTGTATGATAGTAATTATAGATTATTTGTTAACTGCTCAACACCTGAAAGTGTGCCGTGGTCTGTGATAGTTTAAAGTGTGAAAGCATTAAAATGTAAACTATTGCACAGGGACTGGACATTTGTAATTTCAGTTAAAAAAGAAACAGGCGTAATGAGTGCGTGAACCTACGGAAGGTTGGTCTTGTGATTGTTAGGATTGTATTGAAAAGAAGTTTAAATTAATCCTTTTCATTCACGATAGGGTCTCACTGCCTGCAAATGTCTGCATCATTGTGAGAAATGAATTTGCAGGAAGATGTGAAAGTCAGAGACAGCTTCTTTTTCCGAAATTGTATAAAATCTTAGTGTATGGGGGTCGCAATCAAACACATCTGTTTTCCCTTTGTTCTTCAGAATATTTGATCAGGATTCTCACTCTAGGAATTAAATGTTTATTCTGCATACGCCAGATACCAACGACAGTTTTGAAAGAGGAAACGTCGGGCTTAGATTTTTGTTTTGACATACCTGCGTGTTTAGATTGTGTTCCTTCGTTCGTTTGTTTTGGTATTGATTTCAGAGGGAGACACGGATTCCACACTGGCCATGTGAAATCAAGGCTAAGGTGATCGAGATACTAGTTTATCTATTCTGAGTACTATAAGCCGGCTGCTCAAAGGTAAATTGACAGTAAGACAAATTCCAGGTGCTGCAGGATGTTCAAATTAATGTCACTCTCTCAAAATACAGTTGTACGGTGTACTAAGAATTTTACCTTCCTTCCAGAACATCTCCATCCACTGGCATTCCTTGCTTAGCCAGTTCTGAATCTATGCAGCCAGGGTTCACAAGATCCCAGACCATTTGACGTTCTGAATGCGTGCTGCATACAGAGCTCAGAAAAACACCTTAATATTTGATATACCTCAGCTGGAATGTTGTGACTTCATTAGCTAATTTCCTACCTTTTCATCGAATTTATTCTGGCTCATTATCCTGCCTTCAGATATCCATGCTGACTATCCCCAACCACGATTAGTTTCTCAAAATGCTTGTAAATTCTGTCTTTAAAAATAAATACCTTTCCAATAGCTTGCCCACTATTGACCGTAGAATCACTGGCCTGTAATTCTCAGGACTACAGAACATTTCTTGAACAAATAAATAACATTTGCCATTCTCCAAACCTCCCGCACTACTTCTGTGGCTAGTCATGACGCAAATGTCATGTCCAAAAGCCCAGAAATATCTTCTCTCGCTTTCTCTAATTACCTGGAGTATATTCCTTCTAGCACCCCGGGAAATATTTATTTCAATGTTTTCCCACTTTCTAGCTTCTATTTCTAAGCGTCTGAATGCTCCAGTACATCTGTCTTTTTCGCGGTATCCACACAAATCAACGTCGCACTCACTGGGGAATATTGAGGCAAAGTATCAGTCAGGACCTTCACTTCCTCCTTGCACTCCAGACACATGCTTCCTCTTTTATCGCTTGTCTCTCCCACTCCCTCTCTCGTCATCATTCTGTTTTTCACCTATTTTGATGCGTCTCTCCGTGGTCCTGTTATGACCCCTTCTACGTCTATTGTTAAATTCTTCCTGGCTACATTCTGACTTTCAGTAACCCTGTCTGATCATTTTTCCCAAACGTTAAGTGTATTTCTGTCTTCCTCTTGAAGAGGTTTTCCTTAACTCTTGTCAATCAAGTTCACTCTACATGGCCATCCGTTTCCCGCCTCAATGAAACAATCCAATACTTAACCCCAATCAAGTGCTCCATAAACAACCATATATCGTTGGTGCATCTGAAGCAACACATCACTTCCCAAATACGGCTCACAGATTCCTACCGATTAATGTCAATTAAGTCAGAGGTCCCCAACCTCCGGGCCGTGTAATGATACCGGGCAGGGAAGCATGGAGGGATGCA
The DNA here is from genome assembly GCF_030144855.1 of Hypanus sabinus. NCBI lineage: Eukaryota > Metazoa > Chordata > Chondrichthyes > Myliobatiformes > Dasyatidae > Hypanus > Hypanus sabinus. Next base: position 369,233 of record NW_026779177.1, read on the forward strand.
ACGGTAGCCAGCTCTTCTTTAAGAAAAAGGCCGTAATAATCAACGTAATTAATTAGGTGACTCCCGGTACGTAAACGTCGGTCCAGATCAGAGTGTTATTCTGAAATGCAACATTCAAATAAGCGAGAGTTACTCATCTTGGTGGCCTGGTGGACGAAGCTATCCCGGGCCCTGTTGATCCTGGCTTTTGTGCTGCGGTATCATTTCCCGGCTGATTGTCAAGTCTCTACGATAATTTGGAATTCATTCGTTTCTGGAAAACCAAGCACATGATTATTTGAACTTATGACATATTTGGCAAACTTACTCATTTAAACAAAAAACCGTTTTATTTGAAAACTCTGCTGAATTGCAATTCGGGCTGGGCGTTATCAACAGAGTTGGCCATTTCCCAAATTATTTTCCCAAGTTCCTACCTAATAGCATCAATTAAATACATTCCATACTATCAGCTCCTATGTGTAAGGTTATAGCAAATGTTCATCAGTTACCCGCGATGAGACATATCACTTGATGCGTTTCTTTTCCAGGTACGAAATCCCAGAAGGATAGTACTCTATATCTCTTGCCCTCTTATTGTGCCAGGACACTTTTCGAGACGCAACTGAGAAACTCTGTCATATCTAAACCTTTTATTCCGTGGAAGTGCCATTAAGTTGCCTGTGAGAACATCCGTCTTAATATGGCACCCGTCCAAAATCTAGTTCCCGAACAGTTCCTCGTTTCTCCGTTTTTTTTTCTGCTGATAGGTTTGGGGAGGGGATGCGTGTATTCTTCGCAGTATACTTCCAAAAGAGTAATGACTCCCTTTCTGCTTCAGTGATATTCTTACAGTCTATCAATAGACAGTTTATCCACTGTTTCTTTCCTTTCTACAGCTGTGTTAATATAATAATCAGCCCGTGTTTCAGTGACAATCCCTTTACTCTCTTTTACCCAATTCTGACTATTTTCAAAAACTGAACCCGCGGGTGTCCAGAAGCAATTCCCACCCTGATGAGTGTCAATTCTCTGTGATAGTTTGGAGTGCACCTCAACATATGTGAAAATCAAGCCAGGTCAATGTACGTTTGTCACATTTCCTACCTTAAATGAAGGAAGTAGGCAATATTCCGTGGATTGTGCATTTTCAGGATGACCAGGAGGCAAATGATTGTTTAAATTGATGACAAACCTACTCATGCTTAAAACTGTTTTATTTGAAAGCTCCTCTAAATTTCAATTCGACGTGGGCGTCATTTACACAGGACTGCATTTACCGTAAGCATGTATTTCAATCCATTCTTCAGTTCCTCTCTGAATTTCCTTTGTGTCAGTGTATAGATACAAGTATTGGTGCACATGCTCAGAATTTGCAACATGTACCCAAGTTGTTGTAGTATATATACCGGGGTATTCAAATATCTGTCCTGATAGACATAGTTTTCCGGTTGCCATTTCAAGGAATAGGGCATCCAAAATAATATGAAATTAGCTGATATAGCAAACAACAAAATCATTGACTTTCTGCGGTTTTCCATTTCGGTATCTTTCTGTTTATCACTGCTGTTCCGAAGCCCTCTGCGAACTCTATTTGCCACAAAGATATGTCTGACTGTTAACCCATTGAAGACAAGAATTAAGCTGATTGGTAGCAACGGTGTTAAAATGCTGTCAAACAATTCGATTCTTTTCCACACAAGTGAAGTGGCATATTCATGTGTGAGGGTGCAACGCCACGGCATGTTGTCAATGATGACGTATGGTTCAACGGCGAAGTAAAACGGGGCACATCTCCCGCAGCTCACTATGGCCACCATAACCACCGTTGCTGTTCTCTCAGTGCAGTATCGTTCACGCAGCTTTCCACAACATATTGCGATGAAACGATCGAAGGTAAAACTGACCGAAAACCAAACAGTACAGACCCGCGTTACAACCCTAAATACAAGTGTCAGAGCACAGACAGGAGTGATGAGCAGGTATCTAGAAAAAATGTAGTTATTGTTGGTCTGGTCCACCAAAGCAAAAACTATAACGACCATCAGATCCGCTGTTGCCATTCCAACCAGGTAACGGGTGATGCATTTGGAGAGGCCGCACTTTCCCCGAGATAGGATCACAATGGCCGTTAAATTAACTACGAGAAATTTGGAGAGGGAGAAAAAAAAACATCACAGAAGTATCAGTGTCTTCAGCTCTCTGATTGCCCACCATTCTTCCAATGCTATGCAGGGTATAATTGTTTTGGAAGTAAAAAGTAGAGATTCAATGTGTGCCGGCTTCGTCGGTGCACTCCGGCTGGAGGACAATAATGGACTGGAGTGGCAGTGTGTTGGCGTCCTACTGACAGTTCAAAGCGGGGAATCGGATTTACGCGATGCACGTACCGGTGAGAAGTCGTACCCTCCAGAAACAACACCATTTCCAATATTGTTGAAAGGATTATGTGCATTGAACTTAAAGTGATTCAAAGCATAAGTTATTTTTTTGTGATTATGGATGAACTGACCTGCTTGTCGATATTCGACTGGAAGGTCAGTTGAAAAAGCTGCGTATCTGGAAAAGAGACCGCTGCCTTTTAAGAAAGCAGAGCAAGATCAAACCATGAAACTGCGGCAATATTGGCACACCGTATTTGACAAAGGAGTAAAAAAAGAATCATCACACGGAAAAAAATGTGGAAAATGAACTGAGGTGAGTGAAAGTCCAAACAGTTCAAAGGAACAAAAGCAAGACGATGGCTCTATAAATAGAGTGAAAGTTCCAGTATCTTACCGGGGATACCAATCGCTACAATTGCAGGATAGAAAACGCTCGCGATGAAGTAAATCGCTGGATATACCATATTCCGTCGGAAGCAGCGTTCAGTGGTACGAAACGTTCCAACTGCTCATGTGGACCGGAGATCAATTTTACAGATTTATATAGAATTCAAGAGTAATTCCTCTGAGGCAGTTACAGTGGTTATGACATCTGCCACACAAGGGTCAAAGATCTACACAACACTGACATTAAAGTGTTCTTCTCACTCCGAAACCATGCCATAAATTAATTTCTCCATGGGATGTTACAGGTTATTAAATTTAAAACAAGTGTTAATATGAACATTACCAAAGTAGTTTCCAAGATACCCGGCTTCAGCTGCTGAAATGGAACATTTTCTGATTAGTGTTGTTATTAACATAGACAATTATCCTGAACAATCAACATGGACAATCTACTTTGAACACGTTTTGTCACATTCGAAGGAGTCATTCGTTTCCGACATTACGGGCAGCAGTTTAGCTTAGGAGGTGAAATGGAGTACACGCCTTAATTGACTGTTTCATTTGTTCTTTCCATTCATTTCGAGTGTGTTAAGTGCTGAAATTCGCAGTACCAGCCGATGACATGTACCACAATTAAACACGATGCACATATGTGCTTCTAAGCATATAAAAAAGATCGAGGGCAATATTTCAAGGACTTTTGTTAATAAAAAGGTAGACAGCGACATTCGCTGCGGTTTGTGGTCCGATTGCTGAACGTTCCTTTACAGCACACACATGGACCGTTCGGTATGAAACACAGAACATCAACTGGTATTACACTTGACCAATTCATGAGAAGCATGGGAGAGCCGAATTAAGGTAGGTGAAAAACAGAAGGATGACGAGAGAGAGAGAGTGGGAGAGATAAGAGATAAAAGAGGAAACGTGTATGGTGTGCAAGGAGGCAGTGAAAGTAATTTATGATACTTTGCTTCAGTATTCACCAGTGCGTAAGACCTTAATGAATGTGGATACAGCGGAAAAAAGGAAGTTGAGCTGAGGCATGCAGACACTTAGAATTACGACCTGGTAACTGGGAATACATGAATGTAAACCATTTCCCGGCAATAGAAGGTATGGAATCGTGGAAAATAGAGAAAACGAGCGAACATATTGCTGAAGAAATGTAATAGGGATTGGAAAGGCTTCTTGGAGACGGAATTTATGAAGAAACGTATTCTAGTTGGGGATAGTCAGCATGTTTTTGTGTCCCTAATGAGGCAGAAAAACTGCATGAAGAAATGATGAAGCAGAAGAGCCGATCTAGGATACATGAATTTTGTAATGTATTAGACTGGGTTCCCTATGTTGCACACTTTCAGAAAGCTAGGTGGCCTGGGGTCTAGTGAAACCAGGCTGCATAGATTCAGAACTGGTTAACCAAGGGAAGGCCGACGAAGCAGTGGATGAAGTGTATTCTGCCTGGAGGACTGTGGCTAGTGATTTTCCACAAGGAAGGTATAATCTTCGGTACAGTTTACAACTATACCTAAAAGCTGCTATTATAGTGTTCTTGGAGACAGACTTTAATTTGACCATCCTTCAGGACATGGATGATTTACTGAGTTAGGGCTGATTTTGAAAGCAGACTGCTTAATTCGAACTGAAGCTGCACGCTATCTAAACTGAAATCACGGTTACCTATTACAGGACGGATGCTATGATTACATCCAAACATGTTTTCCAATGGACCCTTGCGACTCAGGATCAGCTTTTTAAAATACTCAGCAGCATTCTTTGTTGCTTTCCGAATGAACCAGCCTGCCAGAAGGCGAATTTCAAATTCCCAATTCAAGTACACACGAATTTGTCTTGTCAATTTACCTTCGAACAGCTGGTTCATCGTACCCGGAATAGATACACTCATATTTCGGTCCATTTAACGTGGGTTTCACATGTCCAGTGTGGAATCCGTGTCTCCCTCTGAAATCAATACCACAGCAAACAAACAGAAAAACGCAATCAAGATACGCAGTTAAGGCAAAACAAAAATCTAAGCTCCAACGTTTCTTCCTTCAAAACTGTCGCTGGTAACTGGCGTATATAGAATAAACAGTTAACTCCTAGGATGAAAATCTTAATCAAATATTCTAAAGAACAAAGGGACAGCAGATGTGGTTGATTGCGGCTCCCATACACTAAGACTTCATACAATTTCGGAAACTGATGCAGTCTCTGATATTCACATGTTCCTGCAAATTTATTTCAACCAATGAAGCAGACATTTGCGGACAGTGAGATACTCTCGTTAAAAAATATTAATTCAAACATCCTTTTATGACAATGTTAACAATCACATGAGTATCTTTCGTTCACTCACGCACGCATTACCTCTGTTTCTCTTCCAACTGAATTCACAAATACCCAGTCCTGTGCAATATTTTACATTCTCAATGCATTCGTACTTTAATCTATCGCAGAAATTTTAAGTGTTGAACAGATAACAAATAATCTATAATTAGAATCATACAGCATTTAAGAAATCATTTCGAATCTAAAGCAAATGAACGCTGTAAGTTATGTATCGGCCGCAAATTATTATTCAATATATCTAAAAGATTACGTCACGACGTCACCAAATCTTCAACGACTTAAACGTTTTCTCACATCTAATCACTGACCAAGGATAGGATTGAGATTAAATGAACGATTTGTTGTGTATTATCAGGTTTAATATTCCCATCACTACCGTTAAAGTAACAGATTTTTATACTGTACTGGCCCGTTTGCTACACGCCCCCAGCCCAATCCGGAACTATGGCGTTTACTGCCTTAATGATGGAGTGAAGGTATATTCCTTTAGTGTTTTACCTCCCTTATAATCAGAGGGAAGAGTTTATGATGATGGCGCCTAAAAGAAACTCGTTTGCTTGCATCTTCTGATTCAGCTCTGTTTCTATCTCTAATAACTCTTTTTCGTCTTTTTCCAAGTTCTGTTGAAGTCTGTGGCTTGGAGATGCACGATATAGAAACATATTAAACTAGGAAAGGGATGGATAATACAGAGGCAGAAACTTTTTTTTTCTACTGGTAGATGAAACCGAAACTAGGAGACATAGCCTCAAGTTACGACAATGCTGATTTTGGACGGAGATAAGGAGAAAATAGTTTCCCAGAGAGTGGTAAATCTGTAGAATTCTCTGCCCAATTAAGTAATGCAGGCTACTCCAGCAAATATATTTAAGATTATGTCGGACAGATTTTTGAAAAGTGGGGGGATTAAGGGTTAATGGGAAAAGACAGATAGGTGGAAAAGCGCCCATGGTCAGATTGGCTATGAACTTACTAAATGGCGGAGAAGACTCGATGGGCCAAATGCCCTACTGCTGTTTCTATTTCGTAAGTTTTTCAGTTTTTATTCTTGCCGCTCGTATGGTTACATTTGGTTAGCACCTCTAGCGGTGTCCTCTGATCTATCACAAAAGCAACCTATCGGATTTTGTAATTCTTCACTTAAGTCTTCTATCTTTGTATTTCCGGAAAAGTCGAATGTTATGAATATAATTTTGTAGCTTCATAAAGCTGCTCTGTGTTGTGGTCTTTTGATATGTCGCACAGGAACGCATTCCAATCAATTTCCTTTCATCTGTCATAACTTTACATTACACAGCCCTCTGGTGGTCAGCTGCTCACCATGCTTATCCGCGGGCAGTAATGTCATGACCAATATTTCTCAGATGCTGAGGTAAAAAAAAAGTAGGGCATGTTATATTCTTCTTTCAGATTCCTGCCCCGTTTCCTACCATTGCGTCTTTCTCCTTGGTCTCAAATGGGTAAGGAAATCGGAGTATTGACAACAGAACTGGGATCTTTGTTTGTATGCTGGCGGGAGATTTATGGAAATAGCCTGCCATTTATCGTCATATTATAAGGAGCTGCATCACGACATCTATCACCAACCTCCTGTTTCAAACCTAGCCCCTGTTTATTATATTTCTGTGAATGGAGATGTTGTACCGGCAACTTTTCTATCGATTGTAAACACTTAATTTGATCTCCAGTGTTACACTTCTATTCTGATAATAATTACGATACTACATTCAAAATTCGCATAAATCATTACATGTTTCACGCTATACTTCCCCTTCGCTGCGATCTAATTTTTTTTTTCTTATCATTCACTCTTTTCTTTCACAAGCACTCTAGGACTGACTCAAATGCATTACTTACACGCTCCTGGCACTCAGCTTCATCGCAAATAAGTTGCCTCCTCATTAAGGTGGACAGCATCTCTTCAAGACGGGTCACCACATGATGGAAAGCATGAATGCTTCTTTTAATCAGTCCCGCTGCACTGTAGATGGCTGCCGCAATTCCGCCCAATTCTCAATTAAGCATCATTTTGCTTCGACTTCGTTTTCATTCCTTGCCTCACATCGTTCCATAGGTAATCATCTAAATCGTTATTACAGCGTTTTTATTTTCCTTTAGACATACATGACCAGCGATATCGCCACACTGAGGACAATTCCACGTTACCCTGTGACAATCAGGGTAGAACTAAGATTAGGGAAGTTGTTGATCCTTTTGCAGCAAGTTATTATTTCATTGTTAGTCCAAAAGTTTTATCGGGGATTATATCAATAAAAAAGTAAATTAACTTTCATAATGGCAAAGTGTGTGTATATACTGCTGGGACTTGAGAAGGTAAACTGAAAGGAACTGCTTGACGTTGAGTCAGCGGCGGAACAATGAGGTCTGATTAAAATGTTTATACGCGCTGTGTAGGAGGCTTTTCAAACCCAATAGATTAAATTTGAAAGTTCATAGTAAAATTTAGTAGCAAAACACGTAAAACATACAATCTGAAATACTTTATTTTACCTGCAGGGATATTTAGTAAATCGATAGAAGAGTACATGGATGAATAACCACACAAGATAAATATTGAAGACAAGACAAATGTAAAAAGAATAGATAGTAGTGATGTTAACCGTACGGCATATGAAACTGTGAGAGCAATAGTCATGAGTTATATTGGGATTGCCAAAATATAGATTGAAATGGATTTTGCCGACAATGCTAAGATTGACCACAACAGATGTTCTTCCTTTAATTGAACAGTAAAATAAAAGTTAAGGAGGAAGCAGAGTGTATTAGGAATAATAGTGGGATGGTACATTATGCAGAGAAGGACATAGTGGAGCATTAACTCTTACAGCTTATTCATCTGCGAAGGTCATAGCAATATGCAATTAAATATAGAGAAACATCAAGTTGTTTTAATATTGCTCAGCAGAAATTGTCCAATCGAAGACAGATAGAGCAGTCATGTCACTAGTCCTTGTATAGATATCAATCCCCCCACACCTTTTTGTGGACTCTGAACTGATTGTTGCTCTTGGATAATCAAATCAGGGAAATAGAATTTCAGGTATTGAGCTGCTAAACCTGTGACCATTCCCGGAGAATCAGATATTTGTTCTGCATAGAGCGTGGAATCGGGTTCTGGGTCAAACTAATCTGAGCAATTGAACGTCGACACAAGGAACTTTAGATCATGTTCTGCTAAATGACACCATTCTTGGAGGAGCAGCTACTTAGTATGTAAAACGACAAAACTACCAAAGAAGCAATTTGTAATCCCGAAAAAAAGCTGTCTTTGTTGCATTATTTAATTGGTTTAGACCAGTCAGAGTTGGAAGACAAAATATAGAAGGCTGGGGTGGGACAATGATGGTTATAGCCCTGTAACAAGCTGATCCAGGTAGGTTAGGTGACATTAAGAAAATGGAATTGAGATCAATTGATGAGGAAGACAATAAAAGTCAGGAGTTCTAAATGCACTGGGGCGATAACTCTCCAGCAATCAGAAACCAATCAACGTTGTTAAGGACGACCCCAGGGACACGTGGAGATCGGTTCCCACGATGAATGTCTGGCCACAGCAGACTCTTTTCTCGTGTAATCAGTTTTCTCTTCATTGACTCTTCATGGAGGGTCAGGAATTCTAGTAGGGTGGACACAGGTAGATAGTTTGTGAACCCACGTGCTTTTTACCTGAGAGTGTAAGATACTTGTCGTTAAATACAGATTCCCTGTGCCTCACTGATCATTATTGCAATAGAATTGACGCCCCTGCGTGGTCTCGAAGATGATTCTCTTTGATGAACTGGTGACTCGAGTCCGACCACGTGCGTGAGGTATTGATAGATCTGATGTAACACAGGCTGAAGTTCACAGGATGAAATCCAGGGGATTTTCCAAATCGAAAATACTTGGATTGTTTTAATTTGAATGGATACCTCTAGAAATTCGCGTTGAAGAAGAGACTGGGAATGTGGAATTTGTATGGCTGTGACGTGAAAGCAACTGGGCATGCCCTGTGTAAATTAGTCCTCATCGAAGCAGTCGAACAGGAAGTTTAAACAATTACAATTAGCAGTCCCAGTTGGCTGTTTAAATGAGGATGTGGTCGGGTTAGGACAAAGTGGTATGTCAGAACCGCGGGGATTAGAATCGGAGAAAGACTGTGGCAAAAAGTAGAAGCAGAGCGATATAGGTTAGAAGGCGAGCACAAAATGATCCAAAAGGAAGAAGAGACCTTTAGTGAGAGAGTTACACAGTGGAGACCTGATGCATATGAACCAGTTTCGGCTCAAGTATGAGAAATCACTTAAAGAAAATAAAAACTAAACTACAGTCAGCAGCCGAAGTCGTGAAGGATGAAGCGGAAGCATTGCGGTAACAATGCAGTGTTTTATAAACGGCTACAAAAGTGATTCGGAAACCTGCACCGGAAATGAAAAGCAACACTGGCGATCGTGCAAAGTGTGTAAATCAGATTCAAAATTTGCAGGACCAACTTGAAGCACAGAGAGGAATAATTTATGCTTCTGGATTTAAACAAGGAAGGAAGGTGAATATGAACTTATTGATTTGTAGGATTTGATAATTGAAGCTACTTGATACAGTTACGATAATTACAGAGCACCATTTCCCGTGGAATTCAAACTAACACGGTATTACGTTCTGCACGATCCGTATCTCGAGTTACTATCAGAAAGTTGGGACAGGGGCCGCGCATAGTGAACAAATCAAAAACGAACCTCTCATACACCGCACTGATCGAGGTACAGCAGCTTACAGATATTGCTACATATATCGCGACCTCGGTGCTCGGAGACGATCCGTGAGTTCTTTCCAAGCAACTAGACATGACAGTGTAATATATGGCATAGCTCACTCAGAGGAAAGGAAATTAATGGTAATGTGTTAATATCCAAATATACATTCAGCTTTGCCAGATATACATCCACATGTTCTGGGAACGCAACGTTCTGGGAATGGACTGAAGAACGCAGTAATCACTGCAATGGGTGCTGACAAGGGAGACCCGGTAGACCCGCTATGCAATGTTACCAGAGGAGAGGGGAACATCCCACTGCATTTGCGTCCCGTTTATGGACTGTGTACCAAGGGGTGTTTGGAACAGCATTAAAGTGCGACTATTTAGAACGGGGTCCTCAGATATATGGTTGAGAAAAGTGGTGACTCACCGTTCAGATAAATCTAAAAGGGTTCTGGAAATATTTGATCGCACCCCTACAAAGGCATGGTCACTGAGGAAAATGAGTAGAGCGCGAAAAAAAGAGATGCAAAGACCAACTAGACTCTGTAATGGGAAGGGGATGTCTATCGAATGTCAGGCTGCCTGTTCGCTTCCCAATGACCTCCCTGTTACATATCAAAGGGGAAGGAATGTCAGAGGATATGGAACAAGGTTAGGAAAAGGGAGAACTGAAGGTGGAGAAATTAAATCATATATCTGAGGTCAATAGAGAGATATTAAGAAAGAACGGCCAAACCGGAGACGAGAAAGAGTAGAGCAATGTGGTTTGTCATTGGAGGGGCCAGAAAGACCGGGATTACAAAATAACATGAGAGAGACACGACCTTACAGGGAATTGTATCCTGAACTCCAATGACCTTGTCAGGCCTAACCAACATAGCTATGTGAGACAAGGTATGATGAAATCGGAAGGCCTCTGGCGAATGGTAGGGTTGGAGTCCACACTGTTAACTTTCTGTAGACTCTGGCGAGTCGCAAAAACACCTTCAACATCACTAATGTAATAACAACGCAAAATGGAAGATACAAGGTAAAAAAAAAAGTGGTACATGCGAGTGCACCTTTGGACGTTATATTAGGAGACCTTGCATTGAAACGTTCGATACTTTTGGCAGCATTACTCGGTGAGCAAGGTACATATACCTGACGTGGTTGTATGACCAAAGCGCGGCTTTGCTTTGACCCAGTAAACTGTATGATTTTACAGATGCCAACTCTAATGCAAAACATACAACGCATGCAGATTCCAGCAGGAGAATATCAGGATGGAAGATGCACATGGCTGAAATGTGGATAAACCCGGAGGGGGTGAGCAATGATCAGAAGGTGCAGCAAATCATTGCACAGAAGACAGGGGCATTTGCCAGGTCCAAGCATCCCCAGCCACAAAAAAAGAAAAGGAGAGGATGTTGTAGGTGAGGTAATATAATTTTAGTACAAAAGGAGTACTGAGGCTGGTGGCTACTGCTAATAACTCACCTATTTGGCCATTGAGGAAACCAGATGTAGCTGGCGGTTCACAATAGACTACCGGCAGCTGAATAAAGCAACTCTGTTAACAGCCCCAACTCTTTCAACTGACTCGGAGACAGCGATCAAACATATTGAAAGAGTGCAATTGTTCACAGTATCAGATATAATTAGTGGATTTTGATCTATCCAACTGGAATGAGAGTGTCAATACACGTTACCTTACATGATTAGCAGTATGAATGGACTGCGCTACCACAGGACTACCATAAATCCATTTATAGTTCACCAGTGCTTAGGGGGAAGGTTTAAAAATATTTCAGAAACCCAGTGTTTGGTACAATAGGTAGATGACATACTCTTGCAAACTGAAACCATGCAGGAGCATATCAGCTATTGACAAAAATATTGGAAAATATTACTTGAATTGGGACTAAGGATAAACCCTAATAACACACAGGTGATGGCACGAGAAGTAAAGTATTTACGAATGATCTTAACATGGGGAAAATGAAGAAGTGAAAATTGAAGAGAAACATTCATTATGAAACTGCCTATTTCCCGAAAACTGAAAGGACTGTGGTCTGTCTTGGGGCTGGTAGGCTACTTTTGCGATCATAGTGATGGATGTTTGACTAAGGCAGCTGCTTTACTACAGTTACCGAAAACAAATATTGTGTGGGAATGGAAATAAGAACATACCCACTCAGTTAAAGTTTCGAAGCAAGTGTTGCCCGCTGTTCCTGCGTTAAAAACCGGAAATCCGAATGAGATTACAAAGAAGGTGGAAGCTGTCCGAGCTAACACAAAACCTACAAATGCCAAAGCAAAGCAACTTTTTGGAAAGACTATTCACTTGCTGGTGACTACCCCGGAGTATCAAATCGGAACAAGGCACACATTTCCCGATCCAGATAATGGCTCCTTTAGGGAACGAGCAGAGATATGATATACCCTATAGACCACAATCTATTGGAATTGTGGAAAGGTTAAATCGACCACTAAAAATATAATTGCAAAAATGTTGCAACAACGTAGAACAACATGGCAGGTTCTTTGGCCGTGATGATATTAAAAAAGATAGCTGATTACACCCCTTATAAACTCATGATAGGAAGGGAAATGAGAGCTTTAGAGGAGTAGTTAGGGCTAACATAGTCAGAACACGAAATGGAATGGAATGCTTCAGCAAAGTAGTTCCAACATTTCGCGGAGACTGTGAAAGAGGCTAATTGTGTGGCAGCCAACCAAATGCTAAAGACGAAGCAGCAGAGAAAAGCCTATATCTGAAAAGGCAGTCTTTTCGAACTGCTCAGTACAAAGAGAGATGATTAGAATACAACAGTCTACTTCATTTTAAATGGATAGTTTGCAGGACCCTATGAACTTATAGACAAAACGAGTCCATCAATATACACAGAAATGATTCTCCAGATAAATGTGGGTGGAGCCATATCAACCAGCTGTTGTTGTTGGGGTGCGGAGGGACAGGAATGTTATCACTATCGGCACTGAGCAATTGATGTAGACGGGGGCACTGAATTGGAAAGCTTCAGGTTGGAGCAACTGTTCCAAGAAATGGGACCAGGAGAGTTCCTTTCAATGTGGTGATTGTCAGTTCCCTCACCTTGAGAACAAGGGCAGTTTTGTGAAAAAATCAAAGGAAAAGAACAACATCCAAGTGCCTGTTCACACTTTTCCGAAGCAAAAGGGCATATGGACGCCTTGAATCCAAAGACAATTGAAAGTCTGGATTGGATGGTCTATAAATACAAGTAAAATATGGACATAAAATAATTTAAGATTTAAGTTAAAAATAGGTGCAGAAAATGCCGTTGTGTGTTAGAGGTTTACCTGAACATGAATATAACAATACATTTAGTTTTGATGGCATTTACCATGACTGGGCCATGGAGAGTCTTTTTTTTCCAGAACCAGTACAGCGGACAAACATGCCCACAGTGATATTGATATGATTGCTTGGAAAACAGTCAATGAACAACAAGAATATCTTCTCATTGAACACTGGTAATAATGTCTAAAACAAAAGTAATGGATCGCTCCCCCACTTGATTGCTGGCTGGTCACGTGTTGCGGAGAAAGCAAGAGAGACAATCCATCAATGGACTAAACATACTAAAATAATTAAAACCCACGCTCATAAGCCAAAAAAAGTATTGAGTGACCAAAGGTCTTCGATAAGTTTTGGAATTGGTGACAGATGTTCAAATATCACCGTGGATCCGAGTAGTATCACATGCTGCTGTAAAACTAATTTAATGTACCCTGATATTGCTCAATGTAAATAAACAGAGAATATGGAAGGCTGAACTAATGGGAAATATTGAAGATAATGCTTTCATAAAACAGCAGAGACTGTTATGAGCATATAGTGGATAACTTTAGTGATTAAATGTTACTATTTGTATAGAATGGAAGTGTTCCTCTCGGACTGGGGTTCCATTGCCATCTAATATGCTGACTGCTGAGTGAGAGGTAATAAAGTTTCCAAGAGAAATACCTCTGGATTAAGAGGAGGGAGATTTTGACCGGGTGTGGGGGAAGTAAACAGTCGAACTAATGACAGGGGAAGCAGACAAACCAGTTGATTTTTCCCCCGATTAGATGGAGTCTGAACTGATTCTTGCTCTGTGACAATGTAAACAGAAAAAAATTACACAAGAAGCTTCATGTAATCACCTGCTAAACCCGGGACCATTCTTAGACAAGTAGACTAGTTTTTATGAAAATGGTCTGGACTCTAAACTGATTATTGCTCTTGAGAATATAATCAAAGCAACTGACCGTGGTCACAAGGAAAGTGAGGTAATGATCTACTAAATTTGAGACTTTTCTTGGAGGAGTAAACTGCCAGACTACCAAAGAAGCCATCTGAAAACTCGTTGGACTCTGTCTGGGTGTCCTCACTTAACTAGGTTGGACCAGTCGGTGTGAAAAGACACAAGTAAGTAAGGCAAGTGTGGGCAAAGCCATGGAAATGTGTTGGCTGTAGCCCTGTACAATGACCAGTAGCAACGTGACGCAGGTAAGACAGCTGACCGTGAACCAGACTGAGCTGAAAGCAGCTGATTGGGCAATCGAGGTCAAGCGAACAAGCGGTCTGATAGGGCAATCGAAAATTGTAAGCACAAACAAATAAAAAGAGGGGTAGCGCAAGCAGCGTAGCCAGTGAGCGAGTGGGCCAGTGAATGAGTGGAGTTTTGAGGCTTTAGCGAGAAAAGGCGGAGGACGTGTATGCTCCCAGGAAGGTAAGGCCGGCTGTTTCTTTAATTAATGTAATTAACTTAGAAGTTGGTAATGGAAGCAGTAGATGGAGCAGTCCAGTTCTCCGTTTGTCAGATGTGGCAGCTCAGGGACAGTACAATTGTCTCTGATGACTACACCTGCAAAAAGGGGCATAGAGCTGCATCTTCTGTCAAACCGAGTGAGGGAACCGGAGCTGGAGCTGGAAGAACTTCGCATCATTATGACCTGGATGAAGAGGCGAAATGATGGGTAAGTTTGCGGATGACACGAGGACTGGAGGCGTCGTGGATGGAGCTGTCGGTTGTCGAAGATTACATTAGGATATAGACAGGATGCAGAGTTGGGCAGAAAGTTGGCAGATGGAGTTCAATTTGGATAAGTGTGAGGTGATGCACTTTGGAAGGATACACCAGAAGGCTGATTACAGGGTTAATGGTTGGTTACTTAAGAGTGTGGATGAACATAAGGACCTTGGGTTTCAAATCTATTCATTCTTCAATGTCGCTGCACAGGTTGATAGGATAGTTAAGAAGGCCTATGGGATGCTAGGCCATTAATAGGGGGATTGAGTTCAAGAATAGAGTGGTTATGTTGCAAATCTACAAATCTTTCGTAAGACCACACTTGGAGTATTGTGTTCAGTTCTGGTCACGTCATTATAAGAATGATGTGGAAACTATGGAGAGGGTGCAGAGGAGATTTACCAGGATGTTGCCTGCATTGGAGAACAAGTCTTATGAGGCAAGGCTAGAAGATCTGCGTCTTTTCTCTTTGGAGCTCAGAAGGATGAGTGGGAAACTAATAGAGGTCTAGGAGATCATGGGAGTCTTGATAGTGTGGATAGCCAGTGTCAGCACACCATGGCATGAATAGCAAGTACCAGAGGGTACAACGTTAAGGGAGGGAAGTTTAGGGGAGACATGAGGGGTAAGTTATTTTTTTACACAGAGGTTTGTGGGTGCATGGATTGACTTGCCAGGGATGGTGGTGGAGGCTAAAACATTAGAGGTATTTAAGAGCTTCTTGACTGGCACATGGTTGGAAGAAAAATAGTGGGTTACGGGTTAATTTAGTTTAGTATTTCTTTCAGGAATATGCGGGTCGGCACAACATCGAGGGCCAAAGGACCTGTACCGTGGTGTAGTATTCTAGAGCCTAGTGTCAATCGGGAGGCATAATCAGTAATAAATCGGAGTTTCAGGGAGACAGTCACCCCGAAACATCAGGAAACAGTTAACTGGGTGACTGTCAGGAGGGGGAAGGGGAATAGTCAGAAAGAGCAGAGCTCCCCTCTGGCCGTTCCATCAATATTAAGTATACCGTTTTGGATACGGTTGGTAGGGACAACCTAACAGGGACATTTGTAGTGATCGCAACTCTGACACCGAGATTGAACTCTCAGCTCAGAAAGGAAGGTGGGAAAAAAGGAGAGCAGTAGTGATAGGGGGTGCCATAGTTAGGGCGACAGGTAAGAGGTTCTTTGAGAGACATCTAGAATCCCGGATGAGCTGTTGCCTTCCTGGTGCCAGGGTCCGCGATATCTCTGATCGAGTTCTCGATATCCTCAAGAGAGAGGGCGAGCAGCCAGTTGTTGTGGTCCGTATAGGGACCAATGACATAGATAGGAGTAGGAATGAGGCCCTGAAGAAGGAATATATGGAGTTAGGAAAGAAGTTGAAAAGAACGATCTCGGGGTAGGTAATCTTGGGATTGTTGCCTTTGCCACGAGACAGGGAGGGGAGGACAAGGAAGTTATAACAGATGAATGCGTGGCTGATAGTTGGTGCAGGGGTCAGGGGCTCTGATTGCTGGATCATTGGGGTGTCTTCTGGGGCAGGTTTGAGCTTTACAAAAAAGAACGTGCTGCACCTGACTTAGAAAGGGACCAATATCCTGGCGGACAGGTTTGCTACAGCTGTTGGGGAGGGTTGAAACTAGTTTGCCAGGTTGGTGGTGTGGGAATCAGAATCAGAATGCTAGTGCAGAGATTAGGGTAGAAGGACAAGTGCATGATGCTATGTGTTCTGAGTTGGTGAGGAAAGACAGGCAGGGGACAAAACATAAATGTAGCCAGAGCGGTTGAAATGTGTCCATTTCACAGCTAGGAGAATTAGGAATAAAGGGGATGAACTTAGAACATGGAACTACGATAGTCTATAGGCCCCCATTTAGCCCTTTGGACACCGAGGAGTAGATGAGCAGGCAGATTTTAGAATAATGCAGGAAATACAGGGTTGTAATTATGGGTGATTTGAACTTCCATCATATTGACTGGAACCTCCTGACTGGAAGAGGGTTGGATGAGGCTGAATTTGTCAGGTGTGTTCAAAAAGGATTCCTAACACTGTATATAGACCGGCCGATGAGCGGAGAGGCCACACTGGATCTAGTTCTGGGTAATGATCCTCGTCAAGCGGTAGACCTCTTGGTCTGGGAGAGTTTTGGTGAGAAGGACCACTACTCCTTTAGCTTCAGCATAGCTGTGTAAAAGGATAAAAACAGACAAAATGGAAAGAGCTTAACTGAAGAAGAGTTAACTATGAAGGGAGGAGTTTGGAACTGGTTAGTGTAAATTGGAATCAGATGTCCAAGTGTGAAAGCACAGAAGTAATGTGGAGGAGGTTTAGCGGTCGCTTGTGCTGTGTTCTGGATAGGTTAGTCCCACTGAGACAAGAAAAAAACTGATAGGAAAAGGGAATCGTGGTTGACGAAACACGTGAGGCAACTCGTCAAGAGGAAGAAGGAAGCAAATGTTAGATATAAGAAGCAAGAGGCAGGAGGGTCTCATGAGAAATATGGAGTAGCCAGAAGGGAGTATAGGAAGGAATTCGCAGAGCTCGAATTGGGCATGACAAAGCTTTGGCATCTAGGATTAATGAGAAACCCAAGGTGTTCAATGCGTTCGTTAAGAACAGCAGAATGACAAGAATGAGGGTGGGGCCGCTAAAGGATAAAGAAGGCAACATGGGCCTTGAGGAGGAAGAGGTTAGGAATAAGCGAAATGAATATTTTGCTTCAGTATTCAGAACTAAAAAGGATCTTGATCTGGTTGAGGTCGAATTAGAACAGACCCGTGTGCAGGACAATGCGGAGATTAAGGATGAAGAGGTTTTGAACCTTCTTAAAAACGTCAATATTGATAGGTACGCATGGTTGGACGTGATATATCCCAGCTATCGCTGGAGCAGTAGATATGATCTTTGAATCCTCTTTAGCTGCACGGGAGGTGGCGGAGTATTGGAGAATGACGAATGTAGCTCCCCTGCTTAAAAAAAAGGTAATCGGGTGAATCCTGGGAGCTATAGACCAGTGAGTCCTATGTCGGTGGTCTGCAAACTGTTGGAAAGGATTCTTAAGGATAGGATCTACGAGCATTTGGAGAAGTATAGTCCTTGAGTGAAGGATAGCCAACATAGTTTTGTGAAGGGATGGTCGAGACTCACGAGCCTAATTGACATTTTTGAAGAGGTAACAAAAGAAATTCATGACGGTAGGGCGGTAGATATGGTCTACATGGATTTTAGCAAGTTATTGACAACGTTTGACTCATCCGGGAAGACATAGGGCATGGGGTCAGTGGATGTTTTGCTGTTTGGATAAAAAATTAGCATACAGGAAGATAGCAGAGGGTAGTAGTGGAAGGAAAGTATTCTGCCAGGAGTTCGGAGACTAGTGGAGTTCCGCAAGGATCTGTCACGGGACCCCTGCTCTTTGTGACTTCTATAACTGGCCTGAATGAAGAGGCGGAAGGATGGGTGAGAAAGTTTGCGGATGACACGAAGATTGGAATAGTTCTGGATGGAGCTGCAGTTTGTCGAAGGTTACATGAGGATACAGACAAGATGCAGATATGGGCAGAAAAGTGGCAGATGGAGTTCAATTCCGATAAGTGTGAGGTGATGCATTTTCGAAGGTCAAACAAGAAGGGTTAGTTCAGGGTTAATGTTCGGTTACTGAAGAGTGTGGATGAACAGAGATACCGCGGGAGTGAAATCCATACATCCGTTAAGGTCGCCGCCCAGATTGATAGGATAGAGTAAGAAGGCCTATGGGATATTAGGTTTCATTAATTGGGGGATTGAGTTCAAGAGTAGAGAAGTCATGTTGCAACTCTACAAATCTCTGGTGAGACTACACTGGTCACCTCGTTATAGAATGGATGTTGTCTGGATTGGAAAACAAGTCTTCTGAAGCAGGGTTAGCAGAGTTGGGACTCTTCTCCTTGGAGCGAAGAAGAATGATAGGGGACTTGATAGAGGTCTACTAGATCATGAGAGTCATAGATAAGGTGGACAGTTAGTACCTGTTTCCCAGGGCACGAATAGCAGACACTAGAGGGCATATGTACAACATTAAGGGACGGAAGAGTATGCGATTTATCAGGAGTAATGTTTTTACACAAAGTACATCCCTTAAATGACTTGCCAGGGATGGTGGTGGACGATAAAACATTAGAGGTATTTAAAAGCCTCCTTGAGAGGAACATGGATAAAAGTTAAAGAAGATTATTACTGGGTAGTGTGGGTTTAGTATTTTTTTAAAGGAATATATGGGTCAGCATAGCATCAATGGCTGAAGGGCCTTTACTGAGCTGTAGTTTTCTATTGCTGTAGTGCGTACAGGACAATCAACGCTGCTGCGCAGTTTGACAATGTTGTTAACATGGCTTATGGTGTGTTGGCATTCATCAGCTGTGGGATTGAGTTCAAGAGCCGTGAGGTAATATTACACCTATATAAGAGCTTGGCCAGACACCACTTCAAGTATTGTGTTCAGTTCATTACAGGACGGATATGGATACTATAGAGGGAGTGTAGAGGAGATTTACAAGAATTGTGCCTGGATTGGAGGGCGTACCTTTTGAGTATAGGTTGAGTGCAGTTGGCCTTATCATCTTGGAGGGTTGAAGGATGCGAGGAACCTAATGGAGGTGTCTAAGATGATGAAGGACATTGATTAGGCAGATTCAATGGGATCTTTTAAGACCCGCTTAGATAGGTACGTGGAGCTTAGAAAAATAGATAGCTGTGCGCTAGGGAAATTCTATGCAGTGTCTGGAGTAGGGTACATGGACCACAAAACATTGTGAGCGAAGGAACCTGTCAAATGCTGTAAATGTCTCTGGTTTATGTTCTGCGCTCTAATTAAGTATTGATATTGCTGTATCCCGAAAAAAACAAAAACAATACATGTTTCAAACCAGAATACGGGATATTCGTTTGATATCTTGAATAGTGTCTTCCACACTATCAAAGGGTTCACAATAGTTCTGGACAAAGATAGGGGGATATTTGCTGGCTTTTCTCTGACAAGGGCACACACACACACACACATCGCATTATATATACATAGACATCCATACTCTAAAAATCACAGTAACAGAAACTCACGCACACACAGATAAGCGCTTACACATACATTTACAAGCGTACAAACACAGCGAGCCACAGACTCGCACAGATACACATAGACACAAAAACACATATGCAAACACAGACATACACACCAACGACGCATGCAAGCGCATACAGATTCGCAAATTAATAACGACCCCCGAAGTCTAAAACACACGCACACCGACCCACACACACGTACGTTGAAAAAAAAACCGAAGCGCGTACACACACGCACTCACAGTCACACACACACACACACACCATCAGGCTACACTATCTTTTCCACCTCTCCAGCTCCCCAATAGGTGATGGAAAACAATTTCGCAAACTGTAGTGATATAATTTACTTCAAGATTCAGTGACTGCCAAATGGTTCATTTGACGTATTTATTTACAATCAAATCACCTTTAATTCATTAGTCACTTCGGAAAGCTCACTCACAATCTTGGGCGGGAGGCGGGGGTGGGGAAGCGGAACAACACCAACAAATGATCGAGAATTTAATTCATTAAATTAGCTAAAATCTTTCACAGCAGGGATTGCATGTCTGACGTAATCGGTTTGCAATTTTTTTCAACCTTTATTTTTAAGTCTATTGAGATCTCTCCCTGTGGAGTCGCTGTATCGTATTAAAATCCAAAGCATGAGAGGCCTGAGCATTTAATTTCGAGAGATCGGCCCAGCAGTGGGAGAAAATCATAATACATAGAAAATGGCTGTAATGTGGTTTAGGTACGACGGCGTGCAGAAAATATTGTACATGTTCATCGCCGTCATTGGAGTTCCTGGTGAGTGGGCAGAGCAATTCATGTTTGCCATTTCTGTGTACTGACCGGTGTGAACATGTTCGTTGTCAATTTACAAGCTTTGAACATGACGACTCGGAGATATCGATCTTGTCATTTCAAATCTCAGATTTATTTTTTCATTTTTAATGGCAAATAAAATATCTGCCTCTCCTCTAACTCAAGGAATCAACTCGAACGTTGTTCCTGCTTTCAATAAAACTTCGTCCGGTGTTGTCCCGGTGGACGATGAGGAGGAGTAACAGGGAGGGATTTAAGTTCTGAAGATTGCTGTTTCCGAGTCATTGACCAGTGAAACTATGTTTGACATCTGGCTATGGAGTCTGTCACACTCGGATGCCACTGCCTGTTGGTCAAAGATTAGGTGTGATCACCTGAACCAGTGTGCAGAGATCTGCTGCCATGGGTTGTCGAATTGAACAGTTCCATAGAATTCATCCATTAACGGAGACTCTCAGCCTCTGGTTACTCAGTTGAGTCTGTTTTCCCTCGTCAGAAGCTAGGGCATCGTCTCGGCCTGAAGAAGTGTCTTAAACGAGTTTGTTCAATTCCATGGGTGTTGCCTGATCTGCTGAGTTCCTCCATTGCTTCGAGCGTGTTACTGCCCTCTGAATCCCTTCTTGGCCCCATCAGATGCTGAGTTTCCAGAGGCCTGAGCACTCCTAGTTAAATCAGAGAATCCGGTACTATCAACGGCTTCGAACAGGAAGAGCACCGATTGTTGTTGTTGAGGTAGATCGATTTTATCGCTGACGATTCCCCGCACATTGTTTTAATTGCACATTAAAGAACGCTGGTCAGAGACAAGCCGACGCGTTTCTCAGGTTAGATGCCGTTCACGAACTGTAGCAACTGTGATGCCCAAATGAACCAAATCCCGTGTTAATTTCCGGAAACAATTTTCAGTAATGCCAAGTGTCTGTTCTCTCTATCTCACTCTCTCCAGTGAATTTAGTGGCTATGGTGATCCTATCCCGGGGAAAGTGCGGCCTCTCTAGCTGCACCACATGCTACCTGGTGGCCATGGCGACGGCGGATCTACTGACCGTTGTGACGCAGGTTATATTGTTTCAAATCACTTGGTATTACTTCCCATGGACTTTTATGGACATCACTCCTGTGTGCAGTCTTATCAACGTATTAGCATTCACAGCCACCGATTTTTCGGTCTGGTTCACCGTCACGTTCACCTTTGATCGGTTTATCGCCATTTGCTGCCAGAAGCTGAAAACAAAATATTGCACAGGAAAAACTGCGGCTGTGGTTCTAACAACCACCGGTGTAGTGTTCTTTCTGAGAAATGTTCCCCGATACTTCACTTTTGAGCCCTGGCTAGTCATCGACAATATACCGTGGCTCTGTAAGATCAGGAAAAATATTTTCACTGACCCCGGATGGGTAGGATATGACTGGCTCGATACGGTTTCAACTCCGTTTCTCCCTTTCATTCTGATATTGCTGCTCAATGCGCTGACAGTCAGGCACATTTTAGTGGCCAGTCGTATACGTAAGGGGCTATTGGGTCAGAATAAGGAGGAGAACGGCAATGACCCGGAGATGGAGAGCAGGAGGAGGTCTGTGGTTTTACTCTTCACCATCTCCGGCAATTTCATTCTCCTTTGGATGACATACTTTGCAAATTTCATATATAAGTATGTCTCAGAAAAACAAATCGGTTCCAATGATTCTGAACGGATCTTTAACAATGTCGGCTTTTTGCTGAGTGATTTCAGCTGCTGCACGAACATATTTATTTATGTGATAACCCAGTCGAAATTCAGGGAGCAGGTGATCAGTGCACTGCAATTTCCGGTCACATCGCTGCATCAAATCATTAATAAAGCCAGGTAGTGAGCACAAGCCATAGGTTGTCGCCCTGAGTCTGGTCTGGCCTCCAGTTCCACACATTCACCTTCTGATCTCCCTGTTGGATTATCCTTTCGAACGGCTGCTCCGAGGAATTAGTGCATTGGGTGGTGGAGGAGGGTGGCGGGTGGAGACGTTTGCGAGCAAAGCACCGCTCTTTCGATGCAGTACCTCATTATCCTGCCAGATGTAATTCAAAGGGCTATTCCGTTCTTTGGATACGTCCACCTATTCCCATTCACGTCCTCACAGTAACCCCAGAGTGTGGCGTTCTCAGTCATCTGCTCAGACGTCTCTTCGTATCGAGAAAAATAAAATTATTGTGAAACTTACCGAAAAGAATGTTTGTGTTTTGTACGACGACTTAAGTGAAGGTTTGATGGGTAAGGTAATAAAAGGTTATGTCATATTATTCATCAAAGGATTTCGTATTTAAAAAGCCATTAAAAGGAGATAATGTTTCGAAGGGATATAAAACTTGGAGATGTTTGGGGATTTATTAAAAAGGCGGTTTGTTTGATGAGTGCAAAATGAAATCGATGAAATGAATTAATAAATGAAATAGATAAGTTAATGGCCAGGTGATTAGCTGCCATACATATCAAGGATAATTTAAGTGAAATAGTTCAACAATATGTGGATAAGTTTCTTAGGGAATACCCTGATGTGTTGGAAGTCAACTGTGGCAATGGGACTCTTACTGATGGCGAGATTTCTTTCGGTGAATTTAAGCAGGCCATTATTAATGCACGTCAGACGTCCCCAGGATAGGATAATTGGACACGACAGGAAAATATCTTCAGATAATATTAAAATTTCTGAATTGCGTTTGGAGGTTAAGCAAACCGTCCTTCCTCATGGAAGCTGGCGTTATCAGTGCCTGTTCTCAACTCTGGGAGCGTCCTAGCACATCCTCCAAGCTGTATATTTGATTGTCCCATTGCTGTAAGCTTACGGAACATATGGCAATCGAGTGTTTGAATTATGTTTTGGAAACAAGATGAGATATGTCGTTTTATCAAAGTGGATTTCAGAAGGGTAGAATGACATTCGATTCAGTTTTATGTCTGGAAACTGGTGCTAGGAAAGCAGATAATTAAAGGTACTGTAATGACAGTATTTCTCATATTAAAATGCGTGTGACGTGTCATGGAAGGAAAGACATTTTAAAATTTGGATATTAGCAGTAAGGGGGGTATGTTTATTGTTCGGAGTTTATAATTTGGACGATCTTAGTAGGTAAGGGTGAGCAAGTTATTTTTGTGTTTCTGTGAAGAAGAGATTGGGTCCCCGCAAGGCCGCATTGGTAGCCCCTTATTATTTAATATTATTCTTAATGATACTTTCTCTGCGATAGGTACTATAGTGGGTTCTTCATTAAATACAGATATTGGTGCTTTATTGATCAGAGGTAGAAATTTCGATCTGACTGTATATGGGGTGCGCTTTACAATTAATGATTTCGAACAGTGGACAAGTAGATGGGGATTTCAGCATCCAACAGTTACGTACTTTACAAACAGGTTAATAGACCTGCACTTCATTGTAAATTAACTGATCATACTGTTGAAGTAGTGTCTGTGGCAATATTTCTAGCCTTGTGACTGCACAACATGCTGATATGGAAGCACGATATTAGTAAAATAGCTGGTAAATAGGAAGGGGCATTAAATCCCTTTAGGCATTTCAGTCGGTATTCTTGGAGTGCTACTTGAAAATATTTCTTCAAAATTTTTATTTTTTAATTAGATCCGTTATTGATTCTTTCCTTGTGGCTTATGGAACAGCTCCATCTTCACCTTAATATGTTTGGATGTCATACAAGCATAGGGTTTAAATTTGTGTTGTGCTGCCGTTAAGTCGTCCACAGCGTCGGATTTACTGATTAGAAGGGGATTAATGGTCTTACAGTTGCGGTGGTTACAGCTGATGAAAACACACTGGATCAATTTGCGGGGCAAAGGAATGATCATCAGGTCCAGAGTAAGTTGGACGACAGATGCCAGCATCACAAGTAGAGTGTTCTTAGTTTTGCATGAGCGGCTTCCTATCACGCGAGGAACTTTGCTTTGTTGGAGTCTTCATTATGTCCCACTGTCGCGTTCTCGGTAACCCCAAATTTCCCACTATGACTTCAGTTGATTTTAGGTGACACGACTTATTAAAGCTTAGGTATTTCGCTAATCCTGAGAAGCTGTTTGGTTCATCGATATATTAAGGGAAATTATTCTAATATGTTAAGTACTTTTACAGTTCGATCAAAAGATAATTTTACTGGAAATGTTGATGCTGCTGATTTTGTGCCCGAATTACAGGGAATGATGAAGACACGTATTACTAATCATTTATCAGCATCCTCGATTGTCATCATGTCCCGTTTACTGTGGGTGGTGGATGTCTGTCCGTATTAAGTTGTAATTTACTCAGATTCCTATCGGTTTGATGAGTCTCAAAACAGGTAGGAGGTCAGATGTACTGTTGGAAACGTATCAACCTTTTTTTTCATACACTAAGTATCGGGTTACATCTTTCCTATATGGGTCACTGCTTAGCGAGTTGTTGAGGGAAATGAGCGGGTTGATTGACTAGTTAGGAAATTGGTTAATAATTCCACTTCGGAGGCTTAATAAATACAAGCTTATGGCAAAACTATTGCAATAATGTGCATAAAGGGAGACACCTTTACAGAACACATAAAATTATTGGGTTTATGGTGGAAGGGGTTGAACAGGAAATGAAGGAAATACATTGACGTGACTTATAACTGGAGAAAATATGCTTAATCATTCCTTATATCGTTGGAAAACATCATTCTGGTTAATAATAACAAAAGTAAGAGGAGCAGGAGTCGGCCATCTGGGTCATCCAAACTGCTTGCCCATTCAATAAGATCACGGCTGATCTGAGCATGGACTCATATCCAGCTACCCACCTTTTTTTCCGTAACCCTTAATCTCCCTACTATCCAAATATCCCTCGAAACTTGCCTTAAATAAATTTAATGATATACCCTCCGCCGCTTCACTGGGCAGAGAATTCCAGACGTTTTTACACGCATTAGGAAAATCAGTTCATCCTTTCTTCCTTCCTAAATTTAGACTCCCGAATCTTAAAGCTGGTTCCCGTAGTTCTTGTCTCAGCTGCCAATGAAAACAACTTTCCTGCCTCAATCTTACCTTTCCCTTTTATAATTTAATGTTTCTTATAAGACTCCTTTCATTCGTCTGCTTTCCAACGAGTACAGACCCAGGGGAGTCAATCTCTCCTCATAGTCTAACACCCTCATCTCTGGAATCAACCTGGGGAATCTCAGCTGCACCAGACCCAAAGCGAGTATATCCTTCTTCAAGTAAGAGACCAGGACTGCATGCAGTACTCCAGATGCGGCTAATCGGTACCTTGTGAAGTTGCAGTATAACCTCGCTGCTCTTAAATTCAATCCCACTAGCAATTAAAGTCAACATTCTTGCTGCACCTACAACCAAGATCTTTGCGAGTCATGAACGGGCACTCCCAAGTCCCTCTGCACAGCAGCATGCTGCTGTCCTTTACCATTGAATAATCTCAAATTCCATTAATCTCCCATTGTACATAACCTCGCATTTATCATCAATATACTCCATGTGCCAGATCCTTTCCTACTTACTTGACCTATCTGTATCTCTCTTCAGACTCCCCGTATCCTCTGAAAAAATTAGCTTTTCTAATCAATTTAGTGTCATCAGCCAACTTAGTCACACTACGCACGGACTTCTCTTCCAGATCGTTCCAGAATGTCATGAACAATTGTGGGCACAGCACCCCCCCCCCACCTGCGGCACACCGTTCTCCATAGATTACCAAGAAAGTATCATCCATATACCCCAACTTTCTGCTTTCTATTAATTAACAAATCCTCTATCCATGCCAATTCATCATACACGACTCGATGAAGCATCATATGGATAAGCCCTCTGTGCTTCACATTACTGTACGCCTTCAGAAAATCCAAGTAGATTACGTCCACCTGTTTCTTTTATGGACTGCGGATTGTTATTTCTTCAAATAACTCCAAAAGCTTTGTTAAACAGGACCTTACTTAGCTGAATCCATGCTGCTTCTGCCTGATAGATCCATTACATTGATGTTGCCTCTCGAATTCTCCTAAAATTAAATTTTCAAGCATGATCTCAACTATAGAACTGGCCTATGCATACCTGACTTTTGCCTACATATTTTTGAACAGCTTAATGACTTCCGCCTTCTTCCAATCGCCGGGGCCTGCGCAGAGTCCAGAGTTTTTTGCTAAATTAACACTGAAGCCACTACTACAAATCTGCCATTTATTTCAGTACTCTGGGACACAATCCATTAAGACCAGGAGACTTGTCTACCTCTTGGTTCACAAGTTTGTTCTGTACTACTTCTTCAGTGATAGCTATTGCATTTAGGCCCTCAGATCTCATTGCATCCATGTCATTTCTCTTCGGCATGATATAGTATGTCAACAAATACACTAAAAGGCGTCCATAGACGTCAAGTGAAAAACATTCTGACAGGCTGCCTCACTGTCTGGCTTGGGGACTACTGCACAGGACCAAAAGAAGTTGCCGATGATTGTAAATGTAGTCAACTCCATATTAGTTATTAGTCTAGGATATCTTCAAGGAGCGATGACTCAGAGAATCAGCGGCCATTATTAAGGACCTCTAGCACCCAGAGCCTATTTCTCAATTTACCTTTTGGTAGGAGGCACAGAAACCTAAAGACACAAACCCAGCGATACAAGTACAGATTCATTCCGTCTGCCAACCGATTCTTAAAATGCCATTGAACCCTTGGACACTACCTAACTTTTTTAATATATTGTATTTTTGTTTTGCACGATTTTAATCTATTCAGTATGCATGCACTGTATAAAGTATACTGAATAAGATCCATCTATTTATTTATCTATCTATCTATCTATTTATTTATTTATTTGTTTATCTATCTATCTATCTATCTATCTATCTATCTATCTATCTATCTATCTATCTATCTATCTATCTATCTATCTATCTATCTATCTATCTATTTATTTATTTATTTATTTATTTATCTATTTATTTATTTATTTATTTATTTGTTTATTTATTTATTTATCTATCTATCTATCTATCTATTTATTTATTTACTTGTTTGTTTGTTTGTTTGTTTATTTATTTTTACTGTTACCATTGTTTTACATTGTGTATTGCATTGAACTGCTGCTAGTATGTTAACAAATTTCATGTCACATGCCGTTAATAATAAACCTGATTCTGAAAAGTGATTCTGATTCGTCACTGGAGATTTTGTAACGGGGAGCTGTCAACCCCATTTTCTTGATCCTCCGCTTTTGGGTGAGTCAATGCCCAGCTCTCGGAGGCGTGTTACTCCACTATCTGCTTGGTTAGTCTTGATCTCTCCAACTCCCGGTCGGTCGCTCTCGTCTCTATGCTGCACATCTCATCCTAGCTCGCGGCATCGTGGTGCTGTGCTCCTTTGCCACCCGATCAACCAACTTCGTCGAGTAAGCAACACTCTAGCCTCACTCCTCAGTCACTCCCCTCGCCGTGTATTCAATCCAAAACCCTTACACCCCACTTTCCCCTACGTCTATCTATCATCTTCAGCCAGATATTTTCTGACATGAAGTGCCAAACGCTCGTCCACTTTATTTGCAGTCCTTTCCTCATCCCATCAGTAGCAGCACATTTACCTGACTGTCTTCTAGCTCAGCTACCACCACAACCAGGACACAACCCACAACACCCACAAACTTCCTATTGTGTCTTTAATACCTGTTGGACGCCATTTCGCCTACTCATTCAGTGACATCCGAACAGATATCAAAATGTTAGTGTACAAAGCAGTGGTAATGCCAAAGCTCCTGTATGCATCAGAAACCTGGACGACATACCGATGGAATCTGAAAGTACTTGAAAAGTTCCATCAATGCTGTCTTCGAAACATCTTAAATATCAGCTGTGAAGATAGACGAACCAACATCAGCGTGCTAAATGAAGCAACAACAACAAGCATTGAAGCCTACGTCATCAAGAACCAATTAATATGGAGCGGTTATGTTTTTCGGATGAAAGACGAACGTCGGCCGAAACAAATCTTCTACTCCCAGTTTAAAGAAGGCAAACGTAAAGGAGGCAGACAACAGAAGAGATTCAAAGACGTCTTAAAAGCCAAAATGAAGAAATGTAACATCGACATCAACAATTTGGAAACCAATGCCAAGTACAGGAAACTCTGGCAAGCCATCATCTGAGAAGGTACAGCAACTTTCGAAGCCAACAGACGTGCAGAATGTGATAAAAAGAGAAGGAAATGGGAAGAGAGGCAGCAACAACCAAAGACCAACCTGCCATCTGGAACTACCTGTCCTGAATGCTGCAGAACTTTCAATGCCAAGATTGCACTCATAAGCCACTTGAGAGCCCATAAATAGTCAAGTCAAATCAAGTCAAGTCAACTTTCATTGTCATTTCGACCATAATTTCTGGTACAGTGCTTAGTAAAACTGAGACAACTTTTTTCAGAACCATGGTTTACATGACACAGTACAAAAAATCTAGACTGAACTACATAATAACAAAACACAGAGAAAGATAAACTAGACTACAGACCTACACTGGATGGCATAACTTGCACAAAAACAGAGCAGGCATTACAATAAATAATAAATAGGACAGTAGGACAAGGTGTCAGTCCAGGCTTCGGGTATTGAGGAGTCTGATAGCTTGGGAGAAGAAACAGTTACATAGCCTTGTCGTGAGACCCCGAATGCTTCGGAGCCTTTTTCCAGACGGCCGGAGGGAGAAGAGATTGCATGATGGCTGCATGGGGTACTTCATAATGCTGTTTGCTTCACGGATGCAGCGTATAGAGTAAATGTCCGTGATGGCGGGAAGAGAGACCCCAATGATCTTCTCAGCTGACCTCATTATCCCCTGCAGGGTCTTGCGATCCGAGATGTTGCAATTTCAGAATCAGGCAGTGGTGTAGCTGCTCAGGATGCTCTCAATACATCCCCTGTAGAATGTGATGAGGATGTAGTGTGGGGGATGTACTTTCCTTAGCCTTCGCAAAAAGTAGAGACGCTGGTGGGCTTTCTTTGCTATAGAGCTGGTGTTGAGGGACCCAGGTGAGATTCTCCGTCAGCTGAACACCAAAAAATTTGGTGCTCTTTACGGTCTCTAATGAGGAGCCAACGATGTTCAGCGGGGAGTGCCCTCCTGAAGTCAATAACCATCTCTTTTGTTTTGTTCACATTAAGAAACAGGTTGTGGGCTCGGCACCAGTCCGTTAGCCGCTGCACTTCCTCTCTGTAAGCTGACTCGTCGTTTTTTCTGATGAGACCCACCATGGTGGTGTCATCGGCGAACTTGATGGTATGGTTCGAGCTGTGTGTTGCAGCACAGTCGTGGGTTAGCAGAGTGAAGAGCAGTGGAGTGAGCACGCAACCCTGGGTAGCCCCAGGTAGATCTTCCCCACCAGTCCCAAAACAGATATCAACGGGTAACCTTGCCCAGACCTCAGATAATATGCAAAGTACTCAGTAACTTCAGTCTGTGTATAGGTTTAGCAGCGGACCAGAAATATTATCCCTCAGAACCCCATTCTACCTCCTTTACCAGGAAGACATTGACATCTTTACAAATCAAGGAATTGTCATCATCTGCTTCAAATATGCCAATTTATTTAGAATTTGTGACAACAAATGCCATAGCCGCAGCAATCCCTTGCTAAAGACATTTCGACTCAGCACGAAGTGGTCATCTTTCTATTCTGAGACGCTACTCCCCAGTCGCCGACTGCTCCACTGTAACAAACTTTCTCCACACTTCCACTGTAACTAGGCCTTTCAATATTCCATAGTTTTAATGAGATTTTCCTGCAGGGAACACAGGAACAGAGTAATCAAACGCCCCTCACGTGTTAACCAATCCGTTCCTGGCACCATCCTTGAGAACCTCCTTAAGAATCTCCAAGTGCATCTGTGACTGCTGAAGATCTTTCACCCATAGAGATGCCTTTATCTGTTCTTCCAAGGTGCCATGATGATTCACATTCTACACAACATTCTATTGAAGAACCGTTTTTCTTTTCTCCTCAACGCTTGTCCAAATCCTTCTGCAAAGTATCCGTCTCCTCAGCACTGCCTATCTTTTCAATGGTCTCCGTATCTTCCGCATACTTGGCCATTAACCCGCCGGGTTCATCAGTTGAATCTTGCTCATATAATGTGAAACGAAACGGTCCCAACGCCAATCTATGGAACACAATGCCCAAGAATGAAGATGTATGCGTCTTCAATACGGACAAATATTTTCATCAGAGTCAATGGAATTGAACTACAGTGTTTTTCAAGTTAATGTAACAAAGAAAGTGAGCCAGGGGTATATCCTAATCCCTGGACACAGATCCTCTGTATAAATCAGGGTTGTTTCTAATGCATCAACTCAGAGTGTCTGCCGGACCGATGACTTCAGGAGCAACAGAAGTCAGATTCTCACTGGAATGGTGCACTCAGTCATCTGGCGAAAACACGAAGTTTACTATCCTTTTATTTCAACGTTTGGAATTCCCGGTAAGTCGTCTGTCAGCTAACTTTGGTGCGAATTGAAATTTAATTACAATGTTGTCATTGTTTCTGTCTCTTGTTTGATTGTCACGTGTCCAGTCCGAGGATTCCGCGTTCCCGGAATGGAATGAAAATACCGGGACTTTGGATTCGGGAAACTGGATCTAAAAACAGACTGCAACATGAACTGAGCGAATCCGCCAGCATCTGTAGAATTCAGCGTTTCAGGCACTGTTCATCGAGATGTTTGGTTTCGGGTCTCTATCCCCTTGGTATAACAGCGACTGCACGGCATTTGCAAACATTGTGTTTATAGAATCCACAGAAATTATTTGAATAAATACTGTGCATTTGTATGTGAGCGGCTGTCCGAGTTAAGTTTAACAATCAGACCATCGACTGGTACCAAAGGTGAGGACTTCAAAGTTGCAGCATAAAGTTTGTGGATTTTTAATACGTGTACGCTGTGACTGAATCTGAAACAATTGATGGACAACTCAATGAAGTCGTTGCGGAGCCAATTAACACAGCCAACATGTAGTTTCATCGTTATCAATAAGTGAAATGCGTTCCATTTTCTGGACATCTGACACTATTATAGTCTGCGGCACTGAGTCTGCTACTGGACGTTGAATTCCGCTCACTAGTTTCTACAGGATGAGTTCCATGGGAGGTGTCATGTCTGCCTCTGCGGTTGTGTTAGACTGCGCTGTATCTGTCGGAATCAGTCAATGTTCTGTTGCAAAGACAGTGAGGTAGCAAAAGATGGAAGAGGAAGCAACACGGTAATGCTAGAAGCAATAAGGTCCAGGCAGCTTGTCTGGGAAGAGAACCCAGTGAATACTCGTGTCAGCATCCTTCCTGAGGAGAGACACTTTAACTGCTTTTAAACATAATTATGTTCTGCCCAGATGAGCGTTTCCAGTTTTTCCAGTTTTTGTTCCGTCCTTCGGCTGTTCTGTTGCTGACAGGCTGTGAAGGTGGCATGGAAGTTGATGATTGTCTAACGGAATAAACCCGCCATCAGCTCCGGACTTACTCACTTCATCCATTCGAGACGCGGGAGAGACCTGGTAGAAAATTTTCCAAACAGTATTTACTCTCAGGAGGTAGTTACCTACTTTTAACTTTCAGCTAGTACTTCCATATTTCGGTCATAGGTGAAGAATCCGCATTCAGAGCATATTGAACTTATTATACCAAGTAAACACTTTCCTGTCTCGCCAGCTCTGCGCCCTCCTTCGACCCGACCACTGCTAAATGCAATACTAAAGTGGAAAATACATGATCCCCTCAAACTGCTTGCATTGGCTTCTTCTCAATAATTTTTCAACTTGTTCCCTGTCTCTCTTCCAGCGAACTTGGTGGCGATTGTGATCGTGTCCCGGGGAAAGTGCGGTCTCTCCAAATGTGTAACACGTTACCTTTTGGGAATGGCAGCGGCCGTTCTCATGGTCGTTAATTCGGATCCGTTGCTGACGAAAATTCCTTGGGTATATTTTCCCCGATCATTCCTGGACATCACTCCTGTATGCAGATTCCGGGCATGGCTGATTTTTGCGAGTACTGCGATCTCTGTCTGGCTGACTGCCACATTAACCACTGATCGGTTCGTAGTTATATGCTGTGAGAAGCTGAAAACAAAATATTGCACCGAGAGAACGGCGGCTGTGGTTATCGGGACAGTGAGTGTGCTGCCCTGTTTGGAGTGTGTCCCCTGGAGCTTTACATTGGAGCATACGGTATCAATTGACGGTATTCCCTGGTATTGTGTTTATAAGCAGAGCTTCAATAACTCTCCTTCATGGGCGGCATTTGAGTTATTTCACCGCATTTTAACTCACTGTGTCCCATTCTTTTTGATTTTGCTGTTCAATATTCAGATTGTCAGGCGGATTCTAGCAGCCAGTCGAGCTCGTAGGGAGCTCCGGGGACAAAAGAGTGGAGACAATGACAAGGACCGGGAGATGGAGAACGGACGCAAATTCATCGTTTTGCTCTTCAGCATAACTGGTAGTTTCATATTGCTCTGGATAACACAGGTTGTATTTTATATCTACCAACGTATTTGTATGAGTACTGTTTATTCTCCCACAGAACCCCATTTCATCATAGAATACACAGCGGGAATGCTGCAGGTCTCAGTTCCTGCACCAACACTTGTATTTACGCCCTGACTCAGAGCAAATTCCGAAAGGAACTGAGGTATGCGATGACTAACACACTGAATCGGATTTTGAATCTCATGAAACTTTAGAAATAAACGCTGCCGGGTATTACAGTTCGACTGCTTTTATGTTCCCAATTCTGTACTTGCATTTGTTTGTAAATGAGATCAAAGTGATGAATATTCTTACAAAACAAATGCGAGAAAATATACAGATGCTCGAAATACAAAAAACAAAGCACACGAAGTCAGCGTCCCGATGGAGAGTTTTGGCCCGAAATATACACTGTTTATGCTTTTTATAGAAAACCCCTTTGCAATGCACCTCCCGCGTAGATTATATTGAAGCTTGAGATGAACGTGTTACCCCCGATTTGACGTTCTGACAAAACAGCCTGATCTTTTTTATATGTTTTCGTCTTCTTCAATCACTCCTGCTCCCGCCATAAGCCGCCTTTTCCTGGCGCCTCTTTCTCTTCCAGTAGCCGACGAGGATGGGAACTCAATTAAGCAAGTTCCGAAGAAAGGGTAACTAAGATAACCGAGTAAAATTAGGAACCGTCCTACCTGAAGGCGATGGGCGGTGTCGTCCGAATCACGACGGTGCTGTTCTAGCTGAAAGGAGGGCAGTTGCCATAGTCCTCCCTGAGAAAGGAAGGTAGTCCGTAGCCTAGCTTCAGGCTGATGACTCAGAGTAAGCCAAGATGCCTGCATTGCTGAGGCTGAACGAAGCCTGAGAAGAAAAGAAGATAGGCTGCGAATAAAGAAAACAGATAAAGTAAAAAAAAATAGAAAAGCTTAGCTACGGGGAGAAACGACGGAAGGAAACATCAAGCTGCATAAATGGAGACAGAGGAAATACTCAGTGTGTACATACTCTGCATAAAGAAACGTTCTGCTGTCCGAACTAGAATTAAATTCCTAAACATGAAAAATGGGAAGTGCCAGCAGTCGACCTGCTTGCACTTACCTTAATAACACGAAGCTGTTCTGAGGTAAGACAAAAGCTTTGAATGCTCAACTGCAGTTAGGAAAAGAGATACCTTGGTGTCTGAGACCATAGGACGCTGAAAACAGCTGTGCTGGTTGACTCTAAGAAGGTATTGGATTTAATCAATCGGGGAATCCAATTTAGGAGCCAAATGATAATATTGCAGCTAAAGTGAACCCTGGCCAGACCCAACTTGGAACACTGTGCTCAGTTCTCATCGCTTCACTACAGGATGGATGTGGAAGACATAGAAAGGATGCAGAGGAGACTTACAAGGATACAGCTTGGTTTGGGCAGCATCACCTATGAGAATAGGTTGAGTGA
Source organism: Hypanus sabinus (assembly GCF_030144855.1). Taxonomy (NCBI): domain Eukaryota; kingdom Metazoa; phylum Chordata; class Chondrichthyes; order Myliobatiformes; family Dasyatidae; genus Hypanus; species Hypanus sabinus. The sequence continues at coordinate 403,984 of NW_026779177.1, forward strand.
ACTCGGCCTTTCCTCTTTGTGGCGACGGAGAATGAGAGGTGACCTGATAGAGGTTTGTAAGGTGATGAGAGGCATTGATCGTGTGGATGCTCATAAACTTTTCCCCAGGGCTGAAATGGTTGTCACAAGAGGACTCAGGTTTAAAGTGCTGGGGAGAGAGGACTTATACAGTAGTGACTGTGTGGAATGGGCAGCCGGCAAATGTAGTGGAGGCGGATTACGATAAGTTCTTTTAAGAGACTTTTAGATTGGCACATGAAAGTTAGTTAAATAGAGGGCTATAAGTAAGCCGAGTAATTTCCAAGGCAGGGACATGTTCGGCACGATTTTGTGGGCAGAAGGGCATGCATTGTGCTGTAGGTTTTCTATGTTTTCAAATATTTACTCGGCCTGAAAACTACGCTGTCCTTAATAAAATATTATATAAACGAAAATTCATGCTGCACGGCAGAGAAAGGATGTGAGTAGCAGCACTTCAATTACTGCTACTGCACAGCCGCCCGACCCGTCCCCACGCCCCCCCCCCCCACGTAACTCAGAGAGAGCAGAGAGATAGCGTTGGCAGTAGGATGTCAGGTCCCTGTACTCTAAGTGCTGCGATCAGGGGTTGAAGCATAGTATATAACACGTCACACTTCATGGCAGTCAATCTCATTCGTCTGCCCGCCGCCGGACAGTGAGCAATATGGTTTTGCTGACCACTGCTCACCATTGCGTACCTTTACCCTATATGGGCCAATATAACAGTGACTTCACATTTCCACTATATGAAATGAAATCGATCGGCAACTTGAAATATCAATATAATATATCACACAGTAGACGTTTGTCAATATGGTTGGCAGCTTCTGCCTTCTTTTTCTGAAGACAAATTTAACAGGCTCATAGATGAAAACATTCGCCCTGAAAGATGTCTGAATCCCGCCGCTAATTCCCATTTCATGGAACCGGACCTTTAGCGGCTCAATGGTACTGATAGCCTCGCTGGTTGTGATAGTCATCAAATAGTCATTGAATTTGACATGCATCCACCTCGATCTGTCCGAACCTGTATCTTTATTACACTGCAACTCATAGCTCTCCTGTGGAACGACGGTTCTATATAATTTCTGGGTTCGCTTCTGGAACGTCACCCGTCGATCTCCATTATTGAATTGACTCTCACTTGGCGCTGAGAATATTGGGTCGGTGTAACACTGCGATATTTCAAGAAGTAAGTGTGAAAGAAACTCGCTCGTGTGCCGGCAACGGTATCCATTGAAAATGAAAGCCCCCGCTGGGGAATCATGTTTAAACATGCTAACGTCCTTGATTAGTAACAGCATCTAACCTTAACGGAATAAAATGAAGGAAATGTGGTTTAGAGCGGTAATTAATCAGCCATAATGGAATGATGAAACAGACAGAGCATACCGAATCGCCTTTCTGCAAGATCTATTTTATTCTTCTGAATCCTGTCACAGCTTATTTTTCTTCCACAATCATCGGACTCGGCATTGGACTTTATCTTCTACTTACCAACATCCATCTGTAAAGCAGTGTACCTCGTTATAATTGAAACTCCTTTGTATAAATTTTGTCGAATCTGCCTTGAGACGCTACAAAAAAGACTTAAACCGATCAGAAGACTGGGCAAAATGGCAGTGTGAACACATTATCAGGTAATGTATGGGCCTGAACTTCGGTGAGGTGCAAAGGGACTCAAGATATTTCGTGAAGTTACGAAAGCACAATAACGCTTGTTTTTCCTCAGGATGCTGAATAAAGCCGGTTTACCTCAACAGATGCTGGTGACATTTTCCCGGCTGCACCATAGAGAGCATCTTAACACACTACATCTCTGTGTTGTATCTAGGTTCTACAGGAGCTGATGGGAAAGTCTCTAGGGCACAGAAGATCATCGGGACACCGTTTCCAGCCCTAAAGGACACCGACAGCTGACGCTGCCTGAAGAAACTTACAAGCACCTGTCAGGACAATACACACCCATGCAAACATCTGTTTAATCTTCTTCCGTCTGGCAGACGTTATAAGATTTTCTATGCACGCACTTCAGACTGAAGAATAGCTTTTTTTCCCCAGAGCTATAATTGCTCTGAACCAATTGATGAAGCATTATCCATAAATTTGTTGTATTACTACTTTCAATACTGGTTTTATTGCCGTCATGCATCTAAGCTACGCTTTTGTACTGCTAGACATTGCTTGTGCTGGCTGTTTACTGGATTTTATTTATTGGTTATTTATTTTTCTTTGTTTTATAGCATTGCATACGAGAGTTAGAAACTCCTTTTCGCTGCATTGGTGAATGACAAATTGTACTATGCAATGCCAATAAAGATATTTCAATTTCAGTTTCAATTTCATTTCGAGAGGAATCGGATATATTGGCATGGATGGACAGTTGAAGCTTTAAACTGCACTGATGAAGCCCTATCTTGAGTATTGCCAGCAGTTTGTAGCGCCTTGTCTTATAAAGGATGCTTTGATATTGGAGGGCGTTCAAAGGTAGTTTAGACCATTATTCCGGGATTGACAGACTTGCCATTTGAGGAGCATTAGATGGCCCTGGACCTCTACTTGCGTTAAGTAATTCAGAAGACTGAGTGGTGACCACATAAATCACCCGCTGCGACCCTTCCTGACTACTAGCCCGTGACTAACCATATCTAATACTCGTGACTTCCGGCGGCTTAGGACCACCTGCCCTATGACTGAACTGAGCTTCCTTGCGTTTCAGCAAGTGCTGCTAAAGATCTTGAACCTCCTCTGGAAGCAATCGGCGAGCCGTCTCTCGAGACCTCGGTTGCTCTAATAGTTTGGCAAGTACTCTTAAGGAAATCAAAATCAGGAAAAGGCTTCTTCGCATTCCAAGATTCCGGATCGGAGTCCTACAATTACATTCAGGCCGGTCTACTATTACAAATAGGGCCAAAACATGATGCCCGCCCGTCAATCACCTCTCGTACCTCATCCTCAGCACGATCACTCCCGTTCTCACCATCTCCCGCCAAATTAGCTTAAACTCTCCCGAAACGCTCTAGCAGATATTGTCTAGTATAGATTGTCCCAATAGTAATATTCACAACTGTTGTCATCCCAAAGACGCTACGCATTATTTTTAAATAATTATGCCTTCACAGCAATATGTACGTAAATCTCCAGAAAGCCACAATACTAAACACCACTAGAATACTCCCAGAGCTCCCCTCAATTAAGAAGATGATTGCACTCGACTATGGACATAGCTCACGATGGACCCGATTCTGGAAAAAAAAAACAACAACTTTCTATAGTAATCAGAATTAAAAGGTTCATTATCCTAGTAATAGACGGGATTGGTAATGCTTTCAACCAGTTGCATGTAGTTTGGTGCTCTGTAGCTGCCGAGAAAACAACAACAACAACAACTTCCTTGAATGCCTTCTATGTGATTTTCTCCAGTCCCACTAGAAATTCGTCAAATTGCCTGTCATTGATGACCACTTTGATTTGTGGACTAACAAAAATGTTTTCCTTTATCTTGGCACCAGTTATTCCGGGAAGCATCTGTCTCAAATATCAAATACTTCATAGAAATGTTTGTGCCCGGTGATAGCAAATTCTATCTTTACAGTCCTGAACCCAATAATTGTTACTTAAACCTGCCCTGCCATGCAGCAGCCGCGCCGACTAAGCGTGCTCCAGCATACTGGAACAAGCTCGGAATCTTTCCAGCTTACATTGTCGGCAACATTTTAATTCACTTGAATTATGTGTGGTTGTTCAGTCCGAAGACCGTGTCTCGGTCAGCGGACTCCGGGTTATCCGGCGGTCCCTTGCTGCGGTTGGACTTAACTAGTAGCACCTGAGGCTCATGTTGTAATGAGGAATATAGTGGCCCTGGCATTGAGTATGGTTGGGGGATCGTCTTGTCAAGCTCCCTTGACACGACACCCATGGCACAGATGGCTGGTGGAAGGCTAAAACTGACTCTGCTATCCTTGCGGCTGCGTTGGAGAACCATGGCATCTGGGAGCCGTGCTGGTGGTTGTCAGAGCGGTCATTGCGGTACTGATACAGCTGTTTCCAGGGCCAGCTGGGTGGCCGTCAGCCTCTCCAAGTGAGGTAGGGATCCGGTTGTTTCCGTAGCCAGCGAAGGCGGCCGTCCGTAACGGCTACTCGGAGCTACCCCGATACCGAGATCAAGCTTGGTGTTTGTCTCTTCCCGTCCTCGCCTCCGTTGTCTTGCGGGGAAAATCTCTCTTGTCTTGTCTTCTGCCGTTCTATAACGGCAGAACGGCCTGACCTACCCGACGGATTGTCCTGCCCCACCTTGGTATAAAGTTATAGAAGAGTCCCGTTTCATGTCAGTGTCCTGTTAAAGACGAGTCCCGGCTTGTCGGATGACAAGTCCCGGCTCTATGTTTGTGTACAGTCGCGTTTCATGTCAGTGTCCTGTTTACGATCAGTCCCGGCTTGTCGGAGGTCAACTCCCGGCTGCATGTTGATGTGGAGTTCCTAGTCTGCCCCTAACTGCAGCCTCCGAGTGCCTCGAGCCTCGACACAAGTAAGCAGCCTCAATCCTCGACCCAAGCCATCAGCCTCTTCGACCAAAGCCTGCAGCCTCCAGCCTCGACCCAAGCCTCAAGACCGCGTCACTAGCCAAGCCTCGTCACGTCCTCGCCTGGGTTTGGGGGTCCGAGCACGAGGCAAGACCCAGGCTGTGGGTCCTTGTCCAGTCTCAGGCTCGGAGTCCACTCCAGGCTCCTTGTTTCCCAGTCCCTCTTCCTGCCCAGTTCCTAGTACTACAGTGTCTGCGTCCTGCATTTGGGTCCTGATTCAACACCGGACTTATGACAAAGATTTTCTCAGATATTCCTTTTTTCATTCCTTGAACATTCCGGCATATGTGGGGTTTCCTGCCACTCTTGCTGCTCCAAAATCGTATCAGGAAAGGTTTAGACTGGGTGTACATCACAGTTCCTCATTTCTGCCCATTAACGTCACTTATACGTATTTATTTCTCACTTGCGTTTTCCCATTGTTCAGTTTTCTCCAGCATGATTCTCCCACACTTTCTCAGGCTGTGCTGACTCCCACCCTGAAACTGTCTGACATGTAGTGGGCGGGATTCTCCCCGCATCCACACCTTCCTACTATACTTCCTCTTCTCGCTCTGTGCCTCAATTCCAGTGTGGTAAGTACAGTACCTGATCTTCAGCTGCAAACTATCAGAAGAAGCTTGTGCACAGCGGCCTGTCAAAATTCCTTGCTGTCACTTACTTCCACCTGTCTCACTTGATATCAGTACAAGATTTGATAGCCTAGGCCCGCGCCGCAGGTAATGTATAGAGTGTGGTCTTTGGGTAGTGTGTAAACCTTGTTAGGGTTTCCTGTGGTGATGGAATGTGCTCAATGGGTTTTGTGTTGCAAGTTTCAGATCAGGAGGCTGCACTGTTGGGTAGATGTGTCTTTATTGGAAGCTGGTGGATAAACAGTGTATTCTTTGAGATAGTGTGGTGAGATGGAATATTCAGTGGTGGAGGCTTGTAAAGAGAAATGTTTCAATGGGTACCTCTAGTACAGAAAGCGCTAGGTTATTCGGAGAGACAAATGGAGGAGTGGTGGTGTTTGTGGGGGCCTATCTGAGGCCGGAGGAAGGGTCAGATTAGTTCCTCTTTCTTTCTTTTTCAATTTTTTTATTGATTTTCATATATATATATAAAAAAACATAACATAATAATGAGTAAATTATGAATACAATAGACTTGAAGTCACGTTGATAATAAGATAACAATATCCTATTAAACATCAACAGAAAACAATACCTTAATCAATCAAGTCCATATGATTATATATGAAAAAAACAACAAAAATAACCATTAAAAGAAGAAAAAATTTGAAAATATGTGAAAAAGTATATATTAAGAAAAATAAAACACTAAACTAAACTAACATGGGCAATAATAATAGCTTACAAGAATATGATAGTGTCAAAAAACTCCAGAACTCCATACCTGAACATGAACAAGCAGAAAGATGGTCTGGAAAAGGCCAAATTAATTCATATGAAAATGTCGAATACACGGTCTCCAAGTTTCTTCAAATTTAATTGATGAGTCAAAAATAGTGCTTCTGATTTTTTCCAAGCTCAGAAAAGAAATAGTTTGAGTAAACCACTGAAACGTGGTAGGAGGATTTACTTCTTTCCAGTTTTGTAATATAGACCTTCTGGCCATTAATGTTACAAAAGCAAACATTCGTCTGATTGAAGGGGAAAACTGATTACCATCTTCATTTGGTATGCCAAAAATTGCAGTAATAAAATGAGGTTGTAAATCTATATTCCAAATTGAGGAAATGGTAGTAAATATGTCCTTCCAATAGTTATGTAAAGTGGGACATGACCGAAACATATGAGTCAATGAGGCCACTTCTGAATGACATCTGTCACATTGAGGGTTAATATGAGAATAGAATCGAGCAAGTTTATCTTTAGACATATGAGCTCTATGCACAATTTTAAATTGTATTAAAGCATGTTTAGCACATATAGAAGAGGAATTAACCATTTGCAAAGTTTTTTCCCATTTATCTGTTGATATATTATATCGAAGTTTTTTTTTCCCATTCTTGTTTAATTCTAACTGATATTTCTGGTTGTATCTTCATAATCATATTATAAATAAAAGCTACTAATCCCTTCTGACAAGGGTTTAATGTAAAAATCAAATCTGTAAAATCCACTAAAGTTGAATTAGGAAAAGATGGTGAAACTTTATGTAAGAAATTTCTAATTTGTAAATATCTGAAAAAATTAGATTTAGGTAATTCAAATTTGTTGGAAAGTTGGTCAAATGACATCAAAGTATCTTCAAACAAAAGATCACGAAAACATTTTATACCTTTCTATTTCCATATGTTAAAAGCTTGATCTGTCCAAGAGGGTTTGAAAAAAGAAATTAAGTAAGATAGGGCTATCAAGAACAAAGTTTTGCAAAGTAAAAAATTTGCGAAATTGAAACCAAATTCGTAATTTATGTTTAATAACAGGATTAGATATTTGTTTATTAAATTTAACTAAATCAGCAGGAAGACAAGAACCAAGAACAGAGAATAGATAATATCCCTTTACCTCATTACATTCCAAATTTACCCACTGTGGGCAAAATGGTGACTCCAAATCTAGTTTCCAATACATTAAATTACGAATATTATTTGCCCAATAATAAAATCTAAAGTTAGGTAAAGCTAAACCACCATCTTTTTTAGATTTTTGTAATTGCCTTTTACTTAACCTAGGGTTTTTATTTTGCCACACAAATGAGGAAATTTTTGAATCAATGTTATCAAAAAAAGATTTAGAAATAAAAATTAGTAAGGCTTGAAATAAGTATAAAAATTTCGGTAAAATCATTATTTTAATAGCATTAATCCGACCAATTAATGATACAAATAAAGGAGACCATCTTGTAGTAAATTGATGAATTTGATGAAGCATAGGTAAAAAATTCAGTCTAAATAAATCTTTATATTTCTTGGTAATTTTTATACCTAAATAGGTAAAGTTATCAGTAACAACTTTAAATGGTATCCTATCACTCAATAAAGTTTGTGCATTTAAAGGAAATAATTCACTCTTATCTAAGTTTTGTTTATAACCAGAAAAAAATATCAGGGTCAGAAATATATAACAGCAAGTCATCAGCATAAAGTGATAATTTGTATAACTTCTCATTACGGGTAATACAAAAAATATTAGGAGATTCAGGAATAGCAATAGCTAAAGGTTCTAATGCAATATTAAATAATAAAGGACTTAAGGGACAGCCTTGTCTCGTACCACGAGATAATTGAAAAAAAGAGGATCTATAATTATTTGTAAGAACAGAAGCAACAGGTTTATAATATATTAATTTAATCCATGATATAAAGTTAGGACTAAAATTAAAATATCTCAATGTATTAAATAAATATATCCATTCAACTCTATCAAAAGCTTTTTCAGCATCTAATGAGATAACACATTCTGGGATTGTGGGTGGTGAAGTATAAATTATATTAATCAATTTTCTAACATTAAAAAAGGAATACCGATTCCTCATAAAACCAGTTTCTTCTTCTGAAATAATCTGTGATAGTACTTTTTCTAATCTAATGGCTAAAACTTTTGTAAGAATCTTAGAATCTACATTTAATAGTGAAATAGGGCGATAAGATGTACATAAAGTAGGATCTTTATCTTTTTTAAGAATTAGAGAGATATTAGCTTCATAAAAAGATTGAGGTAATCTCTTCTTAGCAAACGCATCATTAAAAATTTCACATAACCAAGGAGAGAGCAAAGAAGAAAAAGTTTTAAAAAATTCTACTATATAACCATCAGGACCAGGAGCTTTCCCTGAATTCATTGATGAGATAGCCTCTTCTATTTCCACCATAGAGATAGGAGCATCTAACAGGCTATGGTCTTCATCAATCAGTTTAGGAATATTCAAATTGTTAAAAAAATTATCTATCATGGACTGGTCACCATCAAATTCTGATTGATATAAAGATTTATAAAAATCTTGAAAAGAATTATTAATTTCTTTATGATCAGTAGTTAAATTACCGTCTTCTTTGCGAATTTTAATAATTTGTCGCTTAGTCGAAATAGCTTTTAATTGATTAGCTAACAGTTTGCCAGTTCGATCACTGTGAATATAGAATTGAGCCCTGGTCCATTGATTTTCAATTGAAGAAGATAATAGTAAACTATGTTCCATTTGAAGCTCAACTCTCTTCTTATAAAGTTCTTTGGTAGGAGTCACGGAATAAATCTTATCAATTTCCTTGATTTTATCCACTAATAAAGCAATATCTAAATATCTTTGTTTTCTTTTACCAACAGAATATGAGATAATTTGTCCACGGATAAAAGCCTTAAAAGAGTCCCAAAGTATTCCTCTGTCGATTTCTTCAGTATAGTTTGTTGAGAAAAACAAGTCAATTTACTGTTTTATGTAGGTGATAAATTCTGGGTCTTGAAGCAAAGTAGCGTTAAGGCTCCAAGATCTGATATTATTGGAATAGCCCGAAATCTTAATAGATAACTTCAAAGGTGCATGATCCGAAATAGTAATAGAATCGTATTTACAATCAATAACATCCGTTAATAACCGATGATCAATAAGAAAATAGTCAATTCTAGAATAGCTATGATATACATGTGAAAAAAATGAAAATTCTTTATCTTTAGGGTTCAAAAACCGCCATATTTCTGTAATTCCCGAATCAACCATAAAAGAATTAATAAGTAGGGCCGATCTATTCGGAAGAGTACGGATAGGTTTAGATCTATCCTTCGAAGGATTCAAACAACAATTACAATCTCCACCCATTATCAACATATATTCATTTAGATTAGGAAGGGAAGTAAATAAACGTTTAAAAAATTCAAGGCAGTCAAAATTTGGAGCACAAATATTAACTAGAACAACTTTCCGATTAAAAAGTGAGCCAGTTATCAACAAAAATCTATCCTGTGGGTCAGAAATAATTTCATGATGTGTAAACGATATTGAGGGGTCTATAAAAATAGACACACCCCTAATTTTAGCGGTACAGTTCGAGTGAAATTGTTGACCCTTCCAGAACCTAAAAAAAACGTTGATTATCCTCCCTCCTGATATGGGTCTCCTGTGCAAAGTTAATATTAGCGTTCAGTCTATGGAATACTTTAAATATTTTTTACGTTTAATCGGATGATTTAAACCATTAATATTCCAGGAGATAAAGTTAACAGATTTATCCATCATGCTAATATTAGTTGTTTGTATCATAAAAGGTTAAAAAGACACATAACCCACAATTCAGGAAGGAGGAAAATTGATTCAGGAGCATCCGGAGAACATGGCACCTCAACAATATTAATAATTTAAAGTCGGCCCATAAACTAAAAGCAAAAAAATAAAGAGCAAAAGCGTGAAAAAAGATCCCTACCCCCTCCCCCCACCCTTCGAAAAAAAGCCAAGCGGCAGGCGCATAATCTAATACTAACATTACCCCCATTTCAAGATGGCAGCTCTATAAAAAGATTAAAAGAAAACTATATAACACCCAGATTAAGATATAGAGTTGCAAAAAGAAAATATATATCAATCAGAATAAAAAAATCTAATATAATAAAACAAACAATCATTAATAAAAAAAGTATAAACATCAAAATTTGAAAGTGTAATATACCTTTAAAAAAAATCCCGTGTTCAAATACAAGATGACGTTTCAAAAGCAAAGACTTATGGGAAGAAGAAACGCCATTTTGAAAAAGCCATATTACTAAATACAGATGTGAGTTCAGCAATCTGTTAAATGACAAAATAGGATTAAAAAAAGGAATGTAATAAACAGTGCAATATGTATAAAAAAAGACCAAAAATCCAAAACATTCGTCCCATTTCTAAGTACAGGCAAACAAATAAATGCTTACAAAAAACAGAATCTTACGGGAAAAAGAAACGACATTTAAAAAAAAGTAAATCATTATTGCAAAATATAAACGTATATAACCGAAACAGAAAGAAAAAAAAGAAGATATTATAAAAATTAAAAGGAACATCTATAAACAATGATGATAGTAAAAAAAAACAGACCCGTAGATCAAAATAAGAAGTTATAACCCAGCTTCATAGGTTAAAACTTAAAGTAAAAAGATATCCTCTCTCCGAAAAATCTTCCACATAACACATAGTTCAAGTTGCACTGGAAGATCGAAATTCTTCAGCAAATTTCTTCGCTTCTTCCGGAGTGTTAAAAATTTGCTGACTGTTGTCGTTCAGCGTAATTCTAAGCTTCGCTGGATACATTAAAGTTTCTTTAAGTCCAATCGAGTAAATCTCTGCCATCACTGGTTTAAAAGCAATTCTGGCTCTCATCACCTCGTAGGAATAATCCTCAACATTTCGAAATTTGTAGGTATTGTAAGAAATCGTACCTTTTTTAAGAGCTAATCGAATTAAAAGCTCTTTATCACGAGAATAATGAAGGCGAATAATCACCGCTCGTGGTTTATCAGTCGTAGACGAAAACCTCGCAACTCTGTGAGCACGGTCAATAACAGGTTTAGTTTGCAAACCTTCATCACCGAAAATTTCCCACAGTAATTTAGAGAAAAAATCAGTTAAATCACCGGACTCAACTCTTTCGGGAAACCCGATAATTCGCAAATTCTGTCTGCGAGATCGATTTTCCAGATCAGTAATTTTAAACTTATACTGATCTACAGTTTTAAGAGTCGATTGTACCTTCTTATCCAACACTTCAATTGTACGTACTTTTTCAACAATTAATTTTTCAAGAGTCGCCAACTTATCTTCATGCCGCTGAATATCCGATGCCTGCGACTGAAACTTAGTATCAAGCGATCTAACAACTCCTTCAAGTTCAGACATTTTCGTGGTAAGCTTGTTTTCCAAACTTACCATTTTACTTTCCAGCTTGTTTTCCAAACTTGCCATTTGACTTTCCAGCTTGTCTTCCAAACTTGCCATTTTACTTTCCAGCTTGCTTTCCAAACTTGCAAGTTTATTGTCCAGAAGATCAGAAATTGCATCGATAGATAAAGGCTCCTCAGACGATTTCTTACTTGTAGCCATTTTAAGTTCGACAGAGTTAGATCAAATATAGTTTTAGGGAAAAAATTCAATCGAAAATATCAACTCATTTGATTAAATTCGAAAAGATTTGATTAAAGGGTGATTATAGTTAAAAAAAGTGAAGAGCGCCTAAAAGGCAGATGTTTACGTCGCCATCTTGAAACTCCACCCCCAGATTAGTTTCTCGGAGACACGCTCAATCAGTTGGAGAGTGTGGTGCAACAGGATTGTTTTATTATTGGGAGTCATTGTATAAACTACTTAATATTCAACACCGAATTTCATCAGTTATTTTTAAATTTATTCTGTTAACCTTTATGTATATCACAATGATTCTCCTCCAAACTTATCTCGCTCTTCATTACTGTTTTTGTTTTACTTTAATTACAATGTTCAGTTATTGCAGCGACAAAACAAAATGAAGACGTAGAAAACTATACAAAGGAAATACAGCTCCAAGTGGTGCACAGACAAAACTAATCAAAAACATAAAGGCTGCCAGACAATATACAAGATTATATAAATAGACTCTGTAAAAGAAAGAGTTGACATATTAGTGGTATCACGGAAGCAATGTAAAATAAAATGAATAAAGGAATCCGGTTAGGCACTACACCCACTCTTGAGCTGGGCAGGTCAGGATCACTATGTATGTGAGGTCATATGACACTGAGACAAGACAGGTCCCCGTATTCTCTCAAATATATTCTGTGTATTGGGTTTATGCTGACGCGGTCTTTCCATTTATATAATTGACAAAATCTCCTTGAACCAGTGTGCAAAGATAGGTGGAGTAGCAGACTTCCCGGTCAGAAAAATAAGTTTCTTAGCCACCACCATTCCTCGATGCAGAGCAATGCTCATGCCGTGCGACAACTCAAGAGTGACTGCCGAACATCCAAAGATAGCGAGGTCGTGATTGGGATGAATGACTCTAGAATAGGCTTTTCAAAGCCACTCAACAATTGCAGTCCAAAAGTTGTATAATGTAGAGAAAAACAAGAAGAGATGAGTTAGTGAGCCCTCAGCAGAGCGGCACTTGTCGCAATCAGGAGACACAGATGGGAAGATGCGATTCAGTTTAGTTTTTGAACAATGCAATCGATGCATCACCTTGTACTGGATTAACCTGTGGCGTGAATCTATAGAACAGCAGTGAACCCGGGACATTGCCTCCTCCTAAAGTTCCGCTGATATCTCTGAGATCAATTCCCTAGCACAGGTTTCCCTAACAGATTCTGTAGAAACCAAAGGAGGAAAGGAATTGACAAATTTTGATATTAACTGTTTGGAGTCTGGAGGGTGTAAGAGGTTTTCAAGAAAAGGATGGGTGGTCTGAATAGGCTCGAAGTGTGGGCGCTTGTTCTTACCGTAGTGTCTAACTACGGATTTAGCGGGAAAAATGTGAATTTTAAAGATTGAAATTAGTGCTTAATTGTATGAATGATGCAAATTGGCTATCGATGTACAGATCTACGAAAGTTTTGCTACCCCTCTCTCTCCAGACTGCAAACACCCCATATAATTGTCCAGGCTTAAATGAGTGATAGTGACAATTGGGAGCATGCATGGAAACACTTGGAATTTGGTGAGCCACTTTTATTTGATTTAATAGTCATAAATAATTCTTTAAGCTAAAGTTTTGTTGGATTAGCTTAACTGTTGAGGCATAGGTTGAAAACAGAATAGCAGGAAGTGAAGAATATTTAACGACATAGGCTTCCATCTATAGCCATGGAAGTTTTTCTTCGATCTCAGCACCTCCACATTTCCAATATGTAAGAACCCTGGAGTTCGCTGCCCAATAGTAATGTTTGAAAATTGGCAGACCAAAACCGCCCTTCTTAAGAGGGTTGTGAAGGTGAACCTTAGATATCCTGTGTGATTTATAGCCCCACAAAAAAGGGCAGTATGACAGTCAAGTTTCGTAAATAAAATGCATTTAAGTATATTGGCAGGTTTTGAAAAATATATAGAAACCTTGGTAGGCTCACCATTTTGAACGCATTTACCCGTCCAATCATGGATAAGGGCAGTGTCCTCCAGGACTCGATATTTGTTCTGACTTTTTCTAAGGATTCTGTAAAGGTAAATTTGAAAAGATTCTTTGGGTTCTTATTCAGTTTTATCCCCAAATAGTACTTCTCTACTTCTCTACTCTAAAAGGTTTTTTTTTTCAGAAGTCTTCTGCAAACTGATCCACTGAGGGCATAAATTCGCTCTTTCCCAATTTATAGTATAGCCAGAAATACTCCAGAAAGAATTTATATATTCTAGTAGGAAGGGATCGGCTAGACAAATAAGGAGGTTGTCCGCGGCAGGGTCACACGGGTCTCAATATTGCCCAACTTAATATCTTTAATGTGCGAGTGGCCCCTAATGCCAATCGCCTGGGGCTCCAGCGCTATGTTGAACAGCGGCGGGCGGGGGGGGGGGTGGGAGTTGGGAAGACAATGGGTCCCCTTGGCGAACACGACATTGCAGAGAGATCGGATTGGATTTATACCCATTGGTGAGAATGGAAGATTTTGGATTAGTGTATAATATTTTAACCCGTTCTACATAAGCGTCGCCGAATCCAAACTTCATGAGTGTTGTAATTAGATAGGTCCACTCTATTATATCCAATGCCTTGTGGCATCTAGGGGCAGTATAGCAGCTCTATCAACTTTCCCATAATCGACGTACAAAATATTGAGAATTTGGCGGACATTACAAAAGGAGTACCACCCCGGGATATATCTCGTTTGTTCCGGGTGATTGCCATTTGCTATATGCTTACCGAGCTCACTAACTCTTTTGTAATTACTTTCGTCATAATTTAGTTGTGCAATGGGCCTATAACCTCCAGGATCCGTTTTACTTTTTTTAATAAAACACAGATATTTGCTTCACTGAGAGAGGGTGGGAGCCTCTCTCAGTTTTTAAAGGTATCCCGAACCATTCTCAGCAAAATCGGTGTGCGGACATCTCGGAACGCTTTGTAGAACTCTGGCCCGAACCCGACCGGTCCATCTGCCTTACCGGCGGGAAATGCTTCGACGGCATCCTATAACTCAGATAGCGAAAAATCCAAATCCAAATTCTCCCTGAAAGCCGCATCTAATTGTGGGAAGTAAAGAAGATCAAAGAACTTATCAAAATCTTCCTGTGTAGCTGTTCATTTGGAGGTGTAAATTTCTGAATAGAACTCACTAAATCGTTTGCTAACATCCTTTCCGATCGTAAGCAACAAGCCAGATTTGGATTTTATTTTGTAACAGGCTCGTTTTGCTTGTTCTCCTTTTCACTGCTTTGCCAATAGCTTCTGTAGTTTTTCACCGAACTCAAAATGTCGCTGTTTATGTTTAAGCAGTATGTTGGCAATTTGTTCCCATACAATGGAGTCGTATTCATATTTTAATTTGAGAATGTTATTATACTCTGATTGGAGCAGATTAAGCCTGTTCAATCGCTAATAATTATTTCTCAATCACTTCAAATCTACCTTGCTTAGCCCTTTTCAGTGCTGCTTCATAAGAATTAATTTGGCCTCTGATGTACACTTGAAGTGTTTCCCAGATTGCGTAGTCATTCAGCTCGCCGTTGCCGTTAGTCTCAAGGTACTGCAAGATGGGCATCGAAATATATTCTCTAAATGCCTGATCCTTGAGCAAAAATGGATCAAAGCGGCAGTTATATGCTTGCTTAGGGACGGACGATTGAGATTGACAGGACTATGGTCAGATATTAATATGCTGTGATATTTGGTGTGGTCAATGTTAGAGATTAATCTAGAGTCAACTAAAAATAATCGATCCCTGTATGTGATTTGTGTACTTGAGAATAAAAAGAATAATCACGGTCAGAAAGGTGTTGTAGTCTCCAAATATCCACCACCTTCTTGGACATCATCAAATTGTTAAGGGTTTGCATAACAAGAATATTGGGTGGGTAGGGGGACAGAGGAGAGACTATCTAAATAAGTGTTCAGGTAGCAATTAGATTCACCTCCAATCTATATATGGCTTGAATCACTGTCTGGGATCAAGTCAAACAGCTTACGGAAAAAAAAAAATCTGGATCACCCGAGTTCGGACTGTAATCGTTTACCAGTAATGGGAAGTGAATTAATATGTCCAGTTAAAATTATAAATCTGCCATTGGATCTCTTGTGGATGAGTGAAAAACGAAAAGGCACAGTCTAACGGAAGAGAATGGCGACGCCTTCGGAAGTGAAAGGTGCCTGGGAGACCTGTGAAATCCAATTAGCCCTGTTTCCTATGCTGATTGGCTTTAACGTGAGTTTCTTCGAAGAATATAATGTCCGATTTCAGTGACGTCAAATCTGTGAAAACGTTACCTCGCTTTATTGGTTGACCTAAAGCGCGCACATTCCAAGACAGCGGGGATATGGAGTCGAGCGTATTATTCATTTGTGGTACCTTTTGCATTATAATGAAATGCAAACTTAACATTCAGTCTGGCAGCCAGCAAAAAACAACAAAAAAATATAACATGAACAGTTAACAAATATATCTCAACAGAACCCACAGCCATTGCTTCCCTGAACGAAACAGAGTTACCCTCATCCTAATCTGGGACCACCGGACAAAAGCGGAGAAAACACCTCCAACTAACAGTCCCTCATTAGCACACATATTAAAGAACAAATTGAGGATAGGATAAAGAGCTGTCATAATTATAGACATTTCCAACATCTACAGTGATGAAATGCGTTGAGAGGTTTGTCATGACTAGTCTGAACTCCTGTCTCAGCAAGGAACTGAATCCACTACAGTTTACCTATAACCACAACAGGTCAAAGGCAGATGCAATCTCAATGGCGCTTTACATGGCCTTAAACCACCTGGACAATACCAGTTGCTGTTAATCGACTGTAGCTCAACATTTAATAGCATAATTCCCACAATTTTGATTGAGAAGTTGAAGTGCCTGTGCATCTGTACCTGCCTCTGCAATTGGATCCTCAACTTCCTAACATGAAGACCACAGTCTCTGTGGAATGGTGATAACATCTTCTCCTCGTTGACGATCAATACTGGTGCACCTTAGGAGTTTGTGCTTAGTCCACTGCTCTGCTCTCTCTATACACATGACTATGTGACCAGGGATAGCTTACATACCATGTATAAATTTGCTGATGGCAGAACCGTTGCTGGGAGACTCCAAGATGGAGAGGAGAACGCGTATAGGAGCGAGCTATTCCAGCCAGTGGACTGGTGTCACAACAACAACCTTGCATAACGTCTGCAAGACGAAAGGACTGATGGCGTTCTTCATGAAGGGAAAGACGAAGGAACACATACCAATCGTCATAGAGGAACCAGAAGTGGGGAAAGTGAGCAAGTTCCTGGGTGTCAAGATATCTGAAGACCTAATCTGGTCCAAACACATCGAGGCAGCTATGAAGAAGGCAAGGTAGAGGCTGTACTTCATTAGGAATTTGAATAGATTTGATTTGTCAACAAAAACACTTTAAAAACCTTTCTAGATTCATAGTGGAGAGCGTTCTGACAAGGCTGCATCACTGCACAGGACTGAAAGAAGCTGCATCCATCTTGGGCGTCAGCCTGCAGAGTAACAAGGTTATCTTCAAGGGAGCGGTGTCTCAGAAAGGCAGCGTCCATTATTAAGGACCCCCGGCATCCAGTGCATGCACTTTGTTCATTGTTACCATCAGCTAAGAGGTACAGAAACCAGAAGGCACACAGTTAGCGATTCAGGAACAACACCCACCCCTCTGCCATCCGATTCCTAGGTGGATTTTGAACCCGTGAACACTACCTCACCTTTTTAACATATATTATTTAAGTTTGGCACGATTTGTTAATCGATTGAATATACATACTTTCATTAACTTACTTTTATTTTCTTCTATATTATGTATTGCATTGAACTGCTGCTGCACAGTTAACAAATTTCACTACGCATCCTGCTGATAATAAACCTGGTTTTGATTCTGAAAATAGCGGTTTGCAATCGGTACTGCAAAGCTCTGGAGAGAGCAAGGGGTATGTCAAGGCACGGATGACGTTATTCTTCACTGAAGCCAGGACAGAGCTCGATTTGTGACGCTTGTTCCTACACAGACTTGTGTCACAGATTTCCGAGGTCAAAAGAGTGGAAGTTCCCCAATACAACGGCATTTGTATTTTAAGAAAAAAACTGTCCCGCACACGTTTCATCTACAAAACTACTTTATTATGAGTATATGAAACTGGCCATTAAACATGTGAAAAGCAATTTAAAGACCGAGTGCAAAGAATAATAATGCGCTTCCCTCTCTCTCTCTCTCTCTCTCTCTCTCTCTCTCTCTCTCTCTCTCTCTCTCTCTCTCTCTCTCTCTCTCTCTCTCTCTCTCTCTCTCTCTCTCTCTCTCTCTCTCTCGCTCTCTCTCTCTCTCTCGCTCCCTCTCTCCCTCTCTCCCTCCCTCCCCACTCAATCTAATCCAAATACTCATGACACTCTACTGTACATTCACAATATTCAAAATTAGGCTTTTGAAACAAATTTTAATATTTCCTTTAAACGATAATCTGCATATTTTATTTTATTTTTGTCTTTGATTCTTATCCAGCTTCATTTTTCGCTAAATCTACTGAATCGTTTCGACATATATTATGAACAAATAAAACCTAAATGCTGGAAATTATTTGACAAAACCTCACACCTGCTGCTCAGGTACTATGCAGAAATAATTAACGGATTCTGTCATTACATTAAATGCCAATATCGTTATTTCCGTGGAGGATTTTTGCGTCACAAGGGAGTTTCTCTCTCCTCTTAATAAGCATCTGACTCACGGAGATCTCACTGAACAGCCGCTCCGGTACTCACAGCGATTTGCCAGACCACAAAGCGGGAGAGAGAGAGAGCACATTCTGCGGAAGGAAGGTTTGCTGGTTCCGGAATGGATCAGAGTCCGGGAACAGCAGCGTGGAATGTGGCAGAAATTCCGAAGAATGTCTTCGGGGCTGCTCAGTTTATATCTGCGAAGTATGAGTGGATGACTTTCGATCTTCGAATCACGCACGCATTAAAAGTCATTCAAGTGGTTTACTACCCTGCTCTCGCTATCATTGCTGTTCCCGGTGAGCGTCTCTTCAAATCTCAACTACACAACAGTATTCAACTGCTTTCTAATGTTGTAATTATTCCTACTGTCTCATACTCCAGGTAAAAATTCTCCAAAGATTCAAATTCAGCAACGGTGCTTCACTGTGGTCCTTGTAATTGCGCGGGTGGAATGGCCATTGATCCAATCCGTAAACTCCGTCCAATCGTTGCTCACATCAGTTCGTGAATGAGGTTCAGATATTTTGCCTCTGGGAGCGTTGCTTCATTAAGTCGCCCCATGGAAAATATCGGCTTTCAATCAAGCTGCTGCAACTCCTTGTATTTGCAACGGAATTTAATCTGACTTCCAAGTGCGGATTATTCTGGCAGACAACCGGTCTGACGATCAAATACGCTCCAACGTCACTGCACAGCAAGCACTGCCAAGCTTCGTGCGTGCCAGCCTCGTCATCGAACAGAACAGTCCGCCTTCACACTTCTCCCAGAACCGACTGTCTATTCTAAAACTCTCTGGCTGTCCAGGGAATCCGTGCTCCTTTCCTCAAGGTTCACCATTGGCTTTCATCCCGCTGCAGCTTAATCTCTGCATTATCGGAATTTGTGAGCAAATCTCTGAAATGTTTCACCTCTGCCCTTTCCTGTGGCTATTTTATTACCGTCGGCGTTTACATTTGACTGTCAACTCGGTCGGTCTTTTGAAGCGACAGAACTAAAGAAAAAAACTGCACACTGAAAGATTACGAAGAGGCCAGGAAATTCTGACAGTGATGCATTGCTGTGGGGAAAAAAAGAGGGTAATTATTACGGGGAAGTAAATTTTTACCACGAATGAAATAAAATGCAAAGGAATGGAGGAAAATCTCTTTAAACAAAAGCAGGAGTATCTGAAGGGGATGAAGAACCGTGGTGGAATGATTCCAAAGGAATATCATTTGCCCAGTTAACTTTCGGCTTCTGAACATAACCTCTGCTGCAGCAAAATCTGATCTCCCGCTGAACGTGTCAGAGAGTCGACCAGCTTCTCTGAGCTTCGGGTCAGCAGCTTGAAAGCGGTTAATGGGTTGTGTGAAACTCGGACAGTCTGCGCTGCTCCAAATTACTCGCACATTGAGCTATTTGACCGGAGCTGCTGCCGACGGGATGATCAGTGACAGTATTTTATATACTGCGAGGATGCCCCCCGTCCCTCCACAGTACCGTAGTAATTATATGCATTTCAATTCACTGCTGCCGCAAAAAAAGGAGCTGATATCTTGACTTAAGTTTGTGATGTTAACCCTGATTCTGATATGGGTCTAGGTTATAGACTAAGAATGGGAAGGAGTCAGGGTGAGAGGGTCGTAGTTGGAAAAGTGGGAGGGAGAGGAGAGGGAGCGGGAAGAATCGAGGAGACACTCTGTAATTGATAAAATTTTCAACATCGTTTTCTTCGGCCAGATTTGCAACCTGTTTTTCCGTTATATATGACAATATGGTATTGTGCAAAATGCTAGGGCTACCTAACTGTATGTATGTTTGCCTAAGACTTTTGCAGTGTAGTGTATAATGATCAGGGAAGGGAGCCTGCCCTTGATCTCAACAGTTGTTGTTGGGGAAATTTATCGAATGGAATTTAAGTTTCTGTAGAGTTCGTATTTGAAGTTCTATTTGCGTCTTTCCCCTCAAAATATGCAAAGCTACCAAATGTCATTGATCGTTTGATCGTTATCTGTGTTTTCTCTGCTGTTTCCAGAGTGATATCAGCCCGCAAATTTTGCCGTTGATTCTGATAATTGATTTTCTTGATAGAATTCCCGAGGAGCAATTATTTACTCCTCACTGAGGAGCACAGAGAACAAATCTGATAAATTGTACGATTATAGAGTACGCTTCCGGATGTGACTCAACGGATTATTTTTTGTGCTTCTCGCAGTGAACCTGGTGACGATTTTAATCCTGTCCAGAGGAAAGTGCGGTCTCTCAAGAGCTGTCACACGCTACCTGGTTGCCATGGCAGCGGCGGATCATATGGTGTTTCTCCTGGACCTGATATTGAGCAAGATTCCGAATATTTACGTGCCAATTGAACTTCTCATCTGGGCTGCGGGTACACCACTCTGTAAAATCCACGCCGTCCTGCTATACGTCGCCACAGATTGCTCGGTGTGGTTCACCGTCACTTTCACCTTTGACCGGTTTGTGGCCATTTGTTGCCAGAAGCTGAAAACGAAATATTGCACCGGGAAAACTGCGGCTGTAATTCTGGGGACAGTGTCTGCGATCAGCAGTTTAAGGAACATTTACTGGTATTTTCGGCTCTCGCGGTATTATGCAACGCTGATCGCTCCATTTATTTGTATGGATACCGTGTATTATGTTCCTTTATTTGTCGCAATGTCAATTGACTTATTTCATTACCTTCTCACCCCTGTAATCCCAATGCTGACCAATGCATTAACCGCCAGACATGTTTTAGTCACCAGCAGAGGGCGCAGGAGACTCCGGTGTGCTGACAAGGGACAGGGTGCCAGGGACCCGGAGATGGAGAGCCGCAGGAAATCCCTCGTTTTACTGCTGATCATCTCTGGCAATTTCGTCCTGCTGTGGGCACCGTTCACTCTGTATTCTGCTTGGAACCGACTGTCTGCTACCTCTGCCGTAACATTTCCTCCTGATTCTCTGCGAGAACTGGGCTTGTTGCTGCAGCTTCTGAGCTGTTGCACGAACACGGCCCTTTACGCCGTCACCCAGACCAAGTTCAGGGAGCAATTGAAGGATGCGATAACACATCCACTGGCTCTCGTTGCTGCGAAAATGTCATGAAATACCGTTGTTTCCCTGCCTGGCCCAAGTAATTCACCAGTTATTGCATGCAAACTCTGCACCAATGGAGCCCGGCGATCTTCTTGTTCGTATCATTTTTCGCGAGTTTTCCCATCGCACATGATTCCTCACTCTGGCTCAATGACGATCTTTTTAATCGTGGTATTTTCCCTGCAGTCGCCGGTTTCTATTCCCCTCTGTTCCCCATTGAATAGATATGCGTTTGTTAGTGTAGATCAGCGACATCGTTGTGACCCACGGTTCTGCAGTCAAAGTCCCACTGTTCGCCTGCTCCAGACGCATTGCTCCGATCCAGCGTTAAACCACTCCTGTGTTCCCGAAACCTCTCTCGTTTAACGGTGACTGCGAAAGGTCCCGTTCACCAAGTTCGCATGTCATACTGGAAATTAGCGCTTGTTCCGGGTATCGCTCAGATATAGTCAGAATTGCACCTTGCAATCACAATGTTAAGGGGAGTTTGAAAAAAAAACGAAGTTAGTGTTCTGGAAACGCGAGTCAAAATTCGCAACGTGGGGTGCAGTTGCTCCCGCATCCTTTTTTAGCATTAACGGGCGAAGGGACCGCAGAGGACAGACACGTGGCGGGATTTGCAGTGTCGCCCGACAATGCTATTGCAAGGCCTGGAGTTGGGTAAAGGAACAGGTGTTGGTACAAAGCTTCCAGCTTTATCTGTCTATCCCTATTAAAGTTGTTTGAGTTTCCCCCACTGTGTGGTGCTGAACTTAACTATGTTTGAAAGCACGAACGTTATCAGGTTTTATCCAGCGCGGATGGTTCAAGAGGGCCGAATCTTTCCAGGTTGTCTCTTTTACTGAGGCCGGATTAGACCGAAACTATATCACTGAATGTGTCTCACTGAGCATAGAGGAAGGCGAGCAGGCCAAGGAACTGTCTTCTGGAAAACACCAGGAAAGCACCAGTAAAGCTACAGAGTACAGCAAACAGATAACTACAGGTTGGGGCAGGTCTTCTATCCCGCCGATAAAATATTATTGAAATGATCCGGTGTACGATAATATAGACTTTTCACCTCCTAGTTTATCCCGATGTGATTCTCCTCCTTTTTGTCGCCTTGTTCAGGGTAACTGTAATTGTTTCACTTTATTCAGCATTGTTACTGTGTGACCTTGCTCTGTTTATTGTATTCTCGGCTCTATATAATGATTTGACCTGTACACAGGATTGGATTTTCGCACCATCTCAATACATGAGGCAACATTAAACTGATTGCAATTCCATCCACCTAGAAAACAAATCTGAATCAGTCTATCCACCACGGGGGAGTCACAGTCCGTGGACAAATCAGGCCGCTCACATAGAGTTGCCTTGCCCGGACCAGAAGGAAACTTGGATATGACAGATTTGCCAGTTCACAGAGTACGAAACGGCGCCACGTCATTTCCGGGTAAGGTATTCTCCCTGAATGGCGAAACTTTTGTTCCCCTTCTATCCAAATGTTCACCCAGATCCTTCCGATTTGTGAGTCTCTCTGCCTCCGCCGGACGCTTTACACAATTGGTTTCAGATCTGTAGCAACCCATCCGGTGAGGAACAAAGAGATCCAATATTCTCTGTGTTCGCAACACTTCATAATCATTTATGGTGCCTGACTGTTGACGAGTGGGATATATTACAAACTGGTTATCGTCTGCCTTTAATCGCGAACCGCTCAGCCTCAGGGTGTTTCGCTACAGCGGACACAATCCTATAGAGTTTATCTGTTTCGTGCTGGTGTAGGATTACTCCATTCACATGTACCGAGTTTGAGTGGACCTGTGTCTGGATTTTTGTTCCATGAAACTCCAATGATCACAGAGTGGATTGAGTGGAAAAATGGAAAGCAATATCATGTCTCTGTTGTTGCGAACTGTGTATCGTGTAATTGAAGAAAGCATGCTTTCCTGTTTAGATGGAAATGTTGGGTTTGTGATTCATCGTTCAGTGGCTGAGGAGCCTGTTGCATCCAGGAAGCCGTTCTCATCTCACAGCGGTCTGGGAAACGAAACGCGGGGAAAATACAGCTCACAGTTTTTTATAAAACACTCAAAATGCTGTTGGAACACAGCAGACAAGGCAGCATCTATAGGAAGAAGTACAGTCGAAGTTTCGGGCAGAGAACCTTCGTCAGGACTAACTGAAAGAAGAGATACTATGAGATTTGAAAATGGGAGGGGGAGGGGGAGATCCGAAATGATAGGAGAAAACTGGACGGGGAGGGATGAAGCTAAGAGATGTAAAGTTGATTGCCAAAAGAGTTAGAGAGCCTTGGGAGAAAGATAGGGGGTGTATGGGTAGGGAGAACGAGAGGAATATGGAGAGGCAAGGAGTGATTGTGAGATGGGCAGAGAGAGAAGGCAGAGGGAAAAATGGCGGAAATATATATAGATAGTTAGCCAGATAGATAGATAGAGAGATATATAAAGAACGGGGTTAGAAGGGGAGGGGTTAAGAACGGAAGGAGGGGCATTAATGAAAGCTGGAAAAATCAATGTTCATGCCATCAGTTTGGAGGTTAGCCAGACGGAATATAAGGTATTGTTGCACCAGACTGAGTGTGGCTTCATCTTGACAGCAGAGGATGTCACTCTTTGGTGCCTTAGCTATAGGGATCTATAGATTTAATACTCTAGAACAGCTTGTTTCTTTAGATTTAGCACAGACCTAATTACATTGGCGTCTGTTCCAAACTTACCAGACTTCCCCATATCTCTGAAAGTCATTTAGAGTCCTTGGAGCAGCCGGTAAAATGGGCTGTAAATTGGTGGATTGAATTTCGTACAGGTAACTGCGAGCTGTTGCATTTTGGAAGAGCATACACGTTGAATGCTGGGGCACCGATGAGTGCGGTGGATCAAGCTGATCCGGGAATAGAGATTCATAATCTCTTAAAATCTGCATCACAGGTCGACAGGTTCGTAAAGATTGCTTTTGGTACATTGACCTTCATATGCAAAAGTATTGAGTATCGGAGATGAGACGTGATATTGGAGTTGAATAAGACGGTTGTGAGTCCGATTAGGAGTATTGTGTGCATTCCTGATCACCTTTCTGTAGGAAAGCTATCAGTAAGATGGAATTGGTTCATAGAGGTTTTAGGAGAATGTTCCCGGGTTTTGAGGACGGAGTTATAAGGACAGCTTGAATAGTTTATTACTTTATTCACTGCATCGCAGGAAAATGACGGAAGATTTTGTATGGATGTAAAACATTTTGAGGGTATGGATACGGTAAGTTGAAACACTGAGGCTGGCTGTGTGGGTCAGAGGTTAAGTGTTTAAATGTTTAAAGTTTAAATGTTTAAAGGAAAGATGAGGGGATGTTCCACTCAGAGTGTGGGGAGAGTGGAACAGGCTGTCAGTGTAAGTGATGACTGCAGGATCGATTCCAACATTTAACCGAAGTTTGGATAAGTACTCGGCGGGAGTGGAGTGCAGGGCTGTTTTCATACTGCAAGTCGATGAGAGTCGGCAGAATAGTTCAGCATGACATGAAGGGCCTGTTTCCTTTTGTACTTCTCCACGTCTTTAGAATTTTTCAGCTCGCCTACCACATAACGCCGTGGGATAAGATATCTCTCAGCCCTGGAAATTTGTTCTGACTTAAGGACATCAGAATGCAGAATTTCCTCTTGTGGAAACTGCAACTGCAGAGACCGCTTTCCGAACGGATATCGACGAGAAGTATGAATTTTGAGTCCTCTTCCATGACCTCTTCTCTACATTGAGAATATCCGTCGAGCACCCCCCCCCCCCCTGCAGCACCAGCTCTTCCCACCAGAGTCTGTTTGTCCACGTTATGCTGATAATTAAAGTAAAGCCTTCGCATTAATATTAATGACGTCAGCCAGGGAGTTCCCTTCATCCCCAATTGTTCATATTGACAGGTCACCGCGACTTCGTGCAAACAGTATGCTGTAAATTCAGACGTTTCATGAATGAGATAAAACTTTCACCACCGTGCATGAAGATTAACAATTAATTTTATTGCACTTCTCGAAAGTGAGAGCGATCACTGGCAGGACTTCCTCCTTCAAAATAACCCATGTGTTCAACATACATCAAACCGAACGACCACGACTGCTTGTGGCGCATCACTGACCACTCTGGTGTTGTCACTGCGTATTCAGATCGGTCATTGACCAAAACAGACAGGGTCACTCCCTCAATGTTGGCAATCATGTGAGAAATGTTCGTATCAGGTCCGTGAATATCCGCACAGATCATTGTATTGCTCTTTCAGAACTGTCCTCACTAACTAACACTGTAGTTACATTTCCAGTCCCAGCTCGGACACAGCACTGATCTTCATATTTAAACTCGTTAACAACTGGTCTGCACAAAAACCCCACAAGCTCTGCAAGGAATCCTAATACTGAGAAGACGCATTTTAAAGATTCGTGAATGTGAGACTGTACGCAGCAGGGAAATAAATGAAGACTGATCTCCAGATGGAGAAGGATGTGAATCAGTTCCAATTGGATCGGCACAAACTCTGAATTTGGTATACTGGCCTCGTCTCTGTGAATTCCTTGAGAGCCACCACCAGGATTGAAGAGGTCGGTAGATTTTAACACAAACTGAATGCAATGCTGAAATGTTAGAGCCATCAAAGCCGTATTTTGGACGTTCAAAAAGACACATCAGTTCAATAAGCACAACAGTCTGTGCGTTATAAACACTTCGGTGCTGTTGTGGGAAATAATGGAGACAGAATCTTTTAACCCGCCCCTCCCCCACCTACATGGCTTTATACATTTCATTCTAGCCTGCCTTTATTTCTTTCGGCTTCATATTCTGGCTTGTTCCCCCTTCAGTTCCAGTGTGATTAGACTATTATACACAGGAGCAAGAGTAGTCCACTCTGCCGGTTGACCCTTCCCCTCCATTCTATCATGTTTTATTTATTACTTCTCTCAACCTCATTCCAACCTGATGGCATGAGCATTGATTTCTCTAAATTCCGTTAATCCCCCTCCTCCCCTTCTTACCCCATCCCTTATGTATTTCTCTATCTAACTGACTATCTATCTATCGACTTAATTATCCCCTCCCCCTTTTTTTCTCTCTTTTTTTTCTCTCAGTCAAATACCTTCATCCTGATGCATCCGGACGACGTCCCCAAAACGGCACTAATCACCCCGTTCGGCATTTTCGAGTTCCTCCGCATGCCGTTCGGCCTGAAGAATGCCGCACAGACATTTCAGCGGTTAATGGACGCGGTGGGACGCGACCTTGACTTCGGTTTCATCTATCAGGAGCATCTGTCCCACCTCCGTCAACTCTACGCCCGACTCAGTGAATACAGCCTGACAATCAACCCGGACAAATGCCAGTTCGAGTTCTCTGGCGGCGGCGAGTTTTCGACTCCATTCACAACTTAGTGCACCCCTCCATCAGGTCAATCGTCCGGATGGTAACCAACAGGTTCCTTTGGCACGGGCTCCACAGGCAGGTCAGTGAATAGGCCGAAACTTGCATGCACTGCCAACAAGCAAAGGTGCAGCGGCACACAAAAGCCCCGCCGCAGCAGTTCCACCACACCCGCCGGCGTTTCGATCACATTCATGTGGATATCTTGGGCCCATTGCCAATGTCGCGTGGAGCGCGGCACCTCCTGACTATCGTTGACTGGTTCACAAGATGGCCAGAGGCGAACCCGCTCACCGACACCACCTCCGAATCTTGGGGCCGGGCACTGATTGCCACCTGGGTATCTCGCTTTGGTGTACCGGCCCACATTACCTCCGACAGAGACGCCCAATTCACCTCCAGACTGTGGTCAGCTATGGCCAGCCTTTTGGGGACACAACTGCCTACAACCCACAGTCGAAAGAACTAGCGGAGCGTTTCCACCGTCACCTGTAGTCTGCTCTCATGCCCCGCCTCAAAGGGCCTAACTGGGTGGACGAGCTTCCCTGTGTCCTACTCGGAATCCGCACGACGCCCAAAGAGGATCTCCACTCCTCATCGGCTGAGCTGCTGTGCGGCCCACCCCTGGACGTCCCAGGTCATTTCATACCAGCACAATGGGGGCAAGAGGAAGAACCCACAGGAGTCCTGGGCACTCTACGTGAGAGGGTTGGTAACCTGGCCCCGATACCCACCATAGGATGAGCAGAGCCCGACCTCCGTACCCGAAGACTTGCAGAACTGTAAGTTCGTTTTTGTCCGACGGGGCGGACATCGGACACTGCTACAGCGACCCTACGAGGGTCCGTTAACGGTGATCAGAAACAACGGGTCCACATTCGTACTGGACATTGGGGGGAAGGAGGAGGTTTTCACATTGGACCGACGCAAACCGGCCCAAGTGGACGTGGCGCAGCCAGTCGAGATTCCGGCACCACGGCGCGGAGGCAGACCTTCCAAACAGAGACCGACCCAGACTGAGGACATTGGCGGGTGTATCGCCGGTTCTGGGGGGGGGGGGGTTATGTGGCGTCCCACTTCCCAACGCACTCGAACCGGCTCACAAAGCGGGGCGCGACGGCATTTAGGCCAGTACCAAAAAGGGCGCCAAGCCTGCTTCACCAGCAAGGGAAAATACCCGCGCTCCGGACGGGACTGTGAATACGCGCCCCCTACAGCACTCTCGCCCGGGGAGGGCGAGATCAGGAAGGCTTTAAAACGAGGCCGCAAAGTTTGAATAAATCTCTTTTTGCAACTGTAGCTGACCGACTGGGTGTCGTTATTTCAGCGCTGCGTGTAGCACACCGCTACAAAACATTCTTTTCGACATTGTAAGAAAGTTTAGTTTATTAGTTTTGTTTCGTACAATTTTACAGTTAAAAAAGAGGAAAGGAGTACCATGCAAAGTTTCGGCAGCCCTTGAGATGTGATCTCTCAGACAACTTTTACCAAGGTCTCAGTTTCTTGCTGTGGAAGAAAACTCTTTATTCATAATTACCAGAGAATAATAGCTTCTTGATTATTCAGGGCTTGAAGGGATACGGGAAGACGGCAGGATCTTGGGACAGAGCGGAAAATCGTTTCAGACATGCTGAAATGTCGGAGAGGACTCGACACGCAAATGGGCTAATTCGGCTCCTGTATCTAATACTACTATGTTCGTATGGTCGGAAATGCTTGCAGAACTCACGGTTCCAAGGAAATAATCATTCAAAGTTTCTATCGGAGACTTTTCAAATTAAGTAACGCCTCGTTGAGCGCCTATATAGCGGCGGTATTCCCAAGTGGCCAACCATTTCAAATCCTATCCTTCATTCACACTACGACATGCGTGTTCATGACGTCCTGTGTTCTTGTGATGAGTTTGCAGGAGCAACACATCATAGAGCATCTGCGTAAAATCCAAGCCTTTGTCATGGATATGGATTTCTGCAAGTCACTGTATTTCTCCCTCTCCTCTCCTTCGTCAGATCCACTCTGGTCTTTAACTCTTCTCTCTCGCCAGTTTCTTTCCTCTGATACCTTTCCCCCTACCGGTTTTCCTATGATGGACTCTTCTCCCTTGTATCAGACTTCTCCTTTTTCTGAACATTGTCTTTTCAACTTATCAAATGCCAGTCTCTTATTTCGTCCACCTTCACCAACCACCTGGTATCTCCTATCAGCTTCTAGTTGTCCCCCCCCACACCCCCCCCCCAGCCCAACGTTCTTATTCTGGCATCTTTCCGGTGCTGTTGAAAAGTCACGGCCCGAGAAGTCAAATGGTCACTCACTTTTAACCTGTTGAGTCCCTTCAGCTTTTGTATGTGCATCAGACTGATGCTCTCCCTCACATGGTAAACCGGGCTCCCGTCACGTTTCGCACCAGTATGAAGGAAATCAGTTCAATCACCATGTATGATCCTCCATCTCCATCGAATCTTCTCACAGGATGAGGCGTTTGATTCTAGAACGAAGATTTCCTCATTTTTCAAAGAACAAAGCCTCCCGAGCTCCACCATCAATGTTTCCCTAAACTGACAATCTTCCATTTCTCGCATATCTGATCTTAACCCATCCTTCCGCCCCCTACCAGAAATAGGTTTCCTCTTGGCCTCACCTAACAACTACCAGCCTCCGTATGCAGTTCATAATTCTCCGAAACCTCCGGTACTTCGACGGGATCACATACCCGAGCACATCCGTCCCGCCCCACCACCCATACAACACATTTTCTGTTTTCCACTGGGAGTTCTCCCTACGAGACTCTATTATTCTTTCGTTCCATCCAACCCTCTGATCTCTTTCCTGTCACTTACCCTGCTAAGTCTAACCAGTGCTACACCAGTCCTTGCACCTCCTCCATTACTACCATCCAGAGCCACAAACAGCCCTAAAGCGGAACATCACCTGTGAGGCTGTTGCAGTCGTATAGTCTGTCCGGTGCCCCCGGTGTGGCTTCGTCTATATCGATTAGTCCCACCGTAGATTTGGAGGCAGTTTCGCTGTTCCGCCGTTTCCGTGGAAGAGGCGGAATTTTGCCGTGCCCATCCATTTTAATCCCACTTCCCTTTCCCGTTCCGACAGGTCAATCAAGCTCTACAGCTCTACAGTTCGGATGGGCCCACACTCCAGTTGATGGAACATCACCTTATATTCCGCCTGGGTAGCATCTAACCTGATGTCATGAACATCGATATCTCGAACTAACTGTAATGGTCCCCCCGCCCGCACCTTCAAGACTCCCAATCCCATACTCCCTCTCTCACTATACATCAATGCCTGCCGATCACCTCTCTCTGGTGCACCCCCCTTTCTTCAATGGCTTTTGTTTTCTTCTGCCGGATGCACCCTTCACCAGCCCCCTGTCTCTTTCACCACTCAACTTCCCAACTTTTCAATTCCTCCCTCCCAGCTCCGGATTCTTCTTGTGATGTCAGGTTTCCAATAGGTTCTCCGTTTTCTCTCCGTCACCGAGATGCAACAGTTTTGTAGGTTACGGGACCAATGATCAATTACGGTGGGGAGCGAGTTTCATTGTCGAACGGTGTCAGACACAAAGTGAATCTCCCTCCACACCGTCCCATCACACACTCTAGGGGTCAGACACGGAGTGATTATTCCTCCACACCGTCCCATCACACACTCCCGGGGTCAGACGCTGAGTGAATCTCCCTCCACCCCGTTCCATCACATACCCTCGTGGTCAGTCACGGAATAAATCTCCCACCACAACGACCCATCACACACTACCGGTTTCAGACACAAAGTGAATTTCCCGCCACACCGTCCCATCACATACTCCCGGGGTCAGACACAGACTGAATCTCCCTCCACACCGTCCCATCGCACACTCCCGGTGTGAGACACAGATTGAATCTCCCTCCACACCGTCCCATCACACAATCCCGAGGTCAGACACAGCGTGAATTTCGATCCATACCATCCCATCACACACTCCCGGGGCCAGACACAGAGTAAATCTCCCTCCACACCGTCCTATCTCTATCTCCCGGGGTCAGACACAGAGTGAATCTCCCTCCACACCATCCCAGCACACAATCTCGGGGTCAGACACAGAGTGAATCTCCCTCCACACCATCCCAGCACACACTCCCGGGGTCAGACACAGAGGGAATCTCCCTCTACACCGTCCCATCACACACTCCCGGGGTCAGACACTGAGTGAATCTCCCTCCACACCGTCCCATCACACACTCCCGGGATCAGACACAGAGTGAATCTCCCTCCACACCGTCCCATCACACACTCCCGGAATCAGACACAGAGTGAATCTCCCTCCACACCGTCCCATCACACACTCCCGGGGTCAGACACAGAGGAAATCTCCCTCCTAACCACCATGAGAGGCCTTGTTGAAAGCTTTTCAAATTCGACTAATACAATATCCACCCCGGACTTCATCAATCAACCATTTTTCATAAACAATGTGATCAGGTTTGTAAACTATAATCTCACCCACACAAAGCCATTTTGCAAACCTCAAAAAAAATATGCCTTTACCGATGTGAGTTGAGTCTATGAGTAAGAATTAATGTAAAGACTAATGCACGAGTCAACCATTTACCGGACGTACAAAAAAGCTGGATGAGCTCAGCAGGGCCGGCAGCATCAGTTGAAAAAAACAGTCAATGTTTCTGGTCGAGAACCTTCGTCAGGTCTAAAGAAGCAGGGGGCAGGGGCCCTATGAAGAAGATGGCGGAAAACCAATCAGAGGAAAGATCAAGGGTGGGGAGGGGAAGCAGGGCGGGGTTAGGCAGGAGAGGAGAAGAAGGAATCTAAGGGGAAAGCACAATGGGTTGCTGACCCCACCAGACCACCACACCAGCCTCCGGAACCAGCACATTATCCTACGCAACTTCCGCCACCTTCAACAGGACCCCACCACTAAGGACTTCGTTCCCTCTCTACCCCTCTCTTCTTTTCGCAGGGATCGTTCGCACGCATCTATCCGAACTTCTCTTAAATATTGAAATCAAACTTGCATGCAACACTCATTCTGGCAGCTCGTTCCAACACTCTCACAACCGTCTGAGTGAAGAATTTTCCTTTCCTCTTCTCCTTAAACTTTCACCCATCATCCTTAACTCATGCCCACTGGTTGTAGTACCTCCCAACCCCCATGGAAAAAGCCGACTTGCATTCACCCAATCACTGGGACTCCATCTGTGCAGGGGTGATCGATACCAAAGGGATAGTTTGCATCTTCACTAGAAAGGGGTGGTGGTCAGTATCCTGAGGTTCTGCGCTGTTTTTTCAGCACACGTTTTCTGACAAATGATCATCGCAATTGGCAAACAAGAGGAAATCTACAGCTGCTGGAAATTCGAGCAACAAACTCAAAATGCTGGAGGAGCTTCGCAGGTCAGGCAGCATCTTTGGAAAAAAAGTACTTCTTCTGTTAATGCTGTCTGGCCTGCTGAGTTCTTCAAGCAATTTGTGTGTGTAGACCATTGTACGTTATAGTCTGTAACTTCCTTTTGGAATTGAAGACAATTCGATGTGGCTGAACCGAGGCGAGATAGCCGATCCTTTGCTGAGAGCAAGGAAGACACAAGCTTCGATCGATGTCAGCACCGTGCGAAAGCCAGTTGCAGGTGCTGAGGTTTGGGCAAGATTGAGTCTGTGTTTTACTTTAGTAGCAATGTTAGATCTGTGAAGGGAGCACTGGTCTGAACTGCCCAGAGAAATTACTCTTGCCAATGGAACTGTTTTGAACGCTGACATTAAATTTCTTATAATGGACTGCACGAATCCTAATCTCTGAAACTACTTCACGAGAATGAGCGTGAAGTCTGTTATTGCAACTACGGGGTAATGGGATCAGATTTAGCTAACTGTACGGACAATAGCTATGTCACCAGTAATATCACAACTTCTGCTGATGGCAGTTACAGATTCGGCTGGCAGGCTGAACAAACGCTGTCAAGGGGTTATTACAATTCGGCATATGTAGTACCAAATAGATACCATCTGCCAGCGTTGAAGGATGAAGGAGACTGAGCAACGTTACTGGATTGCAGTGTTCCTGTTCTGGGACCGTGGATAGACATGAAAAGCCAGAGAAAGCAGCACCTCCTAGTGGCCCCATATTTTAATTCCGCGTCCCATTCCCATTCTGATATGTCTATCCACGACTCCTCTACTATCACGATGAAGCCACACTCAGTTTAGAGGAACAACACAGCATATTCCGTCTGGGTAGCCTCCAACCTGATGGAATGAACATTGATTTTTTCTAACCCGTTAATAACCTTCCTCCCTTTCTTAGCCCATCCCTGATCGATTTATTCCCCACCCTCCCTTTTTACGGAGACACTAATCTTACCTCCACTAATGTCCACCTTTAAGTACTCACCTTGGCATTTTAAAGTTGCACCTTGTCATATTTGATACTTGCACGCTGGGTAAGTGATTCTGCTTGTCTACTCCTCTCTTAGTTTTATAAACTTCTACCATTTCACCTGTCAGCCTCCTTCACATCGTGGAAAACAGTCCAAGTCAGTATGATCTTTCCTTGTAACTGAATCCCGCGGTCCATGTAACATTCCTGTGAATCATTTTTGCATCGTTTCAGCTTAACCACATCCTTCCTCTCGTGGTGACCAGAACTGCACAGGGTACTCCTGGTGTGGTTTCATTATTGAGTTGTACAACTGTATTATGATGTCCCAGCTCCTCCCAAAGCCTTTTGCCGATGTAGGCAAGCATGACGTGCACCTTCTTCACAACCTTGTCTACCTGTGTTGGCACCTTCATGAAATTATGTACCTGTACCCCAAGTCTTTCTTTTCGTCAACAATCCTCAGGAACCTATTATTCTCTGTCTGTGTCATAACCTGCTTTAACTTTCCAAATCCATCATTGTGCATTTGTCTGACACTGTAACAAAACCTCTCTATTTCTCTACAGCAATAAATATCAATGAACCATTCACCTCTGAACCTTGGTCATATATGTTTTTATGAACCACTCACTACACCCATCTCTACTTTGTTGTGCAGGAGAACACATTGACGCCTCTCTATTTCTCTCATTGACAATTTATCTCTACATAAATAATTGTCTGACTTTTGTTTCCTCCTGCTTCTCTGCATGCCATCACACTTTTCCACATTAAGCTTCATTTACCAAGTATTCTTCTCACCAGCTTCCCCATGTCTTGTTGGAGAGACCAAATGTTCAATCACAACATGTCCCCTCATCACGTTCCCCATCATTGACACCGCGGATTCCGCACATTCTGCCCTTCCATCGGGTCATTAATATCAATAAGTCATTGATGATCCAGAACTGGTCCATTAATGACCCAGAACTGGTCCCTGGAAAACTCCACCAATTATATCCTCCTTACACGTTATTCTGTCTCAGTATGATAACCTGACTTCAATCAATATTAACACACTTCCTTCCCAGCACAGAGCTCTTGTCTTGTGCACTTGCCTTACATGTGGTAAATGCCCCTGAAAGTACAAAGACACACTTCTCCAACTTCCCCTATAAAGTCTCAAAACTCTGGTATCACACAGAATGCTGGTGGAACGCAACAGGCGAGGCAGCATCTATAGGGAGAAGGGCTGTCGAAGTTTCGGGCCGAGACCCTTCGTCAGGACTAACTGAACGGAAAGATAGTAAGAGATTTGAAAGTGGGGGGGGGGAATGCAAAATGTCAGGAGAAGACCGGAGGGGGTGGGGTGAAGCTGAGAGCCAGAGAGGTGATTGGTAAAAGGGTTACAGAGCTCGAGAAGGGAAAGGATCATAGGACGGGATGCCGAGTGAGAAAGAAAAGGGGAGGGGAGCACCAGAGGGAGATGGAGAACAGGCAGAGTGATGCGCAGAGAGAGAAAGAAAAAATAAAGGGAGAAAGGGAAAAAAACTAAATATGTCAGGGATGGTGTAAGAAGGTGCATTAATGGAAGTTAGAGAAGTCAATGTTCATGCCATCAGGTTGGAGGCTAACCAGCTGATATATAAGGTGTTATTCCTCCAACCTGAGTGTGGGGTGAAGGGTCTCGGCCCGAAACGTCGACAGTGCTTCTCCTAATTGATGCTGCCTGGCCTGCTGTGTTCCACCGGCATTTTCTGTATGTTGTTTTAATATTCAGTAACCCAGGTTACAGGGTCCAAGACCAGGTTCCAGATGGACAGGGTGGTGAAGAGGGGTTTGGAACACTGTCCTTCAGTCAGGGCACCGAATATAGAAGCTGGGAAGAAATGGTGCAGATGTACACCACGTTGGTTTCGCCGCATTTTGCAAATACTGTTTAGTTCAGGTCGCCCTGCTGTATGACAGACACCAATCAGCTGGAAAGAGTGCAGAGGAGATTTACTGGGATGTGACTGGATCTCAAAGGACTGAATTGTGAAAGGTGTTTTGGACAATTTTCCCTGGAATGTCAGAGAATGAGTGCTGGTATTGCAGAGGTGTATTGCAGTGTGGGTCGAATAAAACAGTCTTTCTGCCAGTGTTGGGGAATCTGGAACCGGAAGGCATTGGTGTAAGAGGAGATCTAATAGGAACCTGAAGGGCAACATTTCCAAGCACAGGCTGGACAGCAAATGGAATGAGCTACTGGGCGAGTGGTTGAATGAGGTACATCGAAGCAGTACTCGGACAGGCTAATGGGAAGGAAAGGTTTTGAAGGATATGGGTCAAAAGGTGGGAAATGGGACAAGGACAGAGGATAACATTGTTCATAATATCGTTGTGAGGCGGTTACAGACCAGAAGCTCAGATGGGAATTTTGGTCAGTGTGGACCATTTGAGCTGAAGACTTGTTTCTGTGCTGCGTGAATCTGACTGTAAACCCTCTTGGTTTAGTTCAATGATATTAAACTTTTCTAAATGACTTGTCATTTCTTCACAGATTATAGACTCCACTACAGTTACCTACTTTGTTTTCCTTTCTCTTCCACCCTTCAGCAATGGTTTTCAGCTCCACTAGGACCTTTCTGTAACAGTGATTTTTGACAGATTCCAATGTCTCTACTTTCTCTCCAGCCTTCCTGTGAAACCGTCTGGTGCAGGTCGTTGGGAACTGGATATTTTTGCTTTTCGTCCCATTAGTTTATCACCCCTGATGGTGATTGCTACACATTATGGGACAGCATTGAAATGTCACCGTTAGATATCTGTAGGATGTTTGCTGTGTCCCCACTGAAAACACCAATGGAAATTATTGAGTTAACTAATCTGTTTTTTCCTTGATATTTTTATCTTTTGTCGCATCATGAGTTACTGGAAAAATCCCAACTGTTTTGTCCACCCTGTCATTGCCTCTTTGTTTGTTCTCTGATTTAATATTTACCTTGAACTCTTTTAACCACAGACTGTTGTTTGCTCTCTGTGATTCCTCTGTTTGATCGGGATAAATGTCGGCTCTAACGAACCTTCTCCTTAAACATCTGCCACTGCTCATATTCAGGATCCTTCACCGCAAGAACTCTCTGTAATACAACCTCTTTACACAGATTACAACTGAAATGGCATGTTCCTGGGTAAATAAACTACTGTATGAAACTGTTTCTGACCATTCCACAAATTCCTCTTCCACTGTACCAGTTTGCTTATTTTAATCAATAAACAAACCTAAGCAAACACACAGAGAATGTTGGAGGAACTCAGCAACCAGTCGACAGCTCGGGCTGGGACCCATCATTCTGATTAAAGAGAAAGAGACAAAAGCCAGAATTAGGTGATGGGGGAGGAGTAGAAGGACAAGTGAGTGCGGCAGGGGACTGGTTTCTGGAGGAACGATTATGTGAAGAGCTGAGTGACAGGCAGAAAAGGCAAAGAGATGAAAAGAAAGGAATCTAACAGGTGAGACGCAGGACCACGGGATTACAGAAAAGAGATGGAGAGCCAGACAGAATTGATGAGGAGGTCATGGCGGTGCGTGAGGGGAAGTGAAGGAGTAAATAGCCACCAGAATGGGGCGGGGGGATCCGAAGGAACGTTGAGGTGGAGTGGGGGGAAGAAGCACAGGATATTCATTTCTTGAATTTGAAGAAATCAATGTTCATGCCGTCGAGATTGGAGGCTACACAATCGGAAGATGAGTCGTTGCTCATTCAACCTATACTTGGCCTCATCGCAGCAGGAGAGGAGGCCATAGTCAGACATGCTGTTGATGGGCCTCCGCTGGTCAGGTTCGACCATGGATATTGTACCTTTGCGGATGAAAGTCAATATGCAAGTCAGGGTAGTACGATACATAAACCAAGCTGTTGCCCATGCAGGGGTGAATGCTCTCCACGCAGCTGATGAATCCAGAGCAATGGTCAAAACCGATGCAGTCAGGCACCAGAGGTGTCGCAGAATTAGCGGTGTGCCTCGAAGTAGGGATGACCGTCTCTAATGATATTTGAAATATTTCTGTCACAGCCCAAGCTGTACCTACACTAACTTCCCTCAAGGTCCTAGGGGAAATCCTGTCAGGACCCGAAGGCTTTTGCCATTTTATATTCGTTATAAGCGCCAGTACTTCCTCTTTTTTAGTCATCATAGTTTCCACAACTACTATACTTGTTTCCCTTATCTTACACGATACAATATCCTTCTCCTTATTGAATACCGAAGAAAATAAATTGTTCAAAATCGACCCCATCTCTTTTGGCTCCACATATAGCTGTCCACTCTGATTCTCTAAGGGACCAATTTTCTCCCTTACTATCCTTTTGCTATTGATATAACTGTAGAAACCTTTAGGATTTATTTTCACCATACTTGCCAAAGCAACCTCGTATCTTCTTTGAGCTTTTCTATTTTCTTCCTTAAGATTTATTTATATTCTTTATATTCCTCAAACACGTCATTTACACCATGCTGCCTATATTTATTATAGACCTTTCTCTTTTTCGAAATAATCTTCCAATGTCCCTTGAAAACCATGGCTCTCTCAAACATCTCACACTCTCTCAAACCCGGACTCCAGCACCATCAATACTGGTTCCAAGGACCATGGAATGGCCCCGCCGTCGATCTCGGCTGCCACAGCAACCCAGGGCATATTCAAAACCCGGACACCAGCATCATCAATGCCAGTTCCAACGACCATGGACACCTTCAACGCTATTGCGCAGACCCCAACTGCGACTCCAGCCTTGAACACCAGGCCGGGTCTTCACGTGCTGCGGTTGTGACTCCTGTCTGACCTTCCCCAAGCACCACTCTGCAATCCGCTCTCCCTCAATCCAATCGTCAGCTCCTGGACCCTCCACCTTCCTCTCACCCTAATCCTCCCCTCTCCACCGACTTCACCAGCCTCTCCCCTGTGATCTCATCTCTCATCCGTGCCGGGTATTTACCATCCCCTCCGACATTCAACTCTCTGAGGCAGAGTGCTCTGTCCTCAGTAAAGACCTCATCTTTGTGCTCCTTCGCCCACACCTCAGCGAGTTCGACGTACGCCATGATGCTGAACTTTTCTTCCGCCGGCTCCGTCTACGAGCCTAATTCTTCGGCAAGGACTCCCACCCATGACCCGTCTTCAACCAAACTCATCTTCATGGGCACCCCGCTCTGGTCTTCTGCCTGCTCTGGATCTCTTTATTGCTAGCTGCTGACGGAACATCAACCATCTGGACTTCACCACACCTTGTTCCACTTCCAACCTCACTTCTTCTGAACGCTCTGCTCTCCGCTCCCTCCGCGCCAACCCCAAACTCAGTATCAAGCCCGCTGATAAGGGGGCGCTGTTGTGGCCTTGTGTACTGACCTCTACATGGCCGAGGCACAGCGACAACTCACTGATACCTCCTCTTACTTACAACTCGATCATGACCCTACTAAGGAGCACCAGGCCACTGTCTCCCACACCATCAACAACCTTGTCAGCTCAGGGGAGCTCGTAACCCCTGACACCAATCTCATAGTTCCCACACCCCGTACTTCCCGTCTCAGCCCCCTGCACAAGATCCACAAACCTGCCTGTCCAGGTAGACCTATTGTCTCAGCTTGCTTCTGCCCGACCGGACTCATTTCTGCGTATCCTGACACTCTTTTATCCAACCTTGTCCAATCCCTTCCCACCTATGTTCGTGACACTTCTCATGTTCTGAAATTTTTCAGTGATTTTTAGTTCTATTGCCCCCCACTGCATTATTTTCGCCATAGACGTGCAGTCCCTATATACCTCCATCCCCCACCAAGAAGGTCTTAAAGCTCTCCGATTATTTTTGGATTCCAGACCAAACCAATTCCCGTCTATCACCACTCACCTCCGTCTAGAGGAATTCGTTCTCACTCTCAATAATTTGTCCTTTGGCTCCTCCCACTTCCTCCATACCAAAGGTGCAGCCAGGGGCACCCGCATGGGTCCCATCTACGTCAGCCTTTCTGTTGGCTTTGTGGAGCAGTCCATGTTCCAAGCCTATATGAGTATCTGCCCCCCTCTTTTCCTTCGCTACATCGACGACTGCATTGGTGCTGCTTTCTGCACGCATGCTGAACACGTTGATTTCATTAACTTTCCCTCCAACTTCCATCCTGTTCTCAAATTTACCTGGTCCATTTCCGACACCTCCCTCCCCTTTCTTGATCTTCCTGTCTCCATCTCTGGAGACGGCTTATCTACACATATCTTCTATAAGCCGACTGAATCTCACAGCTACCTGGACTATTTGTATTCCCACCATGTCTCTTGCAAAAATGTCATCCCCTCTTCGCAATTCCTGCGTCTCCGCCGCATCTGCTCTCGGGATGAGGCTTTTCATTCCAGGACGAAGGAGATGTCTTCCTTTTTCTATATACCGTCTGGGCAGCATCCAACTTGATGGCATGAACATTGACTTCTCTAACTTTTGTTAATGCCCCTCGCCTTCTTACCCTAGCCCTGATTTAGTTATTCCCCCCCGCCACTTTTTGTTCTCTCTCTGTCCATCACGCTGCCTGTTCTCCATCTCACTCTGGTGTTCCTCTCCACCTTTCTTTCTCCCTAGGCCTCCCGACCCATGTTCCTTTCCCTTCTCCAGCCCTGTATCCCTTTTGCCAATCAACTCTCTAGCTTTTTGCTTCAACCCACCCGCTCAGGTCTTTTCTTATATTTTTGCATTTCCCCCTCCACCTCCTATTTTCAAATCTCTATCTTTTCTTTCAGTTAGTCCTGACGAATGGTCTCGGCCCGAAACATCGACAATGCTTCTTTCTATACATGCTGCCTGGCCTGCTGCGTTCCACCTTCATTTTCTGTGTGTTTCTCGAATTAGCAGCATCTGCAGATTTCCTTGTGTTTACATTGATTTCTTACAATTTTAAAAGTAAGGTTGCTATTAATTGATACCAAATTATTCAAAGGAAAATGTTTATTCTTATGAAAATTTATTTTATGTCCTGAAAACTGGCAAAAACAGGAGAATGAAGGAAGTACGAAAGGTAATGAAGTCTTAACATTAGAAATATAAAGCAAAAGATCATCGGCATAATGCAAAAGTTCTAAAGAAAGGACATATTTGACACAGCTTTGTGGACCAAGGAGCCTGTATTGTGCTGTTGCAATTCTGTGTTCAGTATGTTCCTATTCTACCTGTGTCCTCAACACTACATGCCCTTCCACGAATCTTTCTAACATCTGAAACTTGGCAACACAGCCATCTATTCTATCATATAAGTCATTATATACAGCAAAAAAAAGAAGTGATCCCAACACCGACCACTGCGGAACACCACTGGCCACTGGCAGGTAACCGGAAAAGGAGCACTTTATTCCCAATTGCTGCCTCTTACCAATCAGCCAATGACCTAACCATGTTAATAACATTCTAGTAATATCCTGGGCTCTTACTTTGGTAATCAGCCATCTGTGTGGTAACTTGTCAAAGGCCTTCCTAACGTCCAGATAAACAAAATCCGCTGCATCCCATTTATCTATCCTACTTGTATTCTCCTCAAAGAATTCCAACAGGAAGACGTGAATTATTCAAAGAGTAAATAAATAGACTAAGCTCAGAGATAGTGCTTAGCCGATGTCGAATTATTTTGACACAACTAAAACATCCATTTATCACTGACTGAAGAGTCGTGGAAGATTGAAGATTGTCACCATCCAGACTTTAGGTGATCCTAACCCTCTGTGCAATTCCCAATCTACAATACAAGGTCAGAAATATTCATTTGTTACTGAAAGCTTGGAGCCATAAAAATGGAATAAAATAAACATTTAACATTGAATCGGATAGAAAACCTGATTCATAAAGGTTTGGATACAGGAGGAAGTGGTTTATGATGAATGTTAAATTGTGCCAATGCTTAAGATAAGGGATAGCAAAAAATAAAGGCCTGAAAGAGGACCACAAGCTTTAGGTTTGGAGGCCATTGTGCCTCAATGACCCTGAGTTCTATGTTGTCTGGAGACAGGGGCTTCCGCTTTGGCTCTCGGCAGTATCAGCCATACCAAATAGGTCAATAAGTAGAGGCCAGGCTAAGAGAGGTCCACGGGTCTGGGCGTTCAGCCAAGGAATAACAACTTTGACTGGTAAGACCAAACTGCTCCAGAAACAGCAATGAAGAATTATTCTAGATCTGAGTGTAATGCTTCTCCTCAGTCTCCACGTGGGATGTGTACTGGACTGCACTGAAACCCAAGAGGAAGCTACTGACATGGTGAAGAAAGCCCTGACCTAACTGCCCTAATTGTCAGTAGTGTAATTGGCAGAAAATATAAATAAAATAGTTGCACTTGGACTTTTAGCATTTTTCATTCTCAAATTATAACAGCTCAGAAGTGGTAGTCGGATGCAGCAAATTGAAGTACTTTATTACACAGAAGGAAACAACTCCAATGTCATGATGAACATCCTCTTATCATTAGTCGTGTGCTCTGAATCATTCACCAGGAGATGCTGATGGATATTTGCCATACACACACATACTCATTGCAGAAATCAAAATCATATTTCTGGAGGTGTATTTCCTCAGCATCAGCTTGGCTTACAATTGAGACTGGATACAATTGGAAAGGAAGCTGAGATGTTTTCTCTGGAACACCAGAGACTGAGGCGGGATCAGATAAAAGTTTATAAGATTAAAAGAGGCACAGATAGATTAGACAGGGAGTATATGTTTCCCGGGGTTGAAATGTCAAATACCAAAGGGCAGGCATCTAGAGTGAGAAGGCATGGGTTCAAAGGGCACATGAGAGGTAGGATTTTGACTCAGACAGTTGTGGATGACTGGAATGCATTGTTCTTACGAGCTCTTCACAGATCTTTACTTACCAAAGGTTACCTGCTGTATTCTGGACAGCTATGTGGGAATATGCATCTCAGACTTTCGCACATATTTTCCTGTGAATTGACAAAGTAACCCTTTGGGTCGCCTCAGGCTCGCTCAGCTCGTTCTTGTCTAGGGGGAGCAGCCTTCGGCCCCGCCAAACTGGGTAATCAGCTGGTGTGGATGCTGTGTGATGTCCCCGCCTCGCCCAAAACCAGACAGTACACCATATGCGATTAAATGAGTACAATTTATAAAGGTTACTATAACTAAGTGATTAATAACGATACAGTATATATGAAGAGAAAATTAAAGAAAAGGCGCCAAACTTATCAAAGTCCAAACCACTTCGTCTACAACCGTTGGAGCTCAATTACTGAAATCTTCTGGCCACCATTCGATCCTCTCCGAACTCCTCGAATCGCAGCTCAGGACCCTCCGAACTCCTCGACTCTCCAAAAAGCTCAGGACCCTCCGATGGTCAACCAAGCACATCTAGCTTCATTCCTCCCCCCCTCCTCGGAGAATCTCCCGGCCTCGGACACCCCCCCCCTTTGGGGTCCGATCCTCGCCCAGCTTAGAGCATTGCGTCCTCTCTCTCGACCCCCTCGCGCCGATCTGCCCAAAACCCGTCAACAAAAGCTTACAGACTCAGAAGAAAGAACATTAATCCCCATTTGGTTTACAAAGGAATACCATTCTCGTTATCAGTAAATTAGCATTCCTGCTAGTTAACAAAAAGAAGAAACTCTCTTTACACTCTCCCTCCACCTAATAAAAGTCATGTCCTCATGACTACTAAATAACTTGCCACCTTTCCTGCCAACACACCGTAACCCAAGCACAAACAGTGACATTTCTTCCCCACACAGTAACCCTCACGCCCTGTTCCTCAGGGGCTACTTAGGCCAACTATCTGGGAGTTCCCTAACCCTTCTGAGGCCTCCGTACCCCCTCAGCTAAATCCGTCAGGCTCGGACACAACTGGGGATACCTTGGGCCCACTACCAACTCCTCTCTCAACCTCTCACTCATGCCCCACACTGCACACAGCTACCTTCCCCGCTACACCTGACTCAGTGGGAGAAGGGCCAAAGGTCTCTTCCTCAATCGAGGGAAAGTCAGCAAAAGGCAGCATGTACCACACATCCAGCACATCATCCATCGAATCTGTATTCTTCCTCATTCCTGTGATCGGTAGCTGCTGTTTGATCTTCTCCAAACGGAAACACGTGGCCTGCACTGCTCCCGCAGTCTCTTCAGCCTCCTGTTCAGTATTCACTGCACTTCTCTCCAGCTTTTTCTTCCTCATGACTTCTTCCAGATCAACTTTCAGGTTTTGCACTTCATTTGAACTGTCGATGGTCACTTTTAGGTTCCCTTCAAGCCTCCGCTTCTCTCTTCTGAGATTCGTCTGTAATTTCTTCACCTCTCCGGGTTCTCAGTTTGCTATTACCCTCAGTCAGACAACTTTCTTCATTCTCTCTAACTTGTAAGTCTTCCGAATGGTTCCAGATCACTTTCTCCAGTCTCTCCATCTTCATTTCAAACTTGGTTCCGTAGAGACAGTCACTCACGAGCTGCGACCTTCGCCAGCCCTGGCACGTGTCCAGAAAATTCTTTAACTCGGTAGTTCTCAGCTGCTCCTGCAACGACCTCACTTCATATTCTCCTGAGGCAAATCCAAATACCAAGAGATCATCCACATACACCAAAACGTCAAACGCCTCCACATCCCCTATGGTCTTCCACCTGCCCCGCAGGAAGGTTGCAAGGGCTCCAGATATGCCCTGTGGCATCTTTTCGGACCCGAAGACTCCTAGGGAATTTATAACGGCCGTCTTTTCCTTGTCGGCCCCACTCATCGGGATCTGGCAACATCCACTCCTCAGATCCAGCACCTTAAACCACTTCACACCACTCAGACAGGCCATCGCCTCTCTGGCCCTCAGGGCCATATTCTGGTCACTGACAGTGCGCCTCTTCAACGCAATATAATCCATACACACGCTGCCTACATCTTCCACGGCTGTAGGGGCCAGATGCCGCAACCTCTCTCTCTCCGAGGTGTCTTCAGTAGTCAACTCCCCTCCCTTGTGGTATTTCGCAGCGTCCACGAAGAGGGTCTCACCCTCAGATACTTCCCCCAGGCCGTACCACCACTGGCTCTTGTTTGAATTCGGTATCAGCCTAATGCTGCTACACACGTCCGCACAAGCAGCTCGAAAACCTGGGTGCATCGACAATGCCTCCAAACAGCGCTCACCCGCCTCCTCCGGGCAGGCTCCCAAGCGCACCAGCAGGATATTGGTTCTCTCTAGAACAGAAACGCTGCCCTTCTCAACAGGGTCCGGACACATCAGCATTAACGTTTCATGAACCTCAGTCTCCTCCACATTTGCCTCCAAGAACTCCAGTTTCACTGACCAACAACCGTTGTCTGGATAATCACCGGCACTGGTACCCCGAATCTCCAGTGTCCTCAATGTTGTCAAGGGTAAATGCTTCCAATAACGGTTATGAAACAAACTGTACAGCAACTTCACAGGCGCCCCGGTGCCGAGGATGGCTTTAACTTGACTTCCATCCATCCGTAACAACACCTGTGCGCATGGCCCCTCAAAGCCTTCAGGAATAGGGTCTGTTCCTTTCGGGAGTTCCTTGGTACATTGCTGGGAACGTGCTCCCCCAGAGACCCCAAGCCTTTCCCCCACTTGTCCTCCTCTAAGTTTCCCGACACCTCTCGAATCAACGGAACAACTGATCCCCTTGGCACCACAAGCAATTTATCTGCACCCCTAGGCAAAAAGGGATACCCTAAAAACTTCCCACCAATCTCCTGCCACGGATATG
Source organism: Hypanus sabinus (assembly GCF_030144855.1). NCBI lineage: Eukaryota > Metazoa > Chordata > Chondrichthyes > Myliobatiformes > Dasyatidae > Hypanus > Hypanus sabinus. Next base: position 448,974 of record NW_026779177.1, read on the forward strand.
ATAAGCCCCCCAGCTGCGGCATTTGACTTCCAGTCGAACCACACGCATCTTCCCACACTTTCCCAGAACTGGCAGCGGTCACTTCGAGGTAATTGCGCCTGACAGTTCTAACAAAGTCACCAGCCCGCCTACTCAAACTTTCACCCCGTCCCTGTCGCTTTTCCTCAGCCAAGCACTGCCACTCACCCAACAACTGAGAGGTCCGCTCCGCCCACGCCTCCGCCCCTTTAGGGCTGGACATTATTCCAATAACCGGGCGGAGCTCACCACTGCTGAAGCATCCCAACCTGTCACTCCCCAATCTCCAAACAGTACGGACAACCCATGGTCCCACCACCATTTCGTCAGCCAACAGCAACCACCCCACCCAACACACACTCAGCGATAACCAGCAATCGCACACCCACAAAGGCACACCAGCTCTTCGCCGCAGACACAATTTAAAGAGGGTGATCACACAGCTTCCACAGAAATCAATCCCGGACGAGCCCCACAATGTAACCACCTGGGTCACCTCAGGCTCGCTCAGATCGTTCTTGTCTAGGGGGAGCAACCTTCGGCCCCGCCAAACTGGGTAATCAGCTGGTGTGGATGCTGTGTGATGTCCCCGCCTCGCCCAAAACCAGACAGTACACCATATGCGATTAAATGAGTACAATTTATAAAGGTTACTATAACTAAGTGATTAATAACGATACAGTATATATGAAGAGAAAATTAAAGAAAAGGGGCCAAACTTATCAAAGTCCAAACCACTTCGTCTACAACCGTTGGAGCTCAATTACTGAAATCTTCTGGCCACCATTCGATCCTCTCCGAACTCCTCGACTCGCAGCTCAGGAACCTCCGAACTCCTCGACTCTCCAAACAGCTCAGGACCCTCCGAGTGGTCAACCAAGCACATCTAGCTTCACCCCCCCCCCTCCTCGGAGATTCTCCCGGCCTCGCCCAGCTTAGAGCATTGCGTCCTCTTTCTCGAGCTCCTCGCGCCGATCTGCCCAAAAGCTCGTCAACAAAAGCTTACAGACTCAGAAGAAAGAACATTAATCCCCATTTGGTTTACAAAGGAATACCATTCTCGTTATCAGTAAATTAGCATTCCTGCTAGTTAACTAAAAGAAGAAACCCTCTTTACAACAAGAAACAAAGAACAGTGAATTCAGCTTGCAGCTTCGTTATCTCAGACTATTGACTTTGTTGCCCATGGAAGAATTCCTCAGCATGCTTTCTGGAGTGCTGTTGCACTGAAAAGGGTTCAGGTATGAGGACAGGTGACAGAAAATAGTTGAGAGAATGACACACGCCAATCCCTATGGAGGGATCAGAAATTAAATGAGGGAGCTAAGTTCCTGGGTGTGAATATATCCGAGGACCTAACCTGGACCCAACATATTATGCTGTTGTAAAGAAGGTATTTCGGCGGCTATATTTCAATAGAAATTTGAGTAGATTTTGAATGTCACCAAAAACGCTATACTTTCTTGGAAGCTTGACAAAATTTGACATGTTAGCTGAAACATTGACAAATTTCCGCAGATGTATGTTGGAGAGTATATTGACTGGTTTTCTCGTGGCCTGATATGGAAGCATCAATGCCATTGTACGGAAAAGCCTGTCAGTAGTAGTAAATATGGCCCAGTCCGACATTGGTAAACCAAACCCACTAATCCCTCCTACCTACACCATGTCCAAATCCCTCCATCTTCCTGCATCAGATCACCTCTCAGTCTCTGGAGTTGCAGTGAAAACAACTATTTTATTACCCCTCTTGTGATAGTACACACCCTTTAACTGAGGCAGCATCCTGGTAAACATATTCTGCACCCTCTACAGAGCCTCCACATCCTTCCAAGTGTGGGGCCACCAGAACTTTATGCAGTGATCCTGACGTGGCCCAACGAGAGTTTTACCAATTCGGAACATGAATTTTGAACTCAATTCCTAGACAAATAAATGAAAGCATTCTGTAAGCTTCTCTGAAGCAACGTATCAACCTGTGTAGCTACTTTCAACTAGCAATGAATGAGGATGCCATGATCTCTGCTCAGCAACACTCTAAAAGACCTTGTCCATAACAGAGTTCTGTCTCTTTGCATTTGCCCTGCAGAGTTGCAGTTCCTCACATTTCTCTGGGTCAAATTCCATCTGCCATTTCTCAGCCTATATCTGCAACTGATCTATATTTTGTTGTATTTATTGCCACTCCCTTGTACTATCCACAGCTCCGTCAATCCTGGTATCATCTGCTAATTTACTAACGAATCCATCTACATCTTCATCCAGGACATCTAGAGACATTACAAGCAGCAGAGGTCCCATAATAGATCGCTGTGAAACTCCACTAATCGAAGACCTCCAGCTCCAATGGTCTCCTTCAACCACTCCTCCTGTCTCTTATGCGAAAGCCAGTACTGACTCCAAACAGCCAATTCCCTGCCAACCACATGCATCTGAATCTTCCGGATTACCATCCAAAAAGACTTTGCCCAGCGCCTGAGTAAAATCAATGTAGATACATGCACTGCCTACCCTTATCAAGCTCTATGTAAATAGCTTCTATTTGGATAAACAAGTTCGCCAAGAATAATCAATTGAAGGTGACCATGAACAAACAGGTCCTGACTCAGTGTCGTCAGTTGGGGGTCGTATGTCCTCACTGTCCCTGGGATCAAATCCACATATTTACACATCAACGTTAACACTATTGCTGCCAGAAGAAGTGAGAAACAAGATACACTTAAACATCATCCATCATTTCCAATCTGTTGAACCCATTTCCCTGCAATTTAGTGAAAGTCTGTCTTTTGCCGTAGTTATGTGATTTGTCAGGACCTCAGTCCTAGCATGATTCAGCTGTACCCTGTCCAATCAAATCATCTCCATTCCTCCCCAAAAGTGGGACCAAAGTATCATGAATATCAGCAATCTTCCTCCAGTCTTTGAGGCACACTTTTAACTCCCTAATCTAATTGATCCTGTAACAAGCGCATGCACTTTACATAACTATGCAGAGTATATTAACCTTTTGATTCTGATTCCTATATTTATTTCTTAGCTGCTTAGCAGTCACTTTTCAGTGGTTATCCTATTTGCTGGACTCACCTGGACCAGGACCACTGATCATTTTTTTTCTCCCACCCCAAATTCCTCCGCAGTTCAGATGTGATGCCCCAAATCTATTATTTACTTATTTATTGAGATGCAAGATAGAACAAGGACTTCCATCCCCTCAAGCTGCGCCACCTAGTAAACCAAGGTACAAGCTGTGTAATCACAGGACAATTTGTAATGATCAATTCCCAAGCCTATCGGTCTTTGAACCGTGAAAAGAAACTCGATCAGTCGGGAATATCCCAAGCTTTCCACTCAGTGGATGTAAAGAGACTCCGAGCATGATGGGACTGGAATTGTTCTCCAAACTCCGGAACGTCCCAGTCGCCCCACTCTTTAAGAAATGTGAAAGGCAGAAGATAGGAAACAAGGGGCCAGATAATCAGACTTTAGTGGTAGGGACGATGTTGGAGTTGATTGTAAAGGATGTGGTTTAGGGATTCTGGGAGGCACGAATAGCTTGTCGGAGGCATGGTTTCCTTGAGAAAACCTTGCCTGACTAATCTGTTGGAATTCTTTGAAGAAAGAAAAAAATAAGATAGACAAATATGTTGATGTTGTGTCGATGTAGATACGTTGATGTTGTGGACATAGATTTTCAGAAGGCTTTTCACAAGCTGCCACACATAAGGCTGTTTAACAAACTATAAACCCATGGTATTATTGAAAAGATATCAGCACGGATTCAAGAAGTGCTGCTTAGCAGGGGGAAAAGAGCGGGGAGAATGGGATCCTTTTCTGATTCATTACCCTGACTATTGGTGTTCCTCATGGCTTTGTGTTGTGACCATTTTTTTTTATTATATGAGAATGATTTGAATGATGGGATTGATGGACCTGATGGAATTGATGGCCTTGTTGCAAAGTTTGCAGACGATACAAAGATAAGTGAATCGGCAGGTAGATTTGAAAGAATAGGGAAGATACAGAAGAATTCGACACATTAAGGGAATGGTCAAAGAAGTAGCAGATGAAATCCAATGTTGAGAGATTTATGGTTGTAAACTTTGTTAGAAGAAATGAAAGTTTTACTGCTTTCTAAATGGAAATAAAACATAAAAATCTGAAGTGCAAAAGCATTTGGGATTCCTGTGCAGCATTTGAAAGCTTAATTTGTAGGTTGATTCTGTGGTCAGGAAGGTAAATGCGGTGTTAAATTTTATTTCAAGAGAATCAGAATATAAAACCGAGGATTGAATGGCTTGTAATATGAAGAGGATTTAGAACATAGAACATGGAAAACCTCCAGCACAATGCAGGTCCTTTGGCCCACAATGGTTTACCGAACATTTTTTTGAATTTAGAATTTACCAAGGATTACACATAGCCCTCTATTTTTTCTAAACTCCATGTTCCATCCCAGGAGTCTCTTCAAATACCCTATTGTATCCTCCTGCACCATTCCACAAACTCATCAATCTCTGCGTAAAATACTTACCCCTGACATCTCCTCTGTATCTACATCCAAACACCTTGAAAATGTGCCCTCACACATTAGCCTTTTCAGCCCTGGGATAAGACCTCTGACTATGTGCACAAACAAAGCCCCTGAACATCTGATACACCTCTATTATGTCACCACTCATCCTTCGTCGCTCTGAGAAGAAAAGGACAAGATCATTCACTCTATTCTCAATGGGCATGCTCCTCACTACCGGGACCATCCTCGTAAATCTTCTCTGCACCCTCTCTGTAGTTTGCACATTCTTCCTTTTGTGCAGCGACCAGAACTGGACACAGTATTCCAAGTGGGGTCTGACAGGGGTACTATATAGCTGCAATATTAACCTCTCGGCTCTTGATCTCAATCCCACAGTTGGGGAAGGCCTATGCACCGTATGTCTCATCAACCACAGTCAGCCTGAACAGCAGCTTTGAGTGTCTTATGGACTTGGACCCTAAGATCCCTCTGTTCCTCCACACTGCCAAGAATTTTACCATTAATACTATATTCTGACATCATAATTCACCTATCAAAATGAACCACCTCACATTATCTTTGTTGAACTCCATCTGCCAACTCTCAGCACAGTTTTGCACCATATCAATGTTCTGCTGTGAAATCTGACAGCTTTCCACGCTATCCACAACACCCCCAACCTCTGTGACATCAGCAAATTTACTAAATCCTCTTCCACTTCCTCATGTAGACCATTTATAAAAATCAGAATGAGAAGGGCGTCCAGAACAGGTGCCTGAGGCACACCACTGGTCGCCGAACTCTATGCAGAATATGACTCGTTTAAAATCACACTTTTCCATCTGTGGGCAAGCTAGTTCTGGATGCTCAAAGCAATTTCCCTTGAATCCCATGCCTGCTTAGTTTCTCCATAAGCTTTCCATGGGATATCATATGAATTGCATTACTAAAGTCCATATACACTACATTTTCCGCTCTACCTTCATCAATATATTTAGTTACATCCTCAAAAAATTCAATCAGACTCGTAAGGCACAACCTTCTTTGACAAAGCCATGCTTTTAATTTCTAATCATATTATACCTCTCCATATGTTTATAAATTCGACCTCACGGGATCTCTACACCAAAGTACTAACCATCAACTGAAGTAAGACTCACTGGTCTTTAATTTCCTGGGCTAACTCTGCTTCCTTTGTTGAATAATGGAACAAGATCTGCAACACTCCAATCCTCCGGAACTACTTCTGTCCCCATTCATGAAGCAAATATCATTGCCATGGGCTCCACCCCTCACCTTCCACAGTCGCCTGTGTTCTATTCACACGTATCCCCCGACACTCTTTATTGGTCCTATTATCTCACGTCTTATCCCCTTGCTATTCCTGTCCTTGTAGAATGCCTTGGGGTTTTCCTTTATCCTGCTCATCAATCCTTCACCTGGCCGCTTCTGGCCTCAATCTTCCAGATCTCAATCATTATCTAGTCTTTCCCACCTTTCATGAGCTTTTGCTCTCCTCTTGATTAGATTTACAACAGCATTTGTACCCCATGGTTCCTGTCCCGTACCATCCTCTCCCTGTCTCATTAGAACACATCTCTTCAGGAATCCACACAGACATCCACTGAACATTTACCACATTTCTGCCATGCATTTCCTGATAACATCTGCTCCCAATTTAAGCTTCCACGTTCCTACCGGATAGCATGATATTTCCCCCTACTCTTATTAAACGTTTTCCTATCTTAACTGTTCCTATCCCTCTCCAATGTCATGGTAAAGGAGATAGAATTGTGATCTCTATCTCCAAAATGCTCTACCACTGAGAGACCTGACACCTGACTAGGTTCATTTCCCAATACTCGATCAAGTAGAGCCTCTCCTCACGTAGGCTTATCATCATATTTTGGCAAGAAACTTTCCTGAACCCACCTAACAATGCCACTCCATCTAAACCGCTTGCTCTATGGAGATGCTAATTGATATTTGGGAAATTAAAATCGCCCACTAAGTCAACCCTGTTATTATTGCATCTTTGATGTCCCTGTCATCTGAGTCACATGGGCAGACTCTGTGTCAGAAGTGCCACCATAGTTGCTTCCCCCATAGACTGTCTCCCCCAACAGTTCTTTGCATTGTTTTCAAAGCATTTTCATAGCACCAGACATGTTAGACTGCCACCAACATAATAGAACTCTAACCCCATAACCAACATTTCTACTTCATATCCAAGATCCACAAACCCGCCTGTTTCAATGAATTTCTCCCAGAGCCATGAACAGTGAGATCTCTTCCTAAAGGTAAATGCCTTTTCAAAATACACTTGGCCTCTGTTTGTTAACTCTGAGTTTTCCAGAGTTCAACTTATACTCAAAAGTATCAGAAGCAAAGTGGATCTACCTCAGTCTGCACAGGTGAATTTGACTTTCCTCCACTTCTGTAATTTGTGCATTGTTAACCTACACCGACAAATACACTAGCTCAACAGGTTCAGTAACTCAAGTTCAAGTACAGACAACCAAATAAAGAAATGTTCCTCCAAACCATGGTGCACTCAGAAAACATATACCCACAAAGCACAGCACATAAAACACACCATTATCACAAATAAATGGCTAAAATAAAATTCACAATACATACAGTGGGCAGCACGGGTGAATTGTAAAGAGTAAACAGTAAACAATAAACAGCTCACATTGCTCGTGATGTGACCTTGGTGGTGCGAGGATATTTATTAGGTTCTCAGCCTGAGGGAAGAAGCTATTACCCAGTCTGGCAGTCGTAGACCTGATGCTCCAGCATTTCATTCCTAAAGATTGTGGGTGTCAAAGAGATTGGCGGATGTGTGGTACGAGACCTGAACAAATTCAACTTCGTTATTTCACTAATGCTGCCCTCAAACGTTGTTAACATTCATTCTGTCTTTGTTCCTTGAGCGTGTCCTGTCAACCAGCCAGTCCAGAATTCTTGTTGTCATGGAGAATGGCTGGGAACAGAAGCAGTTCTTGCAGTCTCCATTTCTCTAAGTTGATCTTTCTCCCTCTATGATACGTCAGTCTTCCATCAGCTGAATAACAGAACTGAGCAGCAACAAGATAAGCAAGGCCACATGGTCGACAGGCACCAGTAGAACACACAAAGGATGAAATATACGTTGTTCAATTTGTATTTTTTATGACTGCACATAAAATATATTGGAATACGATGCATTGTTTCGATGTAAGTGAACAATTGGTGAGGTGTAGAAGAGGATATTTTAGGTCCGAATGTAAATGTCTGGGTCAATACGAGTGGCATTCAGATCTGTCACTGAAAGGGTAGCGATGAGCGTACTGGAAATATAGGTGCAGCAGATAAACACCAGTAACATTTTTAAACCTGATGTGGATGTAAGGCAAAGAACACCATGAATCTATCAAGTTCAGACAGTGACCAGCCTCTGATCTCTGCTGGATAGTGGAATAGGTTTAGTAGTCCCACAGGAAACACTGAGATTCTAAAGTGTTTGAGATTATCACTCATCATTCACTCAAAATCTACATTATGCAAGCTGTCCTCTTACTACAATTGTTCTCTGGAGAACCTGCTCAGCATGGCCTAAGACAATTCACCTGGGTATGTTTCCATCTTGGCCCACAAACACTTCATAACGCCAGTCCACGCGGTTAATTCAGTATTAAGCCCGAAAGCTGAGTGCTGCTTACTATATATAAAGTCACACTCGATAACGGAGTCAGCTTACAGGGGAGCTGGAAGCACTAGTGACAGGAGATCAGTTTGACAATTGATCCTCTGCACTGGTTTGCCAGCTGACTGCACATCAGCTGGACTCAAAGAGCACAGGGCCAGTTCCAGAGCGAGCAGCTGCTCTGCTGACATCGGCAATCAGTGAGGAGCTTTTTCCACAGACTCAGTGTTAAAGATTCATCGGCTGAAAACACATGTCCACTATTACAAAAAGAAAATAATTTGAACTACTTAATAAAATAGATTTGGAGAAATATACTGCACAGAAAACAGGCACTACGGCCAAACACATCCACGCTGAGCAAGTTACCTGAATGAGCTTCTTATTTGCCCTCAATGACCCTCTAAATCTTTCTAATCAATGCACATGTCCAAATGTCTTCTAAATGGTAAAAACATGTCTATTAACTTAGTTTGTACTTAGTAAATCTGAGATGAATTTAGCCAGGGGATTTCCCAGCTTGTGAACTGGGAAGATCTGTGGAATGTCACTCTCTCTTTTTGGACTCTATGGAAAGTCTATGGTGGAGCTGAGTCCGATGCAGGATTTACAGTTGTCCATTTATGGGGATTTCCCTCCACAGATACGTATTAGTCGCAATTAGAGATCAGACTTGACATCTATTGCACAAAGACCAGCTCGTTCAATTCATACAAAGTCTGCAGGGTAACATAGTATTCCTCAGCTGACGAGAAATAAATCTCAATAATTTATTCACGATGCCTGATGACCTACCTTTTTCCCTTCAGGAGCTGGGGTTTGGATTCAAAGATATTAAGTGGTGTAAAGTGCTGACCACTGATTTGCTACGTGGAAGTGGGTGAGATGATTCTGCATTGACAGAAAAGCTGATGTCATCCTGTTACGTATTCCGGCAACAATGAATATTTGAGTTCGGCAAGGGGTTCTGTATAACAAATAACACGTTTATTAAACACAGAAAACAAACCCCCCAAAAACAAACACTAACGTAACCGGAAACAGCTGCTGTGCGGCAGCTCAAACAGTTCTTAAAGCGATATTGCAAAAACAGTTCTTTAAAGTAGTATTGCAAAAAGTTCGATATGCTCACAGTTCAGCTAAAAGGAGAGACTTTATAAGACTATTTAAATTTTCTTTCACGTCGCTTCACTTCGATACCCGATGTCGAACTTCTCCCACGTCGAATTTACAAAACGGAACGGCTTAAAGGCACTGACCTTTCCTTTATCACACTGTCCTCAATCTCCTGCTTTCCCGCAGAGATTAACACGTGAACAGTCCACGAAATCCTTTCGAATAAGGATTAAATAAGGTCGAACCCGTTTCACCGTCGAAGTAGATCCTCCTCGATCTTCGATCTTCACTCTCCACTGATTTCGGAACTTGCAGTATTTCAAGAACCTGCTGGCAATGATCTTTTAAACTTTTGGCATTTGATAAAACTTCACCCTTCAGCTAAACTGCGTCATCCCATTAAATCACGCAGTGGCATGAAATCAACTTGACAAATCCAGCCTCGAGCTGTCCCTCCTCACAGGGTGGAGTCTTCCTTTTATAACCAGTTAAAAAAAACTGTCACATGATCTCTACTGGCGGGAAACTGACGTCATTTCACCATCACAAGACCATTACCTCAAGTCCAGTACAGCTTCAACCCCAGTCAAGTGACAAGGACACCACTGTCATGTCACGAGTACGTAACCATCCATTCATGGAATATACTGTTTTTAACTTTCCATTTGTTTTACAGTACCCAGTGAAAAGCATCCACTTCATGTGACAGAAGCCATAACAGATCATAAGTCTGTTGCTTATTCAAACTCTATCTGGAGACCTAATAGAGAAATCCCATCCTTACCCATTCTGGTTTTTCTTCACTCTCATCCCTACATCTAGACTCCTGACTCTTATCTGCCTCCTGACAAGCCCTTTTGATAGTATCAAGTCTCCAGGAGCTTGTCAGGACGGGGACAGGATTGGACCCAAATGCAGAACGCAGGCACTGAAGTACTAGGGGTAGGACAGGATGGGGATGCCATGGCATGCAGGGGCTTATGCAGGCGGGGCTGTATCCCCGATTTCGTGATAGGGCAGGAGGATCCCAGAGCTCGTGGCGGGTCGCATGGATCCCGGGCAGGGCCACCTCCCAGGCTAAAAACACGGAGGCATCTGCAAGGAGCGGACACCTGGGCAGGTGCGGGGCACAACCCTTAGTGAGCAATGGGTGGAAAGGGCAGAATCCCCACCCGGCAGCGGCAGTCCAGCCAGGCCTGCCCGAGGGAGGCAAGGAATCAGAAGAAAGCTGGGTCCAGGGAGAGCAGTAGGGCTACCGTGATACACCGGTTTATTGGGAAGGGCAACCGACAGCGTGGCAGCGCAGGCAAGGCGACTAAGGCGGAACAGCGGGACCAGCGCACACGAGAGAAGCAGTGGAACAAGACCAACCGGACAGAACAGATGCAGAAGAGGCCGGCAACCAGGGCAAAACAGGATTCCGAGCAGGCCGGCAACCAGGGAAAGAGCAGAATTCAGAGCCGACAGCCCAGGTACAGATCGGGTAAAACCGGCTTCGGAGTAGGACAACCCACACCCAGGCTCAGTCCCCGAGTCCCTTATAAACAGCTGCCCCCTAATAGGCGACAGCTGTCCCTCCTTAAGTCAAGACGATCCAATGGCTCCGGGTGACAGGAGGGCTGGCTGGAGGAAGAGAAGAATGCTTAGATTCATGGTACTTTGCTTCCACTATTGCGGAAGGATGGAGATGATTTGATTGGACAGGTTCCAGCTGAAACATGCTAGGTCTGAAGTCCTGACAAATCCCATAACTAGGGTTGTGGACAGTATTTCACTAAATAGCAGGGAAGTGGGTTCAACAGATTGGAATTGGAATGTTTTTATTATTGCCATAGGTACCGCAATAGTGAATGTTTTTGCATGTGTACCCTTGAGACAAATCAAATCATATCGTTACACAGTGTAATGAGGTAGGATAAGGTAAAACATTAATAATGCAGAAGGTGTAGAATAATGTGCAGAATAATTACAATAGAATTAAGGAAAAGTATGGATGAAATAATAGCATCCATGACATCACTGACGAGCGCTGCCTCAAAAAGGCAGCATCCATCATGAGGGACCGCCACCACCCAGGACATGCCTTCTTCCCATTTCTACCATCATGGAGGAGGTACAGGAGCCTGAAGGCACACACTCAATGGTTCAGCGACAGCCTCTTCCCATCTGACATCGGATTTCTTACTTATTTAACTTTTTTATACTATTTTTATAGAAATCTAACTGTGATTTACTGGTTTTATTATAATGCATTACGATGTACTTCTCGAGCATAACAAATTTCAAGACATATAGCATTGATATTAAACCTAATTCTTTTTGTGAATATTAAAGAGGATACAAAGAGTACTCTTACAGATGTATAAACAGTAAAAGAGAGTGTAGAATGGATATTGGACCTCTGGGAAATGACACTGGAGAAGTTGTCAGATACACTGAAACGTCAGAGAACTGTACACGTACTTTGTGTCAGTCTCCAATGTTTTCCGACATGAAGAGCATGCCAGAAATTGAAGCCTGGGCGGCATTGAGTATAGTCACTTTTAATAAGGAGAAATTGCTTGGAGAGTTGTAAATCCTGACGTTGGATGGACAAGACACCACGGATTCGCAAAAAGAGGCTGAAGCGATTGTGGAGGCATTCATAGTGCAAGAATAATTAGTCAGGAATTGTTCCCCGTGACCGGGAAATCACAAATGTCACTCTACTCCTGAGGAACACAGGAAGGAAAAAGATAGGAAATTATTGGTTGCTTAACAAGATTGCAGTGGACGGTGCAATTTGAGAGTCCATGCTACGGATGAGGTATAAGTGCATCTTGGTTCTTACTTCTCCTAACAGTAAGAGTGTTCACTTTGATTTTGTAAATATGTGGATTTCATCTCCAGGCACAGTGAGTATATAAGATCCCCATTTGAATACACTAAGACATGAACTGTTTGTTCATAGTCACAGTGCATTGATTACTCTTCACAGACATGTTTATCCAAATATTTGCGCAATTGCAAAATACTCCATTTGAGGTTTCTCCCCTCCCTGAAATGAGACATCTAGAGTTAACTCCAGTGTCATGGTGAACATCCTCTTATCATCAGTCGATGCTCTGAAGCATGTATCAGGAAATGTCGAAAACTGAGCTGCAAGTTGAATTCACAATTCTTTGTTTCTTGTCAATTCACAGGAAAATATGAGCGAAAGTCTGAGAAGCAGATTCCGACCACGCAACAGGTGACTTTGTGGTTTGTTAGAAGTAAAGGTCTGTTAAGATCTATTAAGATCAGAGCATTCCAGTGTTCCACTACTCTCTGAATAAATTAAACCCTACCCATCACATGCCCTTTGAACACACGCCTTCTCACTTTAAATGCCTGCCCTTTGGTATTTGACATTTCAACCCCGGGAATCAGATACTCCCTGTCTACTCTATCTATGCCTCTTTTAAACTTATAAACCTTCATCGGAATTCCCCTCAGGCTATGGTGCTCCAGAGGAAACAACTCACCGTCCTTTCCAATTGTATCCAGTCTCAATTGTAAGCCAGACTGACGCTGTGGAAATACAGCTCCAGAAATATGATTTTTATTTCTGCAAGGAGCATGTGTGTGTGTGGCAAATATCCATCGACATTTCCTGGTACATGCTTCAGAGCATCGACTGATGATAAGAGGATGTTCACCATGACACTGGAGTAAACTCCAGATCTCTCCTTCTCCTGTGTAGTAAAGGACTCCAATTTGCTGCATCCTACTACAAGTTCTGAGTTATCATAATTCAAAAATGAGCAATGCTAAAAGTTCACGTGCAACGGTTGTATTTATATTTTCTGCCCATTACACTACTGGTGTTTTTGGCAGCAATAAAGGTCTTCCTTCTCTGGCTGTGTTCAGTGCTTCCTTCATCATGTCAGTGTTACGCCTGTGGCAATAGACAATAGGTGCAGTAGACCATTCGGCCCTACAAGCCTGCACCGCCATTTTGAAATCATGGCTGATCAATTACTATCAATACCCTGTTCCTGCTTTGTCCCCATATCTCTTGATTCCCTTATCCATGATACCTATCTAGCTCCTTCTTGAAAGCATCCAGAGAATTGGCCTCCACTATCTTCCAAGGCAGTGCATTCCAGACCCCCACAACTCTCTGGGAGAAGAAGCTTTTCCTTAACTCTTAACTTTTCCTAAATGACCTACCCCTTATTATCAAACCATGCCCTCTGGTACTGGACTCTCCCAGCATCTGGAACATATTTCCTGCCTCTATCTAGTCCAATCTCTTAATAATCTTACATGCTTCAATCAGATCCCCTCTCAATCTCCTTAATTCCAGCGTGTACAAGCCCAGTCTCTCTAACCTCTCTGCGTAAGACAGTCCAGACACCCCAGGAATTAACATCGTGAATCTACGCTGCACTTCCTCTACAGCCAGGATGTCCTTCCTTAACCCTGAAGACCAAAACTGTACACAATACTCCAGGTGAGGTCTCATCAGGGCTCTGTACAAATGCAGGATGATTTCCTTGCTCTTGTACTCAATTCACTTTGCAATAAAGGCCAACATTCCATTAGCCTTCTTCACTGCCTGCTGTACTTGCTCATTCACCTTCAGTGACTGATGAACAAGGACTCCGAGATCTCTTTGTATTGCTCCCTTACCCAACTCTAAACCGTTCAGATAATAATCTACCTTCCTGTTCTTACTCCCAAAGTGGATAACCTCACACTTATTCACATTAAACGCCATCTGCCTAGTATCTGCCCACTCACCCAGCCTATCTAAGTCACCCTGAATTCTCCCAGCATCCTCATCACATGTCGTACTGCCATCCAGCTTAGTATCATCAGCAAATTTGCTGATGTTATTTTTTATGCCTTCATCCAAATCATTAACGTAAGTGGTAAACAGCTGTGGTCCCAATACCGAGCCCTGTGGCACCCCACTAGTCACCACCTGCCATTCCGAGAAACACACATTCACACCTACCCTTTGCTTTCTATCTGCCAACCAGTGTTCTATCCATGTCAATGCCTTCCCCCCGATGCCATGAGCTTTGATTTTACCCACCAATCTTCTATGTGGGACCTTATCAAATGCCTTCTGAAAATCAAGGTACACTACATCCACTGTATCTCCCCCGTCTAACTTCCTGGTTACATCCTCGAAAAACTCCAACAGATTAGTCAAGCATGATTCACCCTTGGTAAATCCATGCTGGCTTGGCCCAATCCTATCACTGCTATCAAGATATGCCACAATTTCATCCTTAATAATGGACTCCACTGATGTCAGGCTGACAGGCCGATAGTTCTCTGTTTTCTCCCTCTTCCTTTTTGAGAATTGCAAGATCGCTATTAAGTCAGGGTAGTAGACCCAGGAAATGAGAGAGAGAAGTTTGGAATGTCCTGGCCCCCAGCGATACAAAGCCACGGAAAAGGTCATTGTTTCTTGGAGGCGGAATTGTGTATTGAATACTATGCTTCGTGGATGCCCTCAGGCAACGTGGGCAGGTTAGTGGATGGCATCATTCCACCCTGAGTGACATCTGAGACCCTTTGAGTGGGGATAAAAGAGGGTCTGGGGAACAGCTCCTTGAGACGCACCAGAAGAAAGGCTAGAACAGCGTAATAGTGAAAGCCGGCGGAAAAGCCCACGTAGAAATATAGAAATATATAACCATAAATAATTAAATAATAATAAATTATGCCGTGGAAATAATCAGTGATTCATAGTCATTTTATTCGTGACAACATTAATTCGTTATCAGCTAAGCACTGTTTCTGAGTTTAGTCTATTCATTTACTATATTAATAATTCACATGTCAAGACAAGACAAGGTAAAGGAGCAGAAGTAGGCCATTCGGCCCCTCGAGTCTGCTCCGCCACTTCACCATGAGCTTAAGTATTCTCCCATCTCCAATTTCCGACTTTTTCCCCATATTCCTTGATACCCTGACTAATTAGATTCCCATCAATCTCCTCCTTAAACACCCTCAATTATTGGGCCTCCACACTGCATGTGGCAACGAATTCCATAATTCCACGACCATGATGCCTCAAACAGAATTACAGGACAATGAGTTCCAATCAATTTGCAATCAATGCCCACATTACACAATAATCTGTTTTGCTTTGGTATCATACTACAAACTTTCTCAATGTTTCTGTTGACATGTCACTCATTAAGTGAATACCAAATCGTCAGTCCTGTTGAAGTGATTTGAAGTGCTTTGTAATTTAATTAAATTTGTCATTTGATAACGTATATTGATAACTTTCAACAAAAGTAATCAGTCTATAATATTAGCTAAGCAGAGTCTGATGTGTCACATATCGGGAAATGTTTCTGTTCTCTTGATAAAACTAGATCTATTTAAAAGCAACAAAGGAGCACATTATGAACTTTAATTAATATTGTATAATACAATAGTTGTATCTAGTCTCAATTGTAAGCCAAGCTGACACTGAGGAAATACAGCTCCAGAAATAAGATTTTTAGTTCTGCAAGGAGTATGTGTGTGTGGCAAATATCAAGCAGCATTTCCTGGTGCATGATTCAGAGCACACGACTGACGATAAGAGGATGTTCACCACGACATTGGAGTAAACTCCAGATGTCTCTTTCTTCTGTGCAGTAAAGGAATTAAATTTTCTGCATCCTACTACAAGTTCTGAGTTATCATAATTCGAAAATGAACAATGCTGAAAGTCAAATGCAACTGTTCTATTTATATTTTCTGCCCATTACACTACCGGTGTTTTTGGCAGCAATAAAGGTCTTCCTCTCTGGTTGTGTCCAGGGCTTCCTTCATCATGTCAGTACTTCCACTTAGTTTTCTCTACTGTCTAGTATGCATTTCATGTGGAGTCTCAGGAATACAGTTACACTCAGATGTAGAATTATTCTTTATTGCTTTTCCAGACCAGTTTTGATTTACCAGTCTGAATTTTTATTGCTGAACTGAAACCCTGAACGGGCAGGACCCATGGACATCTCTTCGCCTGGCCTCTACTTATTGACCTGTTAGGTATGGCTGATACTACCAAGAGCTAAAGCAGAAGGCCCTGACTCCAGACAACATAGAACTCAGGGTCATTGAGGCACATTGTCCTTCAAACCTGATGACATGTCTGTGGTTTTCTTGCAGCCCTTTATTTATTGCCATCCCTTATTTCAAGCATTGGCACAATTTAACATTCATCATAATCCACTTCCTCTTGTTCCAAACCTTTATGTGTCAGGTTTTTTTATCCTATTCAATATTAATCATTTGTTGTATTCCAGGTTTTAAGGTACTATGCTTTCAGTAACAAATGAATATTTCTGAACTTGTGTTGTAGATGGCAAGCTGCCCAAAAGGAACGAGCACTCCCAGCAATGATCCATCGGAAGGTGTTCAGTCTGCCAGAAACTTCAGTCAGACAGACAGACTGAACGACATACTTTATTGATGCCGAAGGAAATTGGGTCTTGTTACATTCATACTAAGCAGGAATTGTGTAGAAATATAGCAATATTTAACCAGAAATAATTAAATAATTATAAATTATGCCAAGTAGAAATAATCAGTGATTCATAGTCACTTTATTTGTGACAACATTAAATCGTCATGAGCTAAGTACTGTCTCTGTTATAGTCTATTCGTTTACTCTATTAATAATTCATATTACATTTCAAGCAAGGTAAAGGTGCAGAAGGAGGCCATTCGACCCATTGAGTCTGCTCTGCCACTCCACCATGAGCTGAACTATTCTCCCATCTAGATCCAATTTCCGACTTTTTCCCCATATCCCTTGATACACTGACTAATTAGATACCTATCAATCTCCTCCTTAAGCACCTTCAATGATTGGGCCTCCACACTGTATGTGGCAACGAATTCCATAATTCCACCACCATCTGGCTAAAAATATGTACCTTTTGCAATAATTTGATGAGAATGCCAGTAGGATAGATAAAGGGGATGCAGTGTATTTTGTATATCTGGGCGTTAAGAAGTCCTTTGACACAAGTGCCACACAGAAGGCTGTGCATTTAATTAAGAGCCCATGGTATTACAAGAATGTTACTAACATGGGTAGTACATTGGCTGATTGGTAGGAGGCAGCGAGTGGGAATAAATGGATCCTGTTCTGGTTGGCTGCCAGTGGCTGGTGGTGATCCGCAGGGTTCCTATGGGGCCACTTATTTTTATGCTGTATATAATGACTTAGATGAAGGAATAGATGGCTTTCCTGCCAGGTTTGCAGATATTAGGAATATTGGTGGAGGGACATGAAATGTTGAGGAAACAGATATGATAGAAACATAGAAACACGGAACTACTGCACAATACAGGCCCTCCAGCCTACAAAGCTGTGCCGAACATGTCCTTACCTTAGAAATTTTGCATTATGCCGATGACCTTTTGCTTTATATTCCTAATGTTGAGACTTTATTAGCTATCGTACATTCTTTTGTCTCCTGTTTTAGTCAGTATTCAGGATAAGAGTGAACTTATTCTATTGAATCATTTAGTATCAATTAATACTAACCTTCATTTTAAAATTGTAAGAAATAAACTTACTTATTTGGATGCAACAATTACTAAGAACCATAAATAGTTATTTAAAGAAAATTTGGGCCTGGGACCCCAAGATCCCTCTGATCCTCCTCACTGCCAAGAGTCTAGGCATTAACTCTATATTCTGCCATCATATTTGACCTACCAAAATGAACCAGGCCACACTTATCTGGGTTGAACTTCATCTACCATTTCTCAGCCCAGTTTTGCATCTTATTAATGCCTCATCTCATTAAATTACCTCATCTCAGTAATTTATAAAAATCACGAAGAGTTGGAGTCCCAGAATAGATCCCTGAGGCACAACACTGGACTCTGGCCTCCATGCAGAATATGACCCGTCTCCAAGCACATTTTGCCTTCTGGGGGTAAGTCAGTTCAGGATCCACAAAGCAATGTCTCCTTGGATCCCATGTATCCTTACTTTCTCATGGGGTTGAGGAGGAGATAAAACAAAGGATCATCAGTGATTGAATGGCAGAGCTGATTCAATGGGCCAGATTATCTCATTCTGCTCTTATGTCATATGGTCTTAAACAAGTACGTCTAAAATTAATTATTTATAATAATTTTGTGTTTAATGGGGACAATCTCAAGAGCAAAGATATTAGGTACGGTGAATAAATGTTGCCAATATCAGTAGTAACCACTTCCAGTCTTACAATAAATGCTAATGAAGAACACATTGTTTGTATGTTTCATTGATTGTTAATTATTATTACAAGTGTTGCACTATTTCACATTTCGTTAACACACATTATACAGTGTTGAACTTCTATTGGTTGGAACTTTTGGTAGTGACACTAAGTTTCTGACCTTGTGCTGTTGATCAGATTTAACCCAGATGCTCACTGTAACTTGCGGAGAAGATATTCCTGATGTCACTTTCAGGGTCTATGGTGCAGCTGTCTGAAAAAAAATGAACAGCACAAATGTCATTATTGTAATTGACATACGGCAACATACATCATCTCCAATAACTATATGATTTTCACTCCAATGGAAGAACTGCAGGAACGAGACTGCAGGATTTTCTGGGATTTGAAATCAGATGGTGTCATTCTCGTAAATGCTTATGTAGTGTTCTCGCACAGCTGTAAGATAACTCTGAACTAAACACTAAGCATAAACCAATCAATGAGGCGGTCCCAGTAAGATTAACCATTTACTGTTCACTCTTCCACATTAAGGTATGGTGAAAACTGTTGATAAAACAATACAAAAAATATACTGTATTTGTTTCCTTCTTGACATCACATTTACATCATAAACACTTGCAAAAGTAAAACTACAACAACAATCTTACATTAAAGTGCAACATACAGTCAGAATCTACCCACGCCATCGACTGGCTTTAAATACACTTCAACACAAACTATCCGCAACTCTTTAAATAACAAAAAACATAAACTTTATCAATCATCATTACTTTTAACAGAATCAGCGTTAACATTTTTAATTCAACATATCGATTATCTCATGAACTTAGGGCGTTGATTCACTAATGTTTCTCGTGCGTAGAAAGAAAACTTTTCTCGCGCTGATACTGTACACATAAGCCCCCTCCTTCCTGTTTCTCCAAACCGGTATTCTCCCACAACACACGGCGAAACCGGGAGTGACGTCATCGCATGCCGCTATATATCACAGAAAACGAATTTACTTTAAACAACCTTAACTTTAACTAGAAAATGATAACAAACAAATTACTAAAGCAAAAGTATAATAAACTAAACAAATGCCTTAAAGGCAACACAGCTTAAGATCTCAAATGACTGCTCCGAAGATAAAATAATTGGTTATTTGGGGAAAGAAATAAGTATATACAATAAAGTTATTACGAACTCCGTGGAGCATGTGGGGATCTTCAGATATACAGGCACTCTCGCTTTCTTTCTTTTTTTTTCATTTTCTTTTTTTCTGTAAGGTTGTTAGAGGGGAGGGGCTAAGGGTATATTTGTTTTTCTTTCTGTAATTATTTGAAAACGCAATAAGAAAGGTTTTAAAAAGAGGATCATTAAAAAAGGTCATTTAGCACAGAGTTAAGGAAAAACTTCTTCTCCCAGAGAGTTGTGGGGGTTTGGAATGCACTGCCTCGGAAGGTAGTGGAGGCCAATTCTCTGGATGCTTTCAAGGAGCTAAAGAGGTATCTTATGGATAGGGGAATCAAGGGATTAGGGGACAAGGCAGGAACAGGGTATTGATAGTAATTGGTCAGGCATGATCTCATAATGGCGGTGCAGGCTCGAAGGGCTGAATGGTCTACTTCTGCACCTATTGTCTATTGTCACAGGCGTAACACTGACATGATGAAGGAAGCCCTGAACACAGCCAAAGAAGGAAGACCTTTATTGCTGCCAAAACACCTGTAGTGTAATGGGCAGAAAATATAAATACAACCGTTGCACCTGAACTTTTAGCATTGCTCATTTTCGAATTATGATAACTCAGAACCTGTAGTAGGATGCAGCAAATTGAAGTCCTTTACTACACAGGAGAAGGAGAGATCTGGAGTTTACTCCAGTGTCATGGTGAGCATCCTCTTATCATCAGTCGTTGCTCTGAAGCATGTACCAGGAAATGTCGACGGATATTTGCCACACACACACATGCTCCTTGCAGAAATAAAAATCATATTTCTGGAGCTGTATTTCCACAGCGTCAATCTGGCTTACAATTGAGACTGGATACAATTGGAAAGGACGGTGAGTTGTTTCCTCTGGAGCACCATAGCCTGAGGGGAATTCCGATGAAGGTTTATAAGTTTAAAAGAGGCATAGATAGAGTAGACAGGGAGTATCTGATTCCCGGGGTTGAAATGTCAAATACCAAAGGGCAGGCATTTAAAGTGAGAAGGCGTGTGTTCAAAGGGCATGTGATGGGTAGGGTTTTATTTATTCAGAGAGTAGTGGAACACTGGAATGCTCTGATCTTAATAGATCTTAACAGACCTTTACTTTTAACAAACCACAAAGTCACCTATTGTGTCTTGGGAATTTGATTCTCAGACTTTCGCTCATATTTGAATTGACAATTAACAAAGAATTGTGAAGTCAACTTGCTGCTCAGTTATCTCAGACCATTGACTTTGTTGCCCATGGAAGAATTCCTCAACGTGTTTTCCGGAGTTCGGGTATGAGGACAGATGACACGTAATAGTTGAGTGAATGACACACACTAATCCTCATGGAGGGATCAGAAATGCAGTGAGGGAGCTATTATAAGATCCTGGGTGCCAGTATGTCCGAGGAGCTAACCTGGACCCAAAATATTGATACAGCTGTAAAGAAGGTGTGACGGCGGCTATATTTCAATAGGAATTTGAGGAGATTTGGAATGTCACCAAAAACGCTATGCTTTCTTGGAAGCTTGACAAAATTTGAATTATTATCTGAAACGTTGATTAATTTCTACAGATGTCTGTTAGAGAGTTTATTGACTAGTTTCATCTTGGCCTGATATGGAAGCATCAATGCCATTGTACGGAAAAGCCTGTATTAAGTACTAAATATGGCCCAGTCCGTCATTGGTGAACCTCACCCACCATTGAATACAGGAAAGTATTCGGCACCAGTTCTCACTATCTAGTTTGACCAGACAGCTCCTCAGAAAATATCACCAAAATATTACCCCGTCCACCTCCCACCCAACTGGTGCATCAATCAAAGTATCTTCTCGATGAATAAACCCTGAACTATCATGGGAACATTTCCATTACAAGACCTACACGATTTTGTATAACTGTCCGTGAGTAACGTCTCGTGGGAAATTGTAATTGACAATGTTTTCAGCACTCTTGGGGATGCCTGCCTCAAGTGACATTCATCTATTTTGTCTAGTCAAACCAATCTCCCATTCATTACTATTCCAGCCAATTAACTTCTGAAAATATATACTCATGATGGCAAATCGACTTTATTGCATATGGCATGACTTAAGGTAGACCTAATGCATAATCTATATTCTGTGGGCTGTCTGTCCCTTCATCTTTGTGATGTTGCTGCATGCAAATTTTCCTTGGTACTGAACCCGTACCTCACTGAACTTATGATAATAAGAATAAACTCAATTTGACTTGGAAAAATTAATGTTTTATATTGCATGTCAGTATGTTCATTATATCAAAAAATAGATGTTTGACTTTAAATAAAATGTTGTTTGGAATATTAATGATCTGACACATTTGATTTAGTCAAAGCCCAAAGCATCATGGAGGATCCCTGGCACATATCTCCCAATCTCTTTGACCTATAATCATCGGGAAGGAGGCATTGCAGCTTGAGGACTATGACTGCTAGACTGGGTAATAGGCTTCTTCCATTAGGTTACAAAACCAATGAATGCCCTGCCACAACCGACCTCTCATCACAGGACAGTGAGCTCTCTACTGTTAGTTGTTTTTTTAATGTGCTGCACACTGCATGCATTGTGAGTTATATTTTATGCACTTATTTTTGACAATATTTAGTTTTATGTGCTTTGTGCGATCAATGATCTGTGGTTGGAGCAAGTTGCAGAGGAATGTTGTTTCGATTGGTTAAAGAAGTGGAGCTAAGTCAATCCTACCTGTGAAGAAATTCCCTCTGCATTACTGTTTAATCTGATATCAAGTCGTCTGACCCCTCGGGCTTTGGAAAACTCAGTGTTAACAAGCAGCAGGAGAAACACCAGGACGACAAGTGTTTTTTGGAAGGCCATTATCTGGAGGAAGATATCTCACTTTTGATAGCTCTGGTAAAGAGAAAAGAAGGACATTGAAAGCTGATAGATATTGGAAGACCGAGATAGAGATGAAGTAGAGAGGATGTATTTTGTGGTGGGGGAGTTTGGGACCAGACGGTACAGCCTTGGAGTAGAAGTATGTCCCTTTACAACAGGGATAAGGAGGAATTTCTCGAGCCAGAAAGTGGTGAATCTGTGGAATTGCTTGCCACAGGCAGCTGTGAAGCTATTTAATTGGGGATGGGTAAAGCGGAGGTTGATAGATTATTCATTAATATGTTTGTGATAGGTTCCGGAGCAGGGGAAGCAAATGGGGTTGAGAGGGATAATAAATCATCCAAAATGGAATGATGGGCAGACCCGTTGGTTCTAAATGGCCTAATTCTGCTCCTATGACTTTTGGAAACTACAAATTGAGAGGGAGGATATTTCAGAAAACTGAGAATACAGGTAAAATGAATAGACATACTACTATATGACAAGAATGACTGATCTTTGGATAGCTGGGACAGTAAATCAGATCAGTTTTAAAGGCAATACTGTATTTTTCTAGTTTAAGTTGTGTGTGTGCAACAATGGGCTATAGTATATCTGTGCTGAATTCGGTTCCCACATATTGTCTTGTACAATCAGACACTGTCACTGAAGGTAATAGATTATCTGCAGAAGTACAGACTCTGGTAGCCTTGAAGACAACTTTAGGACACCTTTCAATTGTAGATAGAATAATATTAAATTTACTATTCTCTTCTTTAATCACAGAGAGTATGAATTTAGATTCCATTCAGTATGAGCTGCAAATTCCTGTACTGCTGCCTTTGCTGAGCTGATTGTTTTCCATTTCCCTAAAGTTGTTTCTATGCTGAGTTCTTAACAGTGTCCAGAGTGACAAGGTGGTGTGATTATTTCCTTGAGGCTATAGCGTGGGTTTGAGGTCCAATCGAGTGAACAGTTCAAATTCTAGGATGCTATTTCAATGCCAACCTGAATGAATCCAGGCAGATATGTTAAAGCCTCTTGAGTGATTTCCATATACCTTGGAAAAGATGGGCAAGTTCTCCCTGGTTTTGAGTCATTTTCTTTTCCATCAGGGCATAACATTGCTGCATGTGTGAGGTTCGTTGCTGTGTTTCCATTTTATCAGAAACTCTACTTCTAAAATACCTCAATGACAGAGAAATGGTTCAGGACAGCCCAAGCAGAGCATAGTACATTCAGTGGCCACTTTATTAGGAACACCCGTACATCCCATTACACTTGTTAGTGCCGATATCTCATCATCCAATATTGTCGATGAAACTTAATGCATAAAAGCATGCAAGAATGGTCAAGAGATTCATTTGTTGTTGAGACCAAACATCACCATAGGAGAGAAATGAGATCTTAGTGACTTTGACCATGGATTGATCATTTGTACCAGGCAAGGTGGATTGAGAATATCAGAGCCTTCAGCGACTTTCATGTACAAGAGTTAAAAGCGTTTAAAGATAAGTCATTTGATCATTGGCAGTTCTGTCAGTGAAAACGTTTGTTTCTGTGATATGTCAGACTGTTTAAGCTGACAGAAAGGTGCTATTAAATTACCACATGTTAAATCAATGGTGTGCAGAAGAACATCTCATGAACATGGAAAGACAAAACTAATTTAACGTCATTGCTGCTTGTGTGGTTTAAGATCCAAAATGTCTAATGATATTGTGAGAGATTTAAAATACTAAATGGAAACTTTACCTTGGGTTTAGAAATAGCAAATTGTAAATCGCAAAGGATTTAACCAACAGCTACAAGGTAACTGTCAAATGGGTCAGTTTGCTATGAAAATGCTTTGAGAACTAAGGAGAACATGGAACAATGAAGAGTACAGCACAGCACCAGGCCATTAGGGCCACAATGTTGTGATGAACTAGCTATAAAGCAAATCAAAAACACCCATCCTTCCTGCCTATACCATGTCCATACCCTCCATCTTCCTGCAATCCTCTATCAGATTACCCCTCAGCCTTTGGAGCTCCAGTGGAAACAACATTTTATTACGCCTCCTGTGATAGCACACACCCTCTAAATGAAGCAGCATCCTGGTAAACATATTCTTCACCCTCTCCAACGCCTCCACATCCTTCCAAGTGTGGGGCGACCAGTACTGTATGCAGTCATCCAGATGTGGCCCAGCGAGAGTCTTACAAAGTAGGAACATGACTATTGAGCTAAATGCTTCGAATAATAAATGCAAGCATGTTGTAAGCCTATTTCTAAACAACATACCAACTTGTGTAGCTACTTACAACTAGCAATGAACTAGGATGCCATGATCTCTCTGCTCAGCAACACCAAAGGACCTTGCCCATAACAGTGTTCTGTCTTGCGTTTGCCTTACTGAGGTGCAATTCGTCACATTTATCTGGGTCAAATTCCATTTGCCATTTCCCAGCCTATATCTGCAATTGATCTACATTTTGCTGTATGTATTGCCAGTCCTCCACACTATCCACAGCTCCATCAATTGTTTCTTCATCTTCCAATTTACCAATGAAGCCATCTACATTTAATGCTTGACAATAATTATTTCTGAAAGAAAAATCAGATGTACCTGTAACAAAGAAATGAAAGTTGCTTTCTTTGAGCTGCTGTATCAGATTTAGGTGGTTGTCCCCTATATATTGTGATTCAGGGAGGGGAGGAAACTCAAGTGGAGTATTCTGCAATGGCGCAAATAGTTTCTATTTGGATAGAAATGTTTGTGAAGAGTAATCAATGCACTGTGACTATGAACAATCAGTTCATAAATGAGTGTATTCAAATGGGGATTTTATATCCTCACTGTGCCTGGAGATGAAATCCACATATTTACAAATCAAAGTGAACACTCTTACTGTCAGGAGAAGTAAGAAGTAATGTTTTCTTTTCTTCTTGACCAGCCTTTGTACACCAGAGTTTCTGCACACTACCATCACTTCCGTGTCTCATGGGAACGTAACTATTGCAGAACTTCACTCAAGTATTCCCTGAACATTTGCCACACTACCGTACTTTTCCTTGAGAGCATTTGTTTCCAAATTCCTGCCTGATAGCCTCATAATTCCCCTTATTCCAATTAAATTCTTTTCTAACTTGTCTGCTCCGAATATCTCTCCAATGATATTGTAAAGGAGATAGGATTATATTCACTATCTCCAAAATGCTCTCCTACTGAGAGATCTGACACCTGACCAAGTTCATTTCCCAATACCAAATCAAGTACAGCCTCTCCTCTTGTAGGCTTAACTACGTATTGTGTCAAGAAGCCTTCCAGAACACACCTAACAAACTCCACCTCATAAAAACCCTTGCTCTAGAGAGATGCTAATCTATATTTGGCAAATTAAAATTTCCCATCATGACAACTCTGTTATTCTTACACCTTT
This sequence comes from Hypanus sabinus, assembly GCF_030144855.1. NCBI lineage: Eukaryota > Metazoa > Chordata > Chondrichthyes > Myliobatiformes > Dasyatidae > Hypanus > Hypanus sabinus. The sequence continues at coordinate 474,991 of NW_026779177.1, forward strand.
CCGGAATCTGTTTCCCTATCTGCTCCTCGATATTGCTGGTAATATAGGCTCTCCCCTTCTCTGTTCACTGTTTTGGGTGATTTTCACTGATTTTGAAGGGCCGTGCCTCACACAGCCAGACTGTTGCAATACAATGCTCTCCTCTAAGGTATGAGCAGAATGGTGGGTAAATATTCGATGGAGCAGAAACAAGTGGGGTCAGCAAAAAGGAGGCTCTAGATGTGATGGAGGCTCGAGTTGATGGGGAGTAGAAAGAGGGAACCAGAGCAGGAGGATGAGGCTACAAATGAAAGTTCAGCAACATCTGGAAACTGATTGACTGAAAAAAAAGAGGTTTATGTTTGCAAAATGCTGGAGGGTCTCAGTAGCCCCAGCAGCATCTATGCAGAGGAATAAACCGTGAATATTATGAGCCCAAACACTTCATCCTACATAGACTGTTTATTTCTCTGCTGAGATGCTGCCTGACTTGCTGAGCTCCTGCAGTACTTTGTGTGTTACTTTGCAGTTTATTCTCAGCATCTGCCGAACCTCGAGTTTCATATCTGCAGTGGGACTTTGACAGTTGTCATACAGAATGCCTGTTGACATTGAGTAATAAAGAGGAGAAAATCTGCAGTTATTGAAATCCAAGAACACACAAAATGCTAGAGAAACTCTGCAGGCCAGGCAGCATCTGTGGATAAAGTACAGTTTACATTTTGGGCCAAGATTCTCCAGTAGGACTGGGGAACAAACAATGAGGAGTAAATTTAAAGGTGGGGGAGGGGGAGAGAAACACAACGTGATAACTGGAACTGGGAGAGGGAGAGACGAAGTAAGGAGCTGGGAAGTTGATTGGTGAAAGAGCTACAGGGCTGGAGAAGGGCAAGTCTGATAGGAGAGAACAGAAGGCAGTGGAAGAAAGAAAAGTGGGGGGGGGGGGGAGAAACACCCGAGGGAGGTGATGGACAGGCGACAATAGGGAAACGTGGATGGGGAATGATGAGGGAGGGGAGGCATGACCGGAAGATCAAGAAATCGATGTTAATGCCATCAGATTGGAGGCTGACCAGCAAGAATACAAGGTGTTGTTCCTCCTACCTGAGTGTGGCCTCATCGCGACGATATAGGAGGCGATGGATTGACATTTCCACTGACTATATTGTTTCTGGAAGCTTGCTGTGTTGAAGTAGATGCTGAGATTTCTGCATAAAAACATTGACTGCTTTTGGGACATGTGCTGTTGAAACAGCACTTGTCCCCTCAAACTAATCCAGTATATTAACAACAACATGTCCCCTCCCTTTTCCAAAATATAATTCAACCACTCTAATACCATATATCCCATATGTTTACACAAATGGGAAATCAGGAATATTGGTCTATAACTAGGAGGATCCAACAGGGGTTTACCAGGATCCTGAATAGACACTACAATTGCAATTTTCCATGAGGAGGGAAGATGGCCTGAATGCCAAATAGGATTCAAAAATGTAATATTATCTCCAAAGAGCTCTGGCCATACGTTTAAACATGCAATAACTTATATCATCCTTTCCTAGAGACGTCAGCCCTGTATTAATAATCGTTTTCCTAAATTCACACAAATAAAACTCTACATCACTGTCATTGCTACAGCAGGTTTCCAACACGTCTGGGTATTCACTTAACAGCTTATCCCTACATTGTTTAGTCTCTTCATTATTTTGATTATGAGTTACAGCAAATGACCACGCCAGTAACTAAACCCTCTCTGTTTCAGTCACAATTGTATCACCTTCTTTAATCAATACTGGGAACCCTATGAATCCCTCACCCCCATTTTCTTAATCATTCCCCTAACACCTCCAAGTTTAATTGTCCTTCCAATTCTAGCACAATATGACCTCTAGTAAATATTTTTCTCAACCTTCTTTACTTTCCTCACCACGGCCTGTGACCTGTTACACTTAATAAGATCACGCAGACAGTGATACTTCTTAACTTTCCAAAATGCCACATTTTTTCTCAATAATTGCTTCTGCACACTCCTCCGTCCACCATGGTACAGCTTTTCTCCTATTAATGCACTTTTTAATATGAGTCTCTTCCAGCAAATTTGAGGAATAACGTGACAACCTTTCTTTGCAGAAATCGACATCATGCTCACCATTCCATCCACACAGATGTCCCATTCATCACATAAAACATTAAAACTTCTCCAATTTGCTTTACCGAAATTCCACCTCCTCAAAGTGGCATCTTGGTCTAAACCCAGGCTTATAAATAGAGGAAAATGATCACTCCCCAATGTTTCATCTCCCATGACATACCACCCACTCACTGCAGCATGAATGTTTGAAACCATAGTTAAACTTACAGCAATTTCAGAACTATTATGAACATTAAATCTCATAACTCTCCCACCAGTTAGACACAGTGAAATATCTAAAACTCTTCTGCAATCAAACCAGCACCATCATTCTGAGAACAAGCCCACAGTGAAGTCTATGCATTAAAATCCCCAACCATACAACCCTTAGTGAGCTGGAGCTACATATACTCTAACACATCAATCGAAATCTTTCCACCATGGTTATAATAATATACCTCTTTAATGTCGCTCCCTGTTGAATCAAATACTTCTACAAGTGTCTCATACATTTCATTCACATCCACAACTGTATGCCTTCTCCCTTTCTGTATAAAATTTGCAATAGCACCTTCTCTACCAAATAATCTATCACGCCTAATTACAATATAATCCTGGAAGGAAGAATTTAAATGTGGGAAACCAGGTTTCCGGAATACATACAACGTCAGATAGATATGATAAATCAGAAATAAACTTGGAGTCTTGACCGTGAAAAATTCTGGCTTCCGGAAATATGCGTATTCTCCCTTCATATACAGTCTGGAGAAATGTAGCGGGACGTTTATGATTGGTGAAACAGATTTAAACTAAGTGTAGTTAATATTGCCACGGTGTCTGGAGATTTAGTTCACCGATTTCTTTCAATTGATAAATGTTCGCGGACGGTCATTGTGTAAACTCAAGTCAGTTTACCAACGGATGGCCCTTCAGAAAGTGGGGCTTTAACAAATACAGTCTGAACAAACCGTGAGTGTTCAGCTCTCGTGTTGGAATGGGGTTAAGAGAAGTAACCAAAATGGGACAAAACTCAAAGAACCGCATCTTCCACGGTATTTAAACAAGAAGCAACAATTAGTGTCTTCTTCAGAGAAACCTGATGACCGAGAGGAAATGACAGGGAAGGTGTGCGTCACGATTCCGTGCCTGTGCAGTACGCAGGAATGTAACAGAGAAATCTGGATTCTGCTGAATAGTGGACAGCAATTTCTGAGTAACGGAGATAAGATTCTGAATGAGCGCATCAAAAAGCAATTTTCAAACTTACCTCAAGTCCATGGCTCAATATTTTGTAACTCTTTTAATGAAAGCGTGAGTGGCTCTTAAATGATCCTTTGAATTTCCCGTTTGTTTTGTCAGTAAAGTTGTCTTTACTTGGAGATGGTGTACTTGGTCACCGCCATTGTTCCTTCGGACACGGCGTGCTTGGCCAGCTCCCCGGGCAGCAGCAGGCGCACGGTGGTCTGGATCTCCCGGGAGCTGATGGTGGACCGCTTGTTGTAGTCGGCCAGGCGGTAAGCCTCACCCGCGATGCGCTCGAAGATATCGTTCACGAATGAATTCATGATGCTCATGGCCTTGGAGGAGATGCCGGTGTCGGGGTGAACCTGCTTCATCACTTTGTAACTCTCCTTCCTCGACCTCTTGCGCTTCTTGCCAGACTTGCTCGCCGGTTTGGACAGAGGTTTCTTGGCGCCCTTCTTGGAGAGCGGGTTTCGGTGGATCAGGCACTTCCCCGTCGGTTTCAAACACAATAATAATCAGAAACTGTTCGGAGCCCGGACTAAATAGGCAGCGCACAAAATGGTATGTTAATTAGAATGGTGACGCTGAGCATTCCGATTGGCTGCTTGGAGAAAGGAATCACCAAGCGGAACGCTGGGGGATGGGAAGCGGCACCAATGTGTGACGGTTCGCGCTGCGTTTAATACAGGAGGAAGGACAGAGGGCAGAGACAGGCGGGGGTGCGGGCTGCAATTGAAAAGGGAAAAGCAAATTTCAAAAGCAGTATGAAAATAAAATTATATGAAATATTGTAAAATTAAACACGAAGACGTTCAGTTCATGACACAGGGCAGCAGGAGAGCGAAGGAGAGATTTGGACATTTCAAAGTAAAGTTCAAATCGAGTTTATTTATGCACACAGGTGAAAGGAACAACGGATTTGTAGCAGCATCACAGACACATTTCATCAGACACAACATTGACAAGAAACACTGGAATTAAATATGAATTATACCAACATATTCAAGTAGTCAGAGGACTATCACAACAAAATCAAAATAACAAAGAGATTATGCGGGCAGTCGGAGAATCACCCCTCTTGTGCTTCTTCATCTCGTCACTCTCGATTCAGTGTCACGCAACGCTGCCACATTGATCCGGCCCATGCCTTCATCCACCAGGTCCAACGCTTGCCTTTGTTGGATCTTACTCCTCCTTACACTAGTCTTCGAGTTTGTGGGTGTGTGGCCAGGGTTAGAAGGGGTGGGTGCCACTTCTTAGGATTGGGTTTGAGGGTAGGGCTGGTGGATGTTTTTGTGAGGCTGGAAGAGATAAAGCTGTGGAGTTTAGTATGGTGAGATATGTGGGACTATGGTCGATAGGGTAGTGTAGTGGAGCCACTTTAATCTAGCCGATGCCTTTCATTAACGTGGCCTGACTCCCACTTGGCTTAAAGAACCGGGTGTGCAAAGGGACACATCATCAGCACTGCAACCTCGGGTCATTGGGGGTTTCGGGTCGTTAATCATGAGACTCTCTTGCCCAGGTGACCGAGCCAGGGTTGATCAGACCCAGCTTGTGTTTATCCCATGGACCAAGATAATCAGAGGCACTGTAATTCTGCAAGTTTTGGGTATTTTCGAACTTGTTACTTGGCTGTATTTTGACCATTTGGAGAGTACAATGTTCTGAGGCCTTGTAATCAGGCTTTACCTCCTCGTAAGGTACCACTTCCCTGCTTTAAATTTACATCTGTCTTTATTTTGCATCTGTGTGCCTGGGATTGCATGGGTTAATGATTGAGGTTTGCGGATTTGTCCATAATTCCAAAATACAAAAATCTCTGAAATCCAGAACTTTTTCTGCTGACATGACGTCACAAATGGAGAATTTTACCAGGATTAAATGGCTTGTCATATGAAAAGCGTTTCATAGCTCTGGGCCTCTCTTCCCCGTGACATTGAAGAAAGAAGGGTTACCGAATTGAAACCTATCAAATAGTGGAAGGGCTTGATTGAGTGGATGTGGAGAGGATTTTTCCTGTGGTGGGAGTGTCTAAAGCCAGACCACCCAGCTTCAAAATAGAATATCCTTCCAGAAGGGAGAGGAGGAGGAATTCCTTCAGCCAGAGAATGGTGAATCAGTGGAATTTTTGCCACAGGCAGCAGGAGAGGCCAAATCACTGGGTATAGGCAGAGATTCATAGATTCTTTAGTGGTCAGGGCATAAAGGGATACAAGGGAAGATAAGAGGTAAGAGGATAAATTGATCAGTGATGATGAAATGGCAGAGCAGGCTCGATGGGTGAAATGGCTGAATTCTGCTCCTATATCTTGTGGCCTTATGGTCTGAGTGACGAAAACTCTCCCAGAGACTGGTGATCTCAGCTTTGACACAACTCAGCACCTGAGGCTCCAGATTACTTATACAGCGAATACAGAAGTTCTTCATTTTCTGATTAAGGAGATATAATTCAATTTCCATCCTGAATGCATGTCAACTCATTCTGATGTAAAAGAGTAATGATGCTTTGGGCTGAGAACCTTCACACTGTGATCTGATGGAAGGGTCTTGGCCCGAAGTGTTAACTGTTTATTCTTTGGCATACAGGCTGCCTGTCCTCATGAGTTCCACCAGCATCTTTTGTTGCTTTGGATTTCCAGCATCAGCAGATTCTCTCGTGTTTGCGATTTACACCTCATTCTGAGGGTATTTTTCTCAGTTTTGGAACTCTCATTCAGGGGAAAGATCCTCCTTGCCTACTGTCTGTCACATCCTGAAAGAATCTAACAGATTTCCTCGTTTACTCATTAACTGCAAGGAATACAGACCCAGCCCACTCACTGTCCTTTCACATAACCAACCCTCCATCCCTGGAACCAGCCCAGTCAGTGTGGGGAACAGTCACTGCACTCCCTCTATTGCAGGGATATCCTTCCTGAGGAAGTGTGACCAAACACGGACACTACATTCAAGGTGTGCTCTCACCAGGACCCTACAGAACCCACTGAGATATCTGTACCCCTCTTCTCCACTCCTCCTGCATCACAGGACAAAGTACTGTTTGCCCCTCTCATTACTTGTTGTATCTGCATGTTAACTCAAGTGATTTGTTTACAATGACACCCAGGTCCCTTTGAACATCCCCATGTGGAAATGATTCTTACAGATTGATCCTGGGAATAGGTGATCTCACTTTTCCCCACATTCTATTCCATCCGCCTCATCCTCAACCATTCACTCTCCTCTCTACATCCCCCAAACCATCTCACTACTGACACTGTCCGTCCCGCTCTGCCAGAGCAACAGACGTTGTCAATGAGTTGTGCAGCACAGAAACAGGCCCTTCAGCCCAACACATCCATGCTGACAAAGTGGACAAACAAAACCATTCTCAGTTATCTACATTTGGCCCATGTCCCTGTGAAACATCCCTCTCCACAGTGCAAGAGATATTGCAATGGTGCCCACCTATACCATCACAGGAGGTAGTTTGTTACATGTAAATAGCGCATTCTGTGTACAAAACCTGCTCCTCATGGTCCCATTTAAATCTTCCCTCTATCACTTTATACCTGGAATCTCAAGCTTCCAACTCCATGACCCTGGAGATAACAGATTCACTACTGACCATATCAATGTCTGCCATTATTTTATCAACCTGTCTAATGTCACATACACTCTGATGAGGAATTTCCAGCCTATCCAGCCTCCTGTTAAATCCCTTTTGCACCCTCTCCAGTTTAATGTCACCCTCTGCTCACAGGGCAACTATAAATGTACGTTATGCTCCAAGAGTCGTTTCCCCAAGGCTGGGAGAGCTGTAATGTGACGTCACTGCTCAGTGTCCAATACTCTCCCGATGAATGCTGGTGTGGCAAACACCTTCTTCACCGTCCTGCCTATCTGTGTTTACACTTTGAAGGAATACGATATCTGCACCCCGATATCTCTGTTTTACAGCACTCCCAGGGACCGACCATTCCCCACGGCAGTTCTGCCGTGGTTCGTGAATGATAATGGAACATCTCTTCTTCTTGTTTGCAGGCTCGAAGGGCAGAATGGACTACTCCTGCACCTATTTTCCATGTTTCTATCTCACATTCCTCAAATCACTGAGCTCATTGATCACCGTCCTGTTGTATTGCTAGTTACATTTTTTCACTCTTTAAAGGGCTGCCCAAGAAACAAACAGAGAGGCAGAGCGGGGAGGTGAGGGGACAGAGTCAGAGTGACGGACAGAGCCGAGAGCGGCCTCTCATCGTCCAGCTCCGCCTTCACTTTACTAGGCCCGGCAATTTCCTATCCGCAGCACAGCGCTCGAGCGGAAAAAAAAACCTCCCTCACACAACACGTACACACTGAAGGTTTTCTGGAAATTTGCTGATTCTCATGCTTTAAATTATAGGAAGTGCTTTTCCATTCCGCAAATACCAGAGAAACTCGGTCTGTCGCTCCCCGGCCCCATGACCAGTGCGAGCGCCCTAACACACAGCAGTTGGTGGGCGAGGGTGCAGTCACTTCCAGTGATAAGAGCGTTAATTCATCAGAACAATTGTTCCTCTAGGTCGCGAGGGAAATGAAAGTCCGGTCACATAAAGGAACAGGATAAGACTGATATTAGGATATATAGATCACGCTTCTGGCGCCTTCTAAACCCCAGGTAAAGTGGTGGCTGAGGAGCTGGTGTGAGGTGGTTGATGCACCATCAATAACTCAGTCTGAGACGGAAGGCGAGATATCGGCTTTAATTGACTGAAGAAGGAACCAGCAGCGAGTGACCATCATACTACATCCTGGAGAATGAGGGAGAGGATCAGACCTCGATCGCCTTTATACAGGGGCCTGTGGGAGGAGCGTGTCCAGACAGGCACATAGTTCACCACATTCACTTTGTTTAAACGTGTACCCATGTGGCGAAGTTTCTTACAGGTCAAGTCTATCAGGTGGTCGAATCTGTCGCTGCCATCTACGTAGCACCGGCTGTGATTGCACCGATGCCGGCGATATTGGTGATTGCACAGGAGACGGAGGTTGTGCTGGTTCCAGCTCATGCATGTGCGAGGCACCTGGTATATAGGTGTCATGAGGAGTCTATGTAGGGCCTGGTGAGCGCGGTGTCACCTCGGGTACAGGGTTCATAGTTACCGGAGAGTGTTCAGGGTAGTGGTCTGCTGCACCTGCGGGCGCCAGGTCGCGGATGGAGACCGTGTCCTCCCGCCCATCAGGTAGAACCACGTAGGCATACTGGGGGTTCGCATGCAGAAGGTGAACCCTCTCGACCAGCGGGGAGTATTTATTGCTGCTCACATGTTTCCGGAGCAGCACTGGCCCCGGGGACATCAGCCAAACTGGTAGAGTGGTCCCAGTGACAGACTTCCTGGGAAAAGAGAATAGGAGTTCGTGAGGGGGGTTGGGGCCGCCATCCAACCACCTGGGCCCTCCAAGGGCTTGTGCCTGGCTCAGTGATCCTCTCCCTGAGCAGCCGCTGCACCTCTGACTGAATGAAGGCCCTGTCCCGCGCACTGTACCGCCTGCTTTTAGTCGCCACACGTTTACAGTCGGGTTCAGGTTGGCGAACCGCGGCGGGGGAGGGACTTTGAGAGTTGAGAGACTGCAAGTGGTGTCGGTAGGGCAGCTGTTGTGCTGGATGGGATGTGTGTGCCGCTGTGTGTGTAGTCAGCAGTGATGAAGTTCCACAGAACTGAGGATTCCGGACAGTGAGTGGTGGGAGGGGCCCGTCATATAACACAGTCACACTTTCGAGATGGCTCTGGAAGTCCAGCCCCAACAGCACAGGTGCGCACAGATTAGGCATGACCAGCAGCGCAAAGTTCCGATATGCTGTGCCCTGCACCACCAATGCCGCTACACAACCCGCCCAGATGTCTGTGGAATGCGACCCAAAAGCCAAATGGATCTTCTGACTTACTGGCCGTGTTGCGAGTCCGCAGTGTTGCACTGTGTCCGGGTGAATAAAACTCATAGTGCTGCCCGTGACAAAAAGGCATCTAGTCCTGTGCCCCACCACCCGGATGTCCATCATTGACCTTGCAAGCTGGTGTGGGGCGCTTTGGTCGAGGGTCACAGTGGCCAGAGTCGAGCCGTCGGGGTACCCGTTAAGCATCGGCGGGTCGGGTGCGGGGCATGCTGACGCCGACAAAGATGGCCGCCCACATCCAGGGTACCCGGTAAGCACCCGAGGGTCGGGGGCGGGGCATGCTGACGCCGACAAAGATGGCCGCCCACATCCGGGCATGCAAGATGGCGGCCCCCACGTCTCAGCAGCAGCGCTGCACTCCGCTCGCAGTTTAGACTTACAGACCTCGGCGAAATGGCCCCGCTTTCCGCAGCTGGAGCAGGTCGCTTCTCGCGCTGGACAGCGTTTTCGGGGTTGCGTTTTGAGGCCGCAGAAATAACAAAGCACAGGCTTCTGACGGGCTCGGGGAGCTGGTGGAATCGCAGTGGCAGCGACAATTTCGCTCCCGGGTGCCGGCCGTGGCGGGGTCGGTGGCGTCCACGGAACCGGCGGGGAATCTCGCGACTGGACAGCGTCGGCGTAGTGCAGCGCAGCTTCCAAAGCATTGGCCGTCTCGATCGCCGAGCGTAAGGTAAGATCGGAGTGTTCCAGAAGTCGCTGGCGCACGTACACTGACCTCAGTCCCGTTACAAAGGCGTCTCGTTCTAGCAGCTCCGCATGTTGTTCTGCCGCGAGCGTCTTACAGTCACAAGCTCGGACGAGTGTCTGTAGTGCTCGGAGAAACTCCGCGCTCGATTCTCCAGGCCGCTGTCGCCGGGTAGCTAAACGATGTCTTGGGTAGACGGTGTTCACATGCCGCACGTACTGACTGTTGAGGGCGTCCAGTGCCCCTTCGTAGGTCGGCAGGTCCCGGCTAATGGAATAAACTTTTGGGGTGACCCTCGAGAGGAGAATTCTGTGCATAAGGGCGGGTTCAGTTGTACGAACCTCTTCCAATTATGATTGGAAGCATGCCAGCCAGTGATCAAAAGCAAGAGCTGCTTCAGGGTCTTGAGTGTCCAAATCCAACCTTTCCGGACGTAAAACGGTTTCCATGTTTTAAAACTTTCAGTCAATAAAATTGATGCACCATCAATAACTCACCCTGAGACGAAAGGCGAGATATCGGCTTTTATTGACTGAAGAAGGAACCAGCAGCGAGTAACCATCATACTACATCCTGGAGAATGCGGCAGAGGATCAGACCTCGAACCCCTTTATACAAGGGCCTGTGGGAGGAGCCACAGGAGCAGTCAGAAGGGGGCGTGTCCAGACAGGCTCATAGTTCACCACAATGGTTGAGGCTTCAGCTACAAGGCCTTTCAAAGGGAAGATGGAACGAGTACATCGAGAGGGGTGCTTTCTTCCTGCTACACGGAAGGGGTTAAACGTGCAGGAATGAGGTCCTACTAAGTGATTTTCGGGAACTCAGAAAAAAGCTGGACTTCCAGCATTGCAATCTCGGAATTCTGCCACAAACTATGTGGTGGTGTGGTGAGAATTCCATAACTTTAATATGTTGATGATGTTCTGATGCAGGAGCGAGGGCTTCAGATTCATGGATCAATGGGCTCCCTTCCAGGCAGGTGGAAGACCGGGACAAACAAGGCCATTTGCATCTGAACCGGAGGGGAACCAAATTCCTCACTAGGAGGTTTAATGGTGTCACTTGACAGAGTTTGAATTCGAGTAGTAAGTGGGAGAATATACGTATGACAAGACCGTCTGGAAAGAACGAGAGCTAATAAACATGCTGGAACTGATGGGCTGAAATGAGTTTATTTCAACATTATGTTGTCGGAGGGATAAGGCTGGCAGCTCAACATTCCTGGCTTTCATCGTCTTACACGTGAGTTGGGGTAGGGTGGATTTAGCAGGAGCAGAGGTTACCCCACCGGGAATGTCCCAACGAACTGGAAGGCTCATTCGCAGAGGCAATCTGCAGTTACACTGATAGGATTATCATATTGGACCCCAATGACCAGTGCAGGGACTTTTATCTTCCCTAGAATTGATTGGATCTTGCTCAATACTAAGATGCACAAGATTTCTTCACTGAATCTGAAGAGTGTTTGAAACGTTATGTACAGAGCAGACAACCAGAGGAGACAACAGACAGGAGGAATTAGTTTTGGGAAACGAGCTAGGCCAGCTGACAGCTAAGATGCAGTGAATATTCTGGGATCTTATTTTCTTTCTTAGTGATGAGGAAGAATAAAATCAGATCTCGTATGAAGGTACTGAATTGCAGGAGTGCAGGTTAGTAGGGAGTAAGACAGAAGCCAAGGGACATTGATTGGGAGCAGCCACCGTCAGACAAGTCCACTTCTGACGTGCGGGAGCTGTTTGAAGACCAGCAGATCCGAGTTTGAAATTGAGGTACAGGATTTATCCACATTTGAAAATGCATGGCTTGCTTAGGGACAATCAGCATGGTTTTGTGTGGGCAGATCACGCTTGACAAAATTGATCGAGGTTTCGGTGGTGGTGATACAGATTATTAGATACAGGAGTAGAATTAAGCCATTTGGCGTTTCGAGTCTGCTCTGTCATTTCATATTGGCTGATACATTTTTCCTCTCAGCCCCAATCTTCTGCCTTATCCCTGTATCCCTTCCTGTACTGACCATTCAAGAATCCATCAAGCTCTGCCTTAAATACCTAAAGTCCTGGCCCCCACAGATGCCGCCTGTGGCAATGTATTCCACAGATTCAACATCTCTAAAGAAATTCCTCCTCATCTCCAATCTGAAAGGGAGCCCCTCTCTTCTGAGGCTGTGTCCTCTGGTCCTAGACACTCCCATCCTCTCCATATCAAATTTATCAAGGCCTTTCACCATTTGATATGTTTCAATTAGTCATCCCTCATTGCTCTAACTTCCAGGGAATAAAGGCCCAGAGCCATCAATCACTCTTCATATGACAAGCTGTTTAATCCTGGAATCATTTTTGAGAATCTCATTTGAAACCCATCCAGTTTCAGCTCATCCTTCCTAAGATATAGGGCCCAAAACTGCTCCCAATACTCCAAGTGAGACCTCACCAGTACTTCATAACGTCTCAACATTACATCCTTGCTTTTATATTCTAATCCTCTTGAAATGAATGCTAACATCATATTTGACTTCCTCACCACAGACTCAATCTGCAAATTAACCTTTAGAGAACCAGCACAATGACTCCCAAATCCCTCTGCAACTCATTTTTGTATCTTCTCTCCATTTAGAAAATAGTCGACCCTAATATCTCTTTAACTGAAGTGCATGACCATACACTTCCCAGTTCTGTATTCCATCTACCACTTCTTTGCCCATTCTCTCCATCCATCTGTCCTTCTCTATTTCCTCAGAAATACCTGCACCTCCAATTGTCTCTTCATATCATCTGCAAGTTTTGCAACAAATCCATCAAATCCATCGTCAATTTGGATAGGCATATAGACAGGAAGGGAATGGAGGGTTATGGGCTGAGTGCAGGTCGGTGGGACCAGGTGAGAGTAACCCTTCGGCATGGACTAAAAGGGCCGAGGTGGCCAGTTTCCGGGCTGTAATTGTTATACGGTTGTAAGAGACAGGTGGAGGCGCAGGTATTTTTGCGGAAATAGGGAAGGACAGGCAGATGAAGAGAATGGGTAAAGAAATCATTGACAGATAACGTAAAAAGAATCAGTCCCAACACCTTGGTGCTTGATGAAGGCAAGACTGTGACCATGATCTATATAGACCTTAGTGGGATTCAATATAGATTGCAATTTCAATTCAGAAGTGGATTCCTCATAGAAGTCTATGTAGGGCTGGAAGTCCGTGTGTAGAGGTGATCCACGAGGACTGATGCTGGGAATTATGTTGTTTCTGATATATATCAATGTTTGGATGAAAATGTTGATGGGTGGTTTACAAGTTTAGTGTGACAGCAAGATTGGTGGAATTGTGGACAGTGTAACTATTGATCAGTGCACACAGTGGGACTTAGATCACAAACATATGCAGAGTAATTGCAGAAGGTACTTAATCTGGGAGGGAATGTGTTATTGCACTTTGGGAGATCAAATGGAAGGGGGAAGTATAATGTTAATGATTGACCTCTTCACAGCATTGATGAAACGAGTGATCTTGTGGATCTTGGGATCCAGGCACATAGTTCTCAGAACGTGGCAAAACAACGGGTTAAGGTATACGGAATGCTGGTCCCCACTGGTCAGGGTGTGGAGTATAAGAGTAAGGGAGTTTTGTATTAAGACAGGCATACAAACGTACAGGGAATGGACCATGTCCAGGTAGGTCAACTTCTGGCAGAGTGAAGGATTAGAGGGACCTTGGGGTCTGAGTCCATAGGATGCTCAAAGCAGATGCCCAGGTTGACTCGGTTAAGAAGGCGTATGGTGTATTGGCCTTCATCAATCGTGGGAATGAATTTAGGAGCTGAGAGGTAATGTTGCAGCTATACCTGAACATGGTCAGACCCCACTTGGAGTACTGTGCTCAGTTCTGGTTGCCTCTCTACAGGAAAAATGTTGAAGCCATTGAAAGTGTGCAGAGGAGATTTACAAGGATGTTGCCTGGAATGGGGAGCTTGCCTTATGAGAATAGGTTGAGTCAACATGGTCTTTTCTCCATGGAGCGAAGGAGGATGACAGCTGACCTGATAGAGGTGTACAAGATGATGAGAGGCATTGATCATGTGGGTAGTCAGAGACTTTTTCCCAGGGCTGAAATGGCTGCCCCAAGAGGACACAGGTTTAAGGTGCTGGGGAGTAGGTACAGAGGAAATGCCAGAGGTAGGTTTTTTTACTCAGAGAGTGGTGAGTGCGTGGAATGGGCTGCCGGCAATTGTGGTGGAGGCAGATACGATAGGGTTTTTTAAGAGGCTATTAGATAGGTACATGGAGCTTAGCAAAATGGAACCGTGTAGAGGAATAATAAATCTGTGTTTGACCACGGGAGTGTGTGATGCGTCGGTGTAGAGGATTAATCATTCTGTGTCTGACCACCGGAGTGTGTGATGGGACGGTGTGGAGGGAGATTCACTCTGTGTCTGACCCCGGGAGTGTTTGATAGGACCGTGTAGATCAATAATCACTCTGTGGCTGACCCCGGGATTGTTTGATGGGACGGCGCGAAGGGAGATTCACTCTGTGTCTGACCACGGGAGTGTTTGATGGGACCGTGTAGATGAATAATCACTCTGTGTCTGACTCCCGGGAGTGTTTGATGGGACTGTGTAGAGGAATAATCACTCTGTGTCTGACCCCGGGAGTGTTTGATGGTACCGTGTAGAGGAATAATCACTCTGTGTCTGACCCCGGGAGTGTGTGATGGGACGGCGCGAAGGGAGATTCACTCTGTGTCTGACCACGGGAGTGTTTGATGGGACCGTGTAGATGAATAATCACTCTGTGTCTGACCCCCGGGAGTGTTTGATGGGACAGTGTAGAGGAATAATCACTCTCTGTCTGACCATTGGAGTGTGTGTTGCTACCGTGTAGAAGAATAATCGCTCTGTGTCTGATCCCCGGGAGTGTTTGATGGGACCGTGTAGAGGAATAATCACTTTATGTCTGATCCCGGGTGTGTATGATGGGACGGTGTGGACGGAGATTCACTCTGTGACTGACCCCGGGTGAGTTTGATGGGGCCGTGTAGATCAATAATCACTCTGTGTCTGACCCCGGGAGAGTTTGATGTGACCGTGTAGAGGAATAATGACTCTGTGTCTGACCCTGGGTGTGTTTAATGGGACCGTGTAGAGGAATAATCACTCTGTGACTGACATCCGGGAGTGTTTGATGGGACCGTGTAGCGGAATAATCACTCTGTGTCTGACCCCGGGAGTGTTTGATGGTACCGTGTAGAAGAATAATCACTCTGTGTCTGACCCCGGGAGAGTGTGATGGGACGGTGTGGAGGGAGATTCACTCTGTGTCTGACACAGGGAGTGTTTGATCGGAACGTGTAGAGGAATAATCACAGTGTGTCTGACCCCGGGTGTGTATAATGGGACGGTGTGGAGGGAGATTCACTCTGTGTCTGACCTCGGGTGCGTTTGATGGGACCGTATAGAGGAATAATCACTCTGTGTCTGACCATTGGAGTGTGTGATGGGACGGTGTGGAGGGAGATTCACTGTGTGTCTGACCCCGGGAGTGTCTGCTGGGACGGTGTAGAGGGAGATTCACTCTGTGTCTGGCCCAAGGCGTGTGTGATGGGACCGTGTAGAGGAATAATCACTCTGTGTCTGACCACGGGATTGTTTGATGGTACCGTGTAGAGGAATAATCAATCTGTGTCTGACCCCGGGTGTGTGTGATGGGACGGTGTGGAGGGAGATTCACTCTGTGACTGACCCCGGGAGTGTTTGATGGGACGGTTTCGAGGAATAATCACTGTGTTTCTGACACACGGAGTGTTTGATGCTACCGTGTAGAGGAATAATCGCTCTGTGTCTGACCCCCGGGAGTGTTTGATGGGACCGTGTAGAGGAATAATCACTCTGTGTCTGACCATTGGAGTGTGTGATGGGACGGTGTGGAGGGAGATTCACTGTGTGTCTGACTCCGGGAGTGTGTGATGGGCGGTGTAGAGGAATAATCACTCTGTGTCTGACCCCGGGAGTGTGTGCTGGGACGGTGTGGAGGGTGGTTCACTATGTGTCTGCCCCAGGGCGTGTGTAATGGGACCGTGTAGAGGAATAATCACTCTCTGTCTGACCCCGGGAGTGTTTGATGGGACCGTGTAGAGGAATAATCACTCTGTGTCTGACCCCGGGATTGTTTGATGGTACCGTGTAGAGGAATAATCTATCTGTGTCTGACCCCCGGAGTGTGTGATGGGACGGCGTGGAGGGAGATTCACTTTGTGTCTGACCCCGGGAGTGTTTGATAGGAACGTGTAGATCAATAATCACTCTGTGTCTGATCCCGGGAGAGTTTGATGTGACCGTGTGGAGGAATAATGACTCTGTGTCTGACCCCGGGAGTATTTGATGGGACCGTGTAGAGGAATAATCTCTCTGTGTCTGACCCGGGAGTGTGTGATTGGACGGAGTGGATTGAGATTCACTTTGTGTCTGACCCCGTGAGTGTTTGATGGGACGGTGTAGAGGAATAATGACTCTGTGTCTGACCCCCGGGAGTGTTTGATGGGACCGTGTAGCGGAATAATCACTCTGTGTCTGATCCCGGGAGTGTTTGATGGGACCGTGTAGAGGAATAATCACTCTGTGTCTGACCCCGGGAGTGTTTGATGGGACCGTGTAGAGGAATAATCATTCTGTGTCTGACCCCGGGAGAGTGTGATGGGACGGCGTGGAGGGAGATTCACTCTGTGTCTGAAACAGTGTGTGTTTGATCGGACCGTGTAGAGGAATAATCACAGTGTATCTGACCCCGGGTGTGTGTGATGGGACGGTGTGGAGCGAGATTCACTCTGTGGCTGACCCCGGGTGCGTTTGATGGGACCGTGTAGAGGAATAATCACTCTGTGTCTGACCATTGGAGTGTGTGATGGGACGGTGTGGTGGGAGATTCACTGTGTGTCTGACCCCGGGAGTGTGTGATGGGCGGTGTAGAGGAATAATCACTCTGTGTCTGATCACAGGAGTGTGTGCTGGGACGGTGTGGAGGGTGGTTCACTATATGTCTGACCCTAGGAGTGTGTACTGGGACGGTGTGGAGGGTGGTTCACTATGTGTCTGACCCCGGGATTGTTTGATGGTACCGTGTAGAGGAATAATCTATCTGTGTCTGACCCCCGGAGTGTGTGATGGGACGGCGTGGAGGGAGATTCACTTTGTGTCTGACCCCGGGAGTGTTTGATAGGAACGTGTAGATCAATAATCACTCTGTGTCTGATCCCGGGAGAGTTTGATGTGACCGTGTGGAGGAATAATGACTCTGTGTCTGACCCCGGGAGTATTTGATGGGACCGTGTAGAGGAATAATCTCTCTGTGTCTGACCCGGGAGTGTGTGATTGGACGGAGTGGATTGAGATTCACTTTGTGTCTGACCCCGTGAGTGTTTGATGGGACGGTGTAGAGGAATAATGACTCTGTGTCTGACCCCCGGGAGTGTTTGATGGGACCGTGTAGCGGAATAATCACTCTGTGTCTGATCCCGGGAGTGTTTGATGGGACCGTGTAGAGGAATAATCACTCTGTGTCTGACCCCGGGAGTGTTTGATGGGACCGTGTAGAGGAATAATCATTCTGTGTCTGACCCCGGGAGAGTGTGATGGGACGGCGTGGAGGGAGATTCACTCTGTGTCTGAAACAGTGTGTGTTTGATCGGACCGTGTAGAGGAATAATCACAGTGTATCTGACCCCGGGTGTGTGTGATGGGACGGTGTGGAGCGAGATTCACTCTGTGGCTGACCCCGGGTGCGTTTGATGGGACCGTGTAGAGGAATAATCACTCTGTGTCTGACCATTGGAGTGTGTGATGGGACGGTGTGGTGGGAGATTCACTGTGTGTCTGACCCCGGGAGTGTGTGATGGGCGGTGTAGAGGAATAATCACTCTGTGTCTGATCACAGGAGTGTGTGCTGGGACGGTGTGGAGGGTGGTTCACTATATGTCTGACCCCAGGAGTGTGTGCTGGGACGGTGTGGAGGGTGGTTCACTATGTGTCTGACCCCGGGAGAGTGTGATGGGACGGTGTGGAGGGAGATTCACTCTGTGTCTGACACAGGGAGTGTTTGATCGGAACGTGTAGAGGAATAATCACAGTGTGTCTGACCCCGGGTGTGTATAATGGGACGGTGTGGAGGGAGATTCACTCTGTGTCTGACCCTGGGAGTGTTTGATAGTACCGTGTAGAGGAATAATCACTCTGTGTCTGACCCCGGGAGAGTGTGATGGGACGGTGTGGAGGGAGATTCACTCTGTGTCTGACACAGGGAGTGTTTGATCGGAACGTGTAGAGGAATAATCACAGTGTGTCTGACCCCGGGTGTGTATAATGGGACGGTGTGGAGGGAGATTCACTCTGTGTCTGACCCCGGGTGCGTTTGATGGGACCGTATAGAGGAATAATCACTCTGTGTCTGACCATTGTAGTGTGTGATGGGACGGTGTGGAGGGAGATTCACTGTGTGTCTGACCCCGGGAGTGTCTGCTGGGACGGTGTAGAGGGAGATTCACTCTGTGTCTGGCCCAAGGCGTGTGTGATGGGACCGTGTAGAGGAATAATCACTCTGTGTCTGACCACGGGATTGTTTGATGGTACCGTGTAGAGGAATAATCAATCTGTGTCTGACCCCGGGTGTGTGTGATGGGACGGTGTGGAGGGAGATTCACTCTGTGACTGACCCCGGGAGTGTTTGATGGGACGGTTTCGAGGAATAATCACTGTGTTTCTGACACACGGAGTGTTTGATGCTACCGTGTAGAGGAATAATCGCTCTGTGTCTGACCCCCGGGAGTGTTTGATGGGACCGTGTAGAGGAATAATCACTCTGTGTCTGACCATTGGAGTGTGTGATGGGACGGTGTGGAGGGAGATTCACTGTGTGTCTGACTCCGGGAGTGTGTGATGGGCGGTGTAGAGGAATAATCACTCTGTGTCTGACCCCGGGAGTGTGTGCTGGGACGGTGTGGAGGGTGGTTCACTATGTGTCTGCCCCAGGGCGTGTGTAATGGGACCGTGTAGAGGAATAATCACTCTCTGTCTGACCCCGGGAGTGTTTGATGGGACCGTGTAGAGGAATAATCACTCTGTGTCTGACCCCGGGATTGTTTGATGGTACCGTGTAGAGGAATAATCTATCTGTGTCTGACCCCCGGAGTGTGTGATGGGACGGCGTGGAGGGAGATTCACTTTGTGTCTGACCCCGGGAGTGTTTGATAGGAACGTGTAGATCAATAATCACTCTGTGTCTGATCCCGGGAGAGTTTGATGTGACCGTGTGGAGGAATAATGACTCTGTGTCTGACCCCGGGAGTATTTGATGGGACCGTGTAGAGGAATAATCTCTCTGTGTCTGACCCGGGAGTGTGTGATTGGACGGAGTGGATTGAGATTCACTTTGTGTCTGACCCCGTGAGTGTTTGATGGGACGGTGTAGAGGAATAATGACTCTGTGTCTGACCCCCGGGAGTGTTTGATGGGACCGTGTAGCGGAATAATCACTCTGTGTCTGATCCCGGGAGTGTTTGATGGGACCGTGTAGAGGAATAATCACTCTGTGTCTGACCCCGGGAGTGTTTGATGGGACCGTGTAGAGGAATAATCATTCTGTGTCTGACCCCGGGAGAGTGTGATGGGACGGCGTGGAGGGAGATTCACTCTGTGTCTGAAACAGTGTGTGTTTGATCGGACCGTGTAGAGGAATAATCACAGTGTATCTGACCCCGGGTGTGTGTGATGGGACGGTGTGGAGCGAGATTCACTCTGTGGCTGACCCCGGGTGCGTTTGATGGGACCGTGTAGAGGAATAATCACTCTGTGTCTGACCATTGGAGTGTGTGATGGGACGGTGTGGTGGGAGATTCACTGTGTGTCTGACCCCGGGAGTGTGTGATGGGCGGTGTAGAGGAATAATCACTCTGTGTCTGATCACAGGAGTGTGTGCTGGGACGGTGTGGAGGGTGGTTCACTATATGTCTGACCCTAGGAGTGTGTACTGGGACGGTGTGGAGGGTGGTTCACTATGTGTCTGACCCCGGGATTGTTTGATGGTACCGTGTAGAGGAATAATCTATCTGTGTCTGACCCCCGGAGTGTGTGATGGGACGGCGTGGAGGGAGATTCACTTTGTGTCTGACCCCGGGAGTGTTTGATAGGAACGTGTAGATCAATAATCACTCTGTGTCTGATCCCGGGAGAGTTTGATGTGACCGTGTGGAGGAATAATGACTCTGTGTCTGACCCCGGGAGTATTTGATGGGACCGTGTAGAGGAATAATCTCTCTGTGTCTGACCCGGGAGTGTGTGATTGGACGGAGTGGATTGAGATTCACTTTGTGTCTGACCCCGTGAGTGTTTGATGGGACGGTGTAGAGGAATAATGACTCTGTGTCTGACCCCGGGAGTGTTTGATGGGACCGTGTAGCGGAATAATCACTCTGTGTCTGACCCCGGGAGAGTGTGATGGGACGGCGTAAAGGGAGATTCACTCTGTGTCTGAAACAGTGTGTGTTTGATCGGACCGTGTAGAGGAATAATCACAGTGTATCTGACCCCGGGTGTGTGTGATGGGACGGTGTGGAGCGAGATTCACTCTGTGGCTGACCCCGGGTGCGTTTGATGGGACCGTGTAGAGGAATAATCACTCTGTGTCTGACCATTGGAGTGTGTGATGGGACGGTGTGGTGGGAGATTCACTGTGTGTCTGACCCCGGGAGTGTGTGATGGGCGGTGTAGAGGAATAATCACTCTGTGTCTGATCACAGGAGTGTGTGCTGGGACGGTGTGGAGGGTGGTTCACTATATGTCTGACCCCAGGAGTGTGTGCTGGGACGGTGTGGAGGGTGGTTCACTATGTGTCTGACCCCGGGAGTGTGTGATGGGACGGTGTGGAGGGAGATTCACTGTGTCTGACCCCGGGAGTGTTTGATGGGACCGTGTATAGGAATAATCACTGTGTGTCTGACACACGGAGTGTTTGATGCTGCCGTGTGGTGGAATAATCGCTCTGTGTCTGACCCCCGGGAGTGTTTGATGGGACCGTGTAGAGGAATAATCTCTCTGTGTCTGACCCCGGGAGTGTGTGATGGGACGGTGTAGAGGAATAATGACTCTGTGTCTGACCCCGGGATGTTTGATGGGACCGTGTAGAGGAATAATCTATCTGTGTCTGACCCCGGGAGAGTTTGATGGGACCGTGTAGAGGAAGAATCTCTCTGTGTATGACACCGGGAGTGTTTGATGGGACCGTGTAGAGGAATGATCACTCTTTGTCAGACCCCCGGGAGTGTTTGATAGGACCGTGTAGATCAATAATCACTCTGTGTCTGACCCCGGGAGTGTTTGATGGGACCGTGTAGAGGAATAATCACTCTATGTCTGATCCCGGGAGTGTGTGATGGGACCGTGTAGAGGAATAATCACTCTGTGTCTGACCACGGGATTGTTTGATGGTACCGTGTAGAGGAATAATCACTCTGTGTCTGACCCCGGGAGAGTGTGATGGGACGGTGTGGAGGGAGATTCACTCTGTGTCTGACACAGGGAGTGTTTGATCGGAACGTGTAGAGGAATAATCACAGTGTGTCTGACCCCGGGTGTGTATAATGGGACGGTGTGGAGGGAGATTCACTCTGTGTCTGACCCTGGGAGTGTTTGATAGTACCGTGTAGAGGAATAATCACTCTGTGTCTGACCCCGGGAGAGTGTGATGGGACGGTGTGGAGGGAGATTCACTCTGTGTCTGACACAGGGAGTGTTTGATCGGAACGTGTAGAGGAATAATCACAGTGTGTCTGACCCCGGGTGTGTATAATGGGACGGTGTGGAGGGAGATTCACTCTGTGTCTGACCCCGGGTGCGTTTGATGGGACCGTATAGAGGAATAATCACTCTGTGTCTGACCATTGGAGTGTGTGATGGGACGGTGTGGAGGGAGATTCACTGTGTGTCTGACCCCGGGAGTGTCTGCTGGGACGGTGTAGAGGGAGATTCACTCTGTGTCTGGCCCAAGGCGTGTGTGATGGGACCGTGTAGAGGAATAATCACTCTGTGTCTGACCACGGGATTGTTTGATGGTACCGTGTAGAGGAATAATCAATCTGTGTCTGACCCCGGGTGTGTGTGATGGGACGGTGTGGAGGGAGATTCACTCTGTGACTGACCCCGGGAGTGTTTGATGGGACGGTTTCGAGGAATAATCACTGTGTTTCTGACACACGGAGTGTTTGATGCTACCGTGTAGAGGAATAATCGCTCTGTGTCTGACCCCCGGGAGTGTTTGATGGGACCGTGTAGAGGAATAATCACTCTGTGTCTGACCATTGGAGTGTGTGATGGGACGGTGTGGAGGGAGATTCACTGTGTGTCTGACTCCGGGAGTGTGTGATGGGCGGTGTAGAGGAATAATCACTCTGTGTCTGACCCCGGGAGTGTGTGCTGGGACGGTGTGGAGGGTGGTTCACTATGTGTCTGCCCCAGGGCGTGTGTAATGGGACCGTGTAGAGGAATAATCACTCTCTGTCTGACCCCGGGAGTGTTTGATGGGACCGTGTAGAGGAATAATCACTCTGTGTCTGACCCCGGGATTGTTTGATGGTACCGTGTAGAGGAATAATCTATCTGTGTCTGACCCCCGGAGTGTGTGATGGGACGGCGTGGAGGGAGATTCACTTTGTGTCTGACCCCGGGAGTGTTTGATAGGAACGTGT
Organism: Hypanus sabinus; assembly: GCF_030144855.1. Lineage (NCBI taxonomy): Eukaryota > Metazoa > Chordata > Chondrichthyes > Myliobatiformes > Dasyatidae > Hypanus > Hypanus sabinus. Next base: position 497,678 of record NW_026779177.1, read on the forward strand.
AGATCAATAATCACTCTGTGTCTGATCCCGGGAGAGTTTGATGTGACCGTGTGGAGGAATAATGACTCTGTGTCTGACCCCGGGAGTATTTGATGGGACCGTGTAGAGGAATAATCTCTCTGTGTCTGACCCGGGAGTGTGTGATTGGACGGAGTGGATTGAGATTCACTTTGTGTCTGACCCCGTGAGTGTTTGATGGGACGGTGTAGAGGAATAATGACTCTGTGTCTGACCCCCGGGAGTGTTTGATGGGACCGTGTAGCGGAATAATCACTCTGTGTCTGATCCCGGGAGTGTTTGATGGGACCGTGTAGAGGAATAATCACTCTGTGTCTGACCCCGGGAGTGTTTGATGGGACCGTGTAGAGGAATAATCATTCTGTGTCTGACCCCGGGAGAGTGTGATGGGACGGCGTGGAGGGAGATTCACTCTGTGTCTGAAACAGTGTGTGTTTGATCGGACCGTGTAGAGGAATAATCACAGTGTATCTGACCCCGGGTGTGTGTGATGGGACGGTGTGGAGCGAGATTCACTCTGTGGCTGACCCCGGGTGCGTTTGATGGGACCGTGTAGAGGAATAATCACTCTGTGTCTGACCATTGGAGTGTGTGATGGGACGGTGTGGTGGGAGATTCACTGTGTGTCTGACCCCGGGAGTGTGTGATGGGCGGTGTAGAGGAATAATCACTCTGTGTCTGATCACAGGAGTGTGTGCTGGGACGGTGTGGAGGGTGGTTCACTATATGTCTGACCCTAGGAGTGTGTACTGGGACGGTGTGGAGGGTGGTTCACTATGTGTCTGACCCCGGGATTGTTTGATGGTACCGTGTAGAGGAATAATCTATCTGTGTCTGACCCCCGGAGTGTGTGATGGGACGGCGTGGAGGGAGATTCACTTTGTGTCTGACCCCGGGAGTGTTTGATAGGAACGTGTAGATCAATAATCACTCTGTGTCTGATCCCGGGAGAGTTTGATGTGACCGTGTGGAGGAATAATGACTCTGTGTCTGACCCCGGGAGTATTTGATGGGACCGTGTAGAGGAATAATCTCTCTGTGTCTGACCCGGGAGTGTGTGATTGGACGGAGTGGATTGAGATTCACTTTGTGTCTGACCCCGTGAGTGTTTGATGGGACGGTGTAGAGGAATAATGACTCTGTGTCTGACCCCCGGGAGTGTTTGATGGGACCGTGTAGCGGAATAATCACTCTGTGTCTGATCCCGGGAGTGTTTGATGGGACCGTGTAGAGGAATAATCACTCTGTGTCTGACCCCGGGAGTGTTTGATGGGACCGTGTAGAGGAATAATCATTCTGTGTCTGACCCCGGGAGAGTGTGATGGGACGGCGTGGAGGGAGATTCACTCTGTGTCTGAAACAGTGTGTGTTTGATCGGACCGTGTAGAGGAATAATCACAGTGTATCTGACCCCGGGTGTGTGTGATGGGACGGTGTGGAGCGAGATTCACTCTGTGGCTGACCCCGGGTGCGTTTGATGGGACCGTGTAGAGGAATAATCACTCTGTGTCTGACCATTGGAGTGTGTGATGGGACGGTGTGGTGGGAGATTCACTGTGTGTCTGACCCCGGGAGTGTGTGATGGGCGGTGTAGAGGAATAATCACTCTGTGTCTGATCACAGGAGTGTGTGCTGGGACGGTGTGGAGGGTGGTTCACTATATGTCTGACCCCAGGAGTGTGTGCTTGGACGGTGTGGAGGGTGGTTCACTGTGTGTCTGAACCCGGGAGTGTGTGATGGGACGGTGTGGAGGGAGATTCACTGTGTCTGACCCCGGGAGTGTTTGATGGGAACGTGTAGAGGAATAATCACTGTGTCTCTGACACACGGAGTGTTTGATGCTGCCGTGTAGAGGAATAATCGCTCTGTGTCTGACCCCCGGGAGTGTTTGATGGGACCGTGTAGAGGAATAATCTCTCTGTGTCTGACCCCGGGAGTGTGTGATGGGACGGTGTAGAGGAATAATGACTCTGTGTCTGACCCCGGGATGTTTGATGGGACCGTGTAGAGGAATAATCTATCTGTGTCTGACCCCGGGAGAGTTTGATAGGACCGTGTAGATCAATAATCACTCTGTGTCTGACCCCGGGAGTGTTTGATGGGACCGTGTAGAGGAATAATCACTCTATGTCTGATCCCGGGAGTGTGTGATGGGACCGTGTAGAGGAATAATCACTCTGTGTCTGACCACGGGATTGTTTGATGGTACCGTGTAGAGGAATAATCAATCTGTGTCTGACCCCGGGAGTGTGTGATGGGACGGTGTGGAGGGAGATTCACTCTGTGACTGACCCCGGGAGTGTTTGATGGGACGGTTTCGAGGAATAATCACTGTGTTTCTGACACACGGAGTGTTTGATGCTACCGTGTAGAGGAATAATCGCTCTGTGTCTGATCCCCGGGAGTGTTTGATGGGACCGTGTAGAGGAATAATCACTCTGTGTCTGACCATTGGAGTGTGTGATGGGACGGTGTGGAGGGAGATTCACTGTGTGTCTGACTCCGGGATTGTGTGATGGGCGGTGTAGAGGAATAATCACTCTGTGTCTGACCCCGGGAGTGTGTGCTGGGACGGTGTGGAGGGTGGTTCACTATGTGTCTGCCCCAGGGCGTGTGTAATGGGACCGTGTAGAGGAATAATCATTCTCTGTCTGACCCCGGGAGTGTTTGATGGGACCGTGTAGAGGAATAATCACTCTGTGTCTGACCCCGGGATTGTTTGATGGTACCGTGTAGAGGAATAATCTATCTGTGTCTGACCCCGGGAGTGTGTGATGGGACGGCGTGGAGGGAGATTCACTTTGTGTCTGACCCCGGGAGTGTTTGACGGGACCGTGTAGAGGAATAATCTCTGTGTGTCTGACCCACGGGAGTGTTTGATGGGACTGTGTAGAGGAATAATCACTCTGTGTCTGACCCCGGGATTGTTTGATGGTACCGTGTAGAGGAATAATCACTCTGTGTCTGACCCCGGGAGTGTTTGATGGGACCGTGTAGAGGAATAATCACTCTGTGTCTGACCCCGGGATTGTTTGATGGTACCGTGTAGAGGAATAATCACTCTGTGTCTGACTCCGGGAGTGTGTGATGGGACGGCGCGAAGGGAGATTCACTCTGTGTCTAACCCCGGGTGTGTTTGATAGGAACGTGTAGATCAATAATCACTCTGTGTCTGATCCCGGGAGAGTTTGATGTGACCGTGTGGAGGAATAATGACTCTGTGTCTGACCCCGGGAGTATTTGATGGGACCGTGTAGTGCAATAATCTCTCTGTGTCTGACCCGGGAGTGTGTGATTGGACGGAGTGGATTGAGATTCACTTTGTGTCTCACCCCGTGAGTGTTTGATGGGACGGTGTAGAGGAATAATGACTCTGTGTCTGACCCCCGGGAGTGTTTGATGGGACCGTGTGGAGCGAGATTCACTCTGTGGCTGACCCCGGGTGCGTTTGATGGGACCGTGTAGAGGAATAATCACTCTGTGTCTGACCATTGGAGTGTGTGATGGGACGGTGTGGTGGGAGATTCACTGTGTGTCTGACCCCGGGAGTGTGTGATGGGCGGTGTAGAGGAATAATCACTCTGTGTCTGATCACAGGAGTGTGTGCTGGGACGGTGTGGAGGGTGGTTCACTATATGTCTGACCCCAGGAGTGTGTGCTGGGACGGTGTGGAGGGTGGTTCACTATGTGTCTGACCCCGGGAGTGTGTGATGGGACGGTGTGGAGGGAGATTCACTGTGTCTGACCCCGGGAGTGTTTGATGGGACCGTGTAGAGGAATAATCACTGTGTGTCTGACACACGGAGTGTTTGATGCTGCCGTGTAGAGGAATAATCGCTCTGTGTCTGACCCCCGGGAGTGTTTGATGGGACCGTGTAGAGGAATAATCTCTCTGTGTCTGACCCCGGGATGTTTGATGGGACCGTATAGAGGAATAATCACTCTGTGTCTGACCATTGGAGTGTGTGATGGGACGGTGTGGAGGGAGATTCACTGTGTGTCTGACCCCGGGAGTGTCTGCTGGGACGGTGTAGAGGGAGATTCACTCTGTGTCTGGCCCAAGGCGTGTGTGATGGGACCGTGTAGAGGAATAATCACTCTGTGTCTGACCACGGGATTGTTTGATGGTACCGTGTAGAGGAATAATCAATCTGTGTCTGACCCCGGGAGTGTGTGATGGGACGGTGTGGAGGGAGATTCACTCTGTGACTGACCCCGGGAGTGTTTGATGGGACGGTTTCGAGGAATAATCACTGTGTTTCTGACACACGGAGTGTTTGATGCTACCGTGTAGAGGAATAATCGCTCTGTGTCTGACCCCCGGGAGTGTTTGATGGGACCGTGTAGAGGAATAATCACTCTGTGTCTGACCATTGGAGTGTGTGATGGGACGGTGTGGAGGGAGATTCACTGTGTGTCTGACTCCGGGAGTGTGTGATGGGCGGTGTAGAGGAATAATCACTCTGTGTCTGACCCCGGGAGTGTGTGCTGGGACGGTGTGGAGGGTGGTTCACTATGTGTCTGCCCCAGGGCGTGTGTAATGGGACCGTGTAGAGGAATAATCACTCTCTGTCTGACCCCGGGAGTGTTTGATGGGACCGTGTAGAGGAATAATCACTCTGTGTCTGACCCCGGGATTGTTTGATGGTACCGTGTAGAGGAATAATCTATCTGTGTCTGACCCCGGAAGTGTGTGATGGGACGGCGTGGAGGGAGATTCACTTTGTGTCTGACCCCGGGAGTGTTTGACGGGACCGTGTAGAGGAATAATCTCTGTGTGTCTGACCCACGGGAGTGTTTGATGGGACTGTGTAGAGGAATAATCACTCTGTGTCTGACCCCGGGAGTGTTTGATGGGACCGTGTAGAGGAATAATCACTCTGTGTCTGACCCCGGGATTGTTTGATGGTACCGTGTAGAGGAATAATCACTCTGTGTCTGACTCCGGGAGTGTGAGATGGGACGGCGCGAAGGGAGATTCACTCTGTGTCTAACCCCGGGTGTGTTTGATAGGAACGTGTAGATCAATAATCACTCTGTGTCTGATCCCGGGAGAGTTTGATGTGACCGTGTGGAGGAATAATGACTCTGTGTCTGACCCCGGGAGTATTTGATGGGACCGTGTAGAGGAATAATCTCTCTGTGTCTGACCCGGGAGTGTGTGATTGGACGGAGTGGATTGAGATTCACTTTGTGTCTGACCCCGTGAGTGTTTGATGGGACGGTGTAGAGGAATAATGACTCTGTGTCTGACCCCCGGGAGTGTTTGATGGGACCGTGTAGCGGAATAATCACTCTGTGTCTGATCCCGGGAGTGTTTGATGGGACCGTGTAGAGGAATAATCACTCTGTGTCTGACCCCGGGAGTGTATGATGGGACGGTGTGGAGGGAGATTCACTCTGTGACTGACCCCGGGAGTGTTTGATGGGACGGTTTCGAGGAATAATCACTGTGTTTCTGACACACGGAGTGTTTGATGCTACCGTGTAGAGGAATAATCGCTCTGTGTCTGACCCCCGGGAGTGTTTGATGGGACAGTGTAGAGGAATAATCACTCTGTGTCTGACCATTGGAGTGTGTGATGTGACGGTGTGGAGGGAGATTCACTGTGTGTCTGACTCCGGGAGTGTGTGATGGGCGGTGTAGAGGAATAATCTCTCTGTGTCTGACCCCGGGAGTGTGTGCTGGGACGGTGTGGAGGGTGGTTCACTATGTGTCTGCCCCAGGGCGTGTGTAATGGGACCGTGTAGAGGAATAATCACTCTCTGTCTGACCCCGGGAGTGTTTGATGGGACCGTGTAGAGGAATAATCACTCTGTGTCTGACCCCGGGATTGTTTGATGGTACCGTGTAGAGGAATAATCTATCTGTGTCTGACCCCGGGAGTGTGTGATGGGACGGCGTGGAGGGAGATTCACTCTGTGTCTGACCCCGGGAGTGTTTGACGGGACCGTGTAGAGGAATAATCTCTGTGTGTCTGACCCACGGGAGTGTTTGATGGGACTGTGTAGAGGAATAATCACTCTGTGTCTGACCCCGGGAGTGTTTGATGGGAACGTGTAGAGGAATAATCACTCTGTGTCTGACCCCGGGATTGTTTGATGGTACCGTGTAGAGGAATAATCACTCTGTGTCTGACTCCGGGAGTGTGTGATGGGACGGCGCGAAGGGAGATTCACTCTGTGTCTAACCCCGGGAGTGTTTGATAGGAACGTGTAGATCAATAATCACTCTGTGTCTGATCCCGGGAGAGTTAGATGTGACCGTGTGGAGGAATAATGACTCTGTGTCTGACCCCGGGAGTATTTGATGGGACCGTGTAGAGGAATAATCTCTCTGTGTCTGACCCGGGAGTGTGTGATTGGACGGAGTGGATTGAGATTCACTTTGTGTCTGACCCCGTGAGTGTTTGATGGGACGGTGTAGAGGAATAATGACTCTGTGTCTGACCCCCGGGAGTGTTTGATGGGACCGTGTAGCGGAATAATCACTCTGTGTCTGATCCCGGGAGTGTTTGATGGGACCGTGTAGAGGAATAATCACTCTGTTTGACCCCGGGAGTGTTTGATGGGACCGTGTAGAGGAATAATCATTCTGTGTCTGACCCCGGGAGAGTGTGATGGGACGGCGTGGAGGGAGATTCACTCTGTGTCTGAAACAGTGTGTGTTTGATCGGACCGTGTAGAGGAATAATCACAGTGTATCTGACCCCGGGTGTGTGTGATGGGACGGTGTGGAGCGGGATTCACTCTGTGTCTGGCCCAAGGCGTGTGTGATGGGACCGTGTAGAGGAATAATCACTCTGTGTCTGACCACGGGATTGTTTGATGGTACCGTGTAGAGGAATAATCAATCTGTGTCTGACCCCGGGAGTGTGTGATGGGACGGTGTGGAGGGAGATTCACTCTGTGACTGACCGCGGGAGTGTTTGATGGGACGGTTTCGAGGAATAATCACTGTGTTTCTGACACACGGAGTGTTTGATGCTACCGTGTAGAGGAATAATCGCTCTGTGTCTGACCCCCGGGAGTGTTTGATGGGACCGTGTAGAGGAATAATCACTCTGTGTCTGACCATTGGAGTGTGTGATGGGACGGTGTGGAGGGAGATTCACTGTGTGTCTGACTCCGGGAGTGTGTGATGGGAGGTGTAGAGGAATAATCACTCTGTGTCTGACCCCGGGAGTGTGTGCTGGGACGGTGTGGAGGGTGGTTCACTATGTGTCTGCCCCAGTGCGTGTGTAATGGGACCGTGTAGAGGAATAATCACTCTCTGTCTGACCCCGGGAGTGTTTGATGGGACCGTGTAGAGGAATAATCACTCTGTGTCTGACCCCGGGATTGTTTGATGGTACCGTGTAGAGGAATAATCTATCTGTGTCTGACCCCGGGAGTGTGTGATGGGACGGCGTGGAGGGAGATTCACTTTGTGTCTGACCCCGGGAGTGTTTGATAGGAACGTGTAGATCAATAATCACTCTGTGTCTGATCCCGGGAGAGTTTGATGTGACCGTGTCGAGGAATAATGACTCTGTGTCTGACCCCGGGAGTATTTGATGGGACCGTGTAGAGGAATAATCTCTCTGTGTCTGACCCGGGAGTGTGTGATTGGACGGAGTGGATGGAGATTCACTTTGTGTCTGACCCCGTGAGTGTTTGATGGGACGGTGTAGAGGGATAATGACTCTGTGTCTGACCCCCGGGAGTGTTTGATGGGACCGTGTAGCGGAATAATCACTCTGTGTCTGATCCCGGGAGTGTTTGATGGGACCGTGTAGAGGAATAATCACTCTGTGTCTGACCCCGGGAGTGTTTGATGGGACCGTGTAGAGGAATAATCATTCTGTGTCTGACCCCGGGAGAGTGTGATGGGACGGCGTGGAGGGAGATTCACTCTGTGTCTGAAACAGTGTGTGTTTGATCGGACCGTGTAGAGGAATAATCACAGTGTATCTGACCCCGGGTGTGTGTGATGGGACGGTGTGGAGCGAGATTCACTCTGTGGCTGACCCCGGGTGCGTTTGATGGGACCGTGTAGAGGAATAATCACTCTGTGTCTGACCATTGGAGTGTGTGATGGGACGGTGTGGTGGGAGATTCACTGTGTGTCTGACCCCGGGAGTGTGTGATGGGCGGTGTAGAGGAATAATCACTCTGTGTCTGATCACAGGAGTGTGTGCTGGGACGGTGTGGAGGGTGGTTCACTATATGTCTGACCCCAGGAGTGTGTGCTGGGATGGTGTGGAGGGCGGTTCACTATGTGTCTGACCCCGGGAGTGTGTGATGGGACGGTGTGGAGGGAGATTCACTGTGTCTGACCCCGGGAGTGTTTGATGGGACCGTGTAGAGGAATAATCACTGTGTGTCTGACACACGGAGTGTTTGATGCTGCCGTGTAGAGGAATAATCGCTCTGTGTCTGACCCCCGGGAGTGTTTGATGGGACCGTGTAGAGGAATAATCTCTCTGTGTCTGACCCCGGGAGTGTGTGATGGGACGGTGTAGAGGAATAATGACTCTGTGTCTGACCCCGGGATGTTTGATGGGACCGTGTAGAGGAATAATCTATCTGTGTCTGACCCCGGGAGAGTTTGATGGGACCGTGTAGAGGAAGAATCTCTCTGTGTATGACACCGGGAGTGTTTGATGGGACCGTGTAGAGGAATGATCACTCTTTGTCTGACCCCCGGGAGTGTTTGATAGGACCGTGTAGATCAATAATCACTCTGTGTCTGACCCCGGGAGTGTTTGATGGGACCGTGAAGAGGAATAATCACTCTATGTCTGATCCCGGGAGTGTGTGATGGGACCGTGTAGAGGAATAATCACTCTGTGTCTGACCCCGGGAGAGTTTGATGGGACAGTGTAGAGGAATAATCTCTCTGTGTCTGACCCCGGGAGAGTGTGATGGGACGGTGTGGAGGCTGGTTCACTGTGTGTCTGATCCCGGGAGTGTGTGATGGGCCGACGTGGAGGGAGATTCACTCTGTGTCTGACCACGGGTGAGTTTGATATGAATGTGTAGAGGAATAATCACTGTGTCTGACCCCGGGAGTGTGTGAAGGGACGATGTGGATTGAGAATCACTCTGTGTCTGACCCCGGGAGTGTTTGATGGGACCGTGTAGAGGAATAATCTCTCTGTGTCTGACCCCGGGAGTGTGTGATGGGACGGTGTGGAGGGAAATTCACTCTGTGTCTGACCCCGGGAGAGTGTGATGGGCGGTGTAGAGGAATAATCACTCTGTGTCTGACCCCGGGAGTTTGTGACGGGACGGTGTGGAGGGAGATTCACTCTGTGTCTGAACCCAGGAGTGTTTGATGGGACCGTTTAGAGGAATAATCACTCTGTGTCTGACCCCCGGGAGTGTTTGATGGGACTGTGTAGAGGAATAATCTCTCTGTGTCTGACCCCGGGAGTGTTTGATGGGACCTTGTAGAGGAATAATCACTCTGTGTCTGACCCCGGGAGTGTGTGATGGGACGGCGTGGAGGGAGATTCACTCTGTGTCTGACCACGGGAGTGTTTGATGGGACCGTGTAGAGGAATAATCACTCTGAGTCTGACCCCCGGGAGTGTTTGATAGGACCGTGTAGATCAATAATCACTCTGTGTCTGACACCGGGAGAGTTTGATGCGACCGTGTAAAGGAATAATGACTCTGTGTCTGAACCCGGGAGTATTTGATGGGGCCGTGTAGAGGAATAATCACTCTGTGTCTGACCCCGGGAGTGTTTGATGGGACCGTGTAGAGGAATAATCTCTCTGTGTCTGACCCCGGGAGAGTGTGATGGGACGGTGTGGAGGGAGATTTACTGTCTGTCTGACCCCGGGAGTGTTTGATGGGCGGTGTAGAGGAATAATCACTTTGTGTCTGACCCCTGGAGTGTGTGCTGGGACGGTGTTGAGGGTGGTTCTATGTGTCTCATCCCGGGAGTGTGTGATGGGCGGTATAGAGGGAGATTCACTCTGTGTCTGATTCAGGGCGTGTGTGATGGGACCGTGTAGAGGAATAATCACTCTGTCTGAACGCGGGAGTGTCTGAAGGGACGGTTTGGAGGGAGATTCACTGTGTCTGACCCCGGCACTGTTTGATGGGACCGTGTAGAGGAATAATCACTCTGTGTATGACCCCGGGAGAGTGTGAAGGGACGATGTGGATTGAGATTCACTCTGTGTCTGACCCCGGGAGTGTTTGATGGGACCGTGTAGAGGAACAATCACTCTGTGTCTGACCCCGGGAGAGTGTGAAGGGACGATGTGGATTGAGATTCTCTCTGTGTCTGACCCCGGGAGTGTTTGATGGGACCGTGTAGAGGAACAATCACTCTGTGTCTGACCCCGGGACTGTTTGATGGTACCGTGTAGAGGAATAATCACTCTGTTTCTGACCCACGGAGTGTTTGAAGGTACCGTGTAGAGGAATAATGACTCTGTGTCTGACCCCGGGATGTTTGATGGGACCGTGTAGAGGAATAATCTATCTGTGTCTGACCCCGGGAGAGTTTGATGGGACCGTGTAGAGGAAGAATCTCTCTGTGTATGACACCGGGAGTGTGTGATGGGACGGTGTGGATTGAGATTCAATCTGTGTCTGAACCCGGGAGTGTTTGATGGGACCGTGTAGAGGAATAATCACTCTTTGTCTGACCCCCGGGAGAGTTTGATAGGACCGTGTAGATCAATAATCACTCTGTGTCTGATCCCGGGAGTGTTTGATGGGACCGTGTAGAGGAATAATCACTCTATGTCTGATCCCGGGAGTGTGTGATGGGACGGTTTGGAGGGAGATTCACCCTGTGTCTGACCCCGGGAGTGTTTGATGGGACCGTGTAGAGGAATAATCACTCTGTGTTTGAGCACGGGAGTTTGTGATGTGACGGTTTAGAGGATTAATCACTCTGTGTCTGACCCTGGGAGTGTGTGATGGGACGGTGTGGAGGGAGATTCACCCTGTTTCTGACCCCGGGAGTGTTTGATAGGTCCGTGTAGAGGAATAATCACACTGTGCCTGACCACGGGATTGTGAGATGGGACGGTGTGGAGGGAGATTCAGTTAGTTTCTGACCCCGGGAGTGTGTGATGGGACGGTGAGGAGGGACATTCACTCTGTGTCTGACCACGGGAGTGTATGATGGGACCGTGTAGAGCAATAATCACTCTGTGCCTGACCTCGGGAGAGTGTGATGGGACGGTGTGGAAGGAGATTCACACTGTGTCTGACACTGGGAGTGTGTGATGGTACCGTGTAGAGGAATAATTACTCAGTGTCTGACCCCGGGAGTGTTTGATGGGACCGTGTAGAGGAATAATCTCTCTGTGTCTGACCCCGGGAGTGTTTAATGGGACCGTGTAGAGGAATAATCTCTCTGTGTCTGACCCTGGGAGTGTGTGATGGGACGGTGTGGAGAGAGATTAACTCTGTGTCTGACCCCGGGAGAGTGTGATGGGACAGTGTAGAGGAATAATCACTCTGTGTCTGACCCCGGGAGTGTGTGATGGGACGGTGTGGACGGAGATTCACTGTGTCTGACCCCGGGAGTGTTTGATGGGACCGTGCAGAGGAATAATCACTCTGTGTCTGAAACCGGGAGTGTGTGATGGGCCGGCGTGGAGGGAGATTCAATCTGTGTCTGACCCCGGGTGAGTTTGATGGGACCGTGTACAGGAATAATCATACTGAGTCTGACCCCTGGAGTGTGTGTTGGGACGGTGTGGACGGAGATTCACTTTGTGCCTGACCCCGGGAGTGTTTGATGGGACCGTGTACAGGAATAATCACTCTGTGTCTGACCCTGGGAGTGTTTGATGGGACCGTGTAGAGGAATAATCACTCTGTGTCTGACCATTGGAGTGTGTGATGGGACGGTGTGGAGGGAGATTCACTGTGTGTCTGACCCCGGGAGTGTGTGATGGGCGGTGTAGAGGAATAATCACTCTGTGTCTGATCCCGGGAGTGTGCGCTGGGACGACGTGGAGGGTGGTTCACTATGTGTCTGATCCCGGGAGTGTGTGATGGGCCGGCGTTAAGGGAGATTCACTCTGTGTCTGACCCCGGGTGAGTTTGATGGGAAGGTGTAGAGGAATAATCGCTCTGTGTCTGACCCCGGGAGTGTTTGATGGGACCGTGTAGAGGAATAATCACTCTGTGTCTGACCCCGGGTGAGTTTGATGGGAAGGTGTAGAGGAATAATCACTCTGTGTCTGACCCCGGGAGTGTTTGATGGGACCGTGTAGATGAATAATCTCTCTGTGTCTGACCCCGGGATTGTGTGATGGGACGGTGTGGAGGGAGATTAACTCTGTGTCTGACCCCGGGAGAGTGTGATGGGCGGTGTAGAGGAATAATCACTCTGTGTCTGACCCAGGGAGTTTGTGACGGGACGGTGTGGAGGGAGATTCACTCTGTGTCTGACCACGGGAGTGTTTGATGGGAACTTGTAGAGGAATAATCACTCTGAGTCTGACCCCGGGAGTGTGTGTTGGGACGGTGTGGACGGAGATTCACTTTGTGTCTGACCCCGGGAGTGTTTGATTGGACCGTGTAGAGGAATAATCACTCTGTGTCTGACCCCTGGAGTGTGTGATGGGACGGTGTGGAGGGAGATTCACTGTGTCTGACCCCGGGAGTGTTTGATGGGACCGTGTAGAGGAATAATCACTCTGTGTCTGACCCCGGGAGTGTGTGATGGGCCGGCGTGGAGGGAGATTCACTCTGTGTCTGACCCCGGGTGAGTTTGATGGGACCGTGTAGAGGAATAATCTCTCTGTGTCTGACCCCGGGAGTGTGTGATCGGACGGTGTGGAGGGAGATTAGCTCTGTGTCTGACCCCGGGAGACTGTGATGGGCGGTGTAGAGTAATAATCACTCTGTGTCTGACCCAGGGAATTTGGACGGGACGGTGTGGAGGGAGATTCACTCTGTGTCTGACCCCGGGAGTGTTTGATGTGACCGTGTAGAGGAATAATCACTCTGTGTCTGACCCCGGGAGTGTGTGATGGGCCGGCGTGGAGGGAGATTCACTCTGTGTCTGACCGCGGGTGAGTTTGATGGGAAGGTGTAGAGGAATAATCACTCTGTGTCTGACCCCGGGAGTGTTTGATGGGACCGTGTAAAGGAATAATCTCTCTGTGTCTGACCCCGGGAGTGTGTGTTGGGACGGTGTGGACGGAGATTCACTTTGTGTCTGACCCCGGGAGTGTTTGATTGGACCGTGTAGAGGAATAATCACTCTGTGTCTGACCCCGGGAGTGTGTGATGGGCCGGCGTGGAGGGAGATTCACTCTGTGTCTGACCCCGGGTGAGTTTGATGGGAAGGTGTAGAGGAATAATCACTCTGTGTCTGACCCCGGGTGAGTTTGATGGGACCGTGTAGAGGAATAATCTCTCTGTGTCTGACCCCGGGAGTGTGTTATCGGACGGTGTGGAGGGAGATTAGCTCTGTGTCTGACCCCGGGAGAGTGTGATGGGCGGTGTAGAGTAATAATCACTCTGTGTCTGACCCAGGGAATTTGGACGGGACGGTGTGGAGGGAGATTCACTCTGTGTCTGACCCCGGGAGTGTTTGATGTGACCGTGTAGAGGAATAATCACTCTGTGTCTGACCCCGGGAGTGTATGATGGGCCGGCGTGGAGGGAGATTCACTCTGTGTCTGACCGCGGGTGAGTTTGATGGGAAGGTGTAGAGGAATAATCACTCTGTGTCTGACCCCGGGAGTGTTTGATGGGACCGTGTAGATGAATAATCTCTCTGTGTCTGACCCCGGGAGTGTGTGATGGGACGGTGTGCAGGGACATTAACTCTGTGTCTGACCCCGGGAGAGTGTGATGGGCGGTGTAGAGGAATAATCACTCTGTGTCTGACCCAGGGAGTTTGTGATTGGACGGTGTGGAGGGAGATTCACGCTGTGTCTGACCCCGGGAGTATTTGATGGGACCGGGTAGAGGAATAATCACTATGTCTGACCCCGGGAGTGTGTGATGGGCCGGCGTGGAGGGAGATTAACTCTGTGTCTGAACCCGGGAGAGTGTGATGTGACCGTGTAGAGGAATAATCACTCTGTGTCTGACCCCGGGAGTGTGTGATGGGACGATGTGGATGGAGATTCACTGTGTCTGACCCCGGGAGTGTTTGATGGGACCGTGTAGAGGAATAATCACTCTGTGTCTGACCCCGGGAGTGTGTGATGGGCCGGCGTGGAGGGAGATTCACTCTGTGTCTGACCCCGGGTGAGTTTGATGGGACCGTGTAGAGGAATAATCATTCTGAGTCTGACCCCGGGAGTGTGTGTTGGGACGGTGTGGACGGAGATTCACTTTGTGTCTGACCCCGGGAGTGTTTGATGGGACCGTGTACAGGAATAATCACTCTGTGTCTGACCGCCGGGAGTGTTTGATGGGACCGTGTAGAGGAATAATCACTCTTTGTCTGACCCCGGGAGTGTTTGATGGGACCGTTTAGAGGAATAATCACTCTGTGTCTGACCATTGGAGTGTGTGATGGGACGGTGTGGAGGGAGATTCACTGTGTGTCTGACCCCGGGAGTGTGTGATGGGCGCTGTAGAGGAATAATCACTCTGTGTCTGACACCGGGAGTGTGTGCTCGGACGATGTGGAGGGTGGTTCACTATGTGTCTGATCCCGGGAGTGTGTGATGGGCCGTGTAGAGGGAGATTCACTCTGTGTCTGACCCAGGACGTGTGTGATGGGACAGTGTAGAGAAATAATCACTCTGTGTCTGACCCCGGGAGTGTGTGATGGGACGGTGTGGAGGGAGATTCACTCTGTGTCTGAACCCGGGAGTGTTTGATGGGACCGAGTAGAGGAATAATCACTCTGTGTCTGACCCCGGGTGAGTTTGATGGGAAGGTGTAGAGGAATAATCACTCTGTGTCTGACTCCGGGAGTGTATGATGGGACCGTGTAGAGGAATAATCACTCTGTGTCTGACCCCGGGAGTGTGTGATGGGCCGGCGTGGAGGGAGATTCACTCTGTGTCTGACCCCGGGTGAGTTTGATGGGAAGGTGTAGAGGAATAATCACTCTGTGTCTGACCCCGGGAGTGTTTGATGGGACCGTGTGGAGGAATAATCACTCTGTGTCTGACCCCGGGTGAGTTTGATGAGAAGGTGTAGAGGAATAATCACTCTGTGTCTGACCCCGGGAGTGTTTGATGGGACCGTGTAGAGGAATAATCTCTCTGTGTCTGACCCCGGGAGTGTGTGATGGGACGGTGTGGAGGGACATTCACTCTGTGTCTGACCACGGGAGTGTATGATGGGACCGTGTAGAGCAATAATCACTCTGTGCCTGACCTCGGGAGAGTGTGATGGGACGGTGTGGAAGGAGATTCACACTGTGTCTGACACTGGGAGTGTGTGATGGTACCGTGTAGAGGAATAATCACTCAGTGTCTGACCCCGGAAGAGTTTCATGTGACCGTGTAGAGGAATAATGACTCTGTGTCTGACCCCGGGAGTGTTTGATGGGACCGTGTAGAGGAATAATCTCTCTGTGTCTGACCCCGGGAGTGATTAATGGGACCGTGTAGAGGAATAATCTCTCTGTGTCTGACCCTGGGAGTGGGTGATGGGACGGTGTGGAGGGAGATTCACCCTGTTTCTGACCCCGGGAGTGTTTGATAGGTCCGTGTAGAGGAATAATCACACTGTGCCTGACCACGGGATTGTGAGATGGGACGGTGTGGAGGGAGATTCAGTCAGTTTCTGACCCCGGGAGTGTGTGATGGGACGGTGTGGAGAGAGATTAACTCTGTGTCTGACCCCGGGAGAGTGTGATGGGACCGTGTAGAGGAATAATCACTCTGTGTCTGACCCCGGGAGTGTGTGGTGGGACGGTGTGGACGGAGATTCACTGTGTCTGACCCCGGGAGTGTTTGATGGGACGGTGCAGAGGAATAATCACTCTGTGTCTGAAACCGGGAGTGTGTGATGGGCAGGCGTGGAGGGAGATTCACTCTGTGTCTGACCCCGGGTGAGTTTGATGGGACCGTGTACAGGAATAATCATACTGAGTCTGACCCCTGGAGTGTGTGTTGGGACGGTGTGGACGGAGATTCACTTTGTGTCTGTCCCCAGGAGTGTTTGATGGGACCGTGTACAGGAATAATCACTCTGTGTCTGACCCTGGGAGTGTTTGATGGGACCGTGTAGAGGAATAATCACTCTGTGTCTGACCATTGGAGAGTGTGATGGGACGGTGTGGAGGGAGATTCACTGTGTGTCTGACCCCGGGAGTGTGTGATGGGCGGTGTAGAGGAATAATCACTCTGTGTCTGACCCCGGGAGTGTGTGCTGGGACGACGTGGAGGGTGGTTCACTATGTGTCTGATCCCGGGAGTGTTTGATGGGCCGGCGTTAAGGGAGATTCACTCTGTGTCTGACCCCGGGTGTTTGATGGGAAGGTGTAGAGGAATAATCGCTCTGTGTCTGACCCCGGGAGTGTTTGTTGGGACCGTGTAGAGGAATAATCACTTTGTGTCTGACCCCGGGTGAGTTTGATGGGAAGGTGTAGAGGAATAATCACTCTGTGTCTGACCCCGGGAGTGTTTGATGGGACCGTGTAGATGAATAATCTCTCTGTGTCTGACCCCGGGAGTGTGTGATGGGACGGAGTGGAGGGAGATTAACTCTGTGTCTGACCCCGGGAGAGTGTGATGGGCGGTGTAGAGGAATAATCACTCTGTGTCTGACCCCGGGTGAGTTTGATGAGAAGGTGTAGAGGAATAATCACTCTGTGTCTGACCCCGGGAGTGTTTGATGGGACGGAGTGGAGGGAGATTAACTCTGTGTCTGACCACGGGAGTGTTTGATGGGACCGTGTGGAGGAATAATCACTCTGTGTCTGACCCCGGGTGAGTTTGATGAGAAGGTGTAGAGGAATAATCACTCTGTGTCTGACCCCGGGAGTGTTTGATGGGACCGTGTAGAGGAATAATCTCTCTGTGTCTGACCCCGGGAGTGTGTGATGGGACGGTGTGGAGGGACATTCACTCTGTGTCTGACCACGGGAGTGTATGATGGGACCGTGTAGAGCAATAATCACTCTGTGCCTGACCTCGGGAGAGTGTGATGGGACGGTGTGGAAGGAGATTCACACTGTGTCTGACACTGGGAGTGTGTGATGGTACCGTGTAGAGGAATAATCACTCAGTGTCTGACCCCGGAAGAGTTTCATGTGACCGTGTAGAGGAATAATGACTCTGTGTCTGACCCCGGGAGTGTTTGATGGGACCGTGTAGAGGAATAATCTCTCTGTGTCTGACCCCGGGAGTGATTAATGGGACCGTGTAGAGGAATAATCTCTCTGTGTCTGACCCTGGGAGTGGGTGATGGGACGGTGTGGAGGGAGATTCACCCTGTTTCTGACCCCGGGAGTGTTTGATAGGTCCGTGTAGAGGAATAATCACACTGTGCCTGACCACGGGATTGTGAGATGGGACGGTGTGGAGGGAGATTCAGTCAGTTTCTGACCCCGGGAGTGTGTGATGGGACGGTGAGGAGGGACATTCACTCTGTGTCTGACCACGGGAGTGTATGATGGGACCGTGTAGAGCAATAATCACTCTGTGCCTGACCTCGGGAGAGTGTGATGGGACGGTGTGGAAGGAGATTCACACTGTGTCTGACACTGGGAGTGTGTGATGGTACCGGGTAGAGGAATAATCACTCAGTGTCTGACCCCGGAAGAGTTTCATGTGACCGTGTAGAGGAATAATGACTCTGTGTCTGACCCCGGGAGTGTTTGATGGGACCGTGTAGAGGAATAATCTCTCTGTGTCTGACCCCGGGAGTGTTTAATGGGACCGTGTAGAGGAATAATCTCTCTGTGTCTGACCCTGGGAGTGTGTGATGGGACGGTGTGGAGAGAGATTAACTCTGTGTCTGACCCCGGGAGAGTGTGATGGGACCGTGTAGAGGAATAATCACTCTGTGTCTGACCCCGGGAGTGTGTGATGGGACGGTGTGGACGGAGATTCACTGTGTCTGACCCCGGGAGTGTTTGATGGGACGGTGCAGAGGAATAATCACTCTGTGTCTGAAACCGGGAGTGTGTGATGGGCAGGCGTGGAGGGAGATTCACTCTGTGTCTGACCCCGGGTGAGTTTGATGGGACCGTGTACAGGAATAATCATACTGAGTCTGACCCCTGGAGTGTGTGTTGGGACGGTGTGGACGGAGATTCACTTTGTGTCTGACCCCGGGAGTGTTTGATGGGACCGTGTACAGGAATAATCACTCTGTGTCTGACCCTGGGAGTGTTTGATGGGACCGTGTAGAGGAATAATCACTCTGTGTCTGACCATTGGAGAGTGTGATGGGACGGTGTGGGGGGAGATTCACTGTGTGTCTGACCCCGGGAGTGTGTGATGGGCGGTGTAGAGGAATAATCACTCTGTGTCTGACCCCGGGAGTGTGTGCTGGGACGACGTGGAGGGTGGTTCACTATGTGTCTGATCCCGGGTGTGTGTGATGGGCCGGCGTTAAGGGAGATTCACTCTGTGTCTGACCCCGGGTGTTTGATGGGAAGGTGTAGAGGAATAATCGCTCTGTGTCTGACCCCGGGAGTGTTTGATGGGACCGTGTAGAGGAATAATCACTCTGTGTCTGACCCCGGGTGAGTTTGATGGGAAGGTGTAGAGGAATAATCACTCTGTGTCTGACCCCGGGAGTGTTTGATGGGACCGTGTAGATGAATAATCTCTCTGTGTCTGACCCCGGGAGTGTGTGATGGGACGGTGTGGAGGGAGATTAACTCTGTGTCTGACCCCGGGAGAGTGTGATGGGCGGTGTAGAGGAATAATCACTGTGTGTCTGACCCAGGGAGTTTGTGACGGGACGGTGTGGAGGGAGATTCACTCTGTGTCTGACCACGGGAGTGTTTGATGGGAACGTGTAGAGGAATAATCTCTCTGAGTCTGACCCCGGGAGTGTGTGTTGGGACGGTGTGGACGGAGATTCACTTTGTGTCTGACCCCGGGAGTGTTTGATTGGACAGTGTAGAGGAATAATCACTCTGTGTCTGACCCCGGGAGTGTGTGATGGGACGGTGTGGAGGGAGATTCACTGTGTCTGACCCCGGGAGTGTTTGATGGGACCGTGTAGAGGAATAATCACTCTGTGTCTGACCCCGGGAGTGTGTGATGGGCCGGCGTGGAGGGAGATTCACTCTGTGTCTGACCCCGGGTGAGTTTGATGGGACCGTGTAGAGGAATAATCTCTCTGTGTCTGACCTCGGGAGTGTGTGATCGGACGGTGTGGAGGGAGATTAGCTCTGTGTCTGACCCCGGGAGAGTGTGATGGGCGGTGTAGAGTAATAATCACTCTGTGTCTGACCCAGGGAATTTGGACGGGACGGTGTGGAGGGAGATTCACTCTGTGTCTGACCCCGGGAGTGTTTGATGTGACCGTGTAGAGGAATAATCACTCTGTGTCTGACCCCGGGAGTGTATGATGGGCCGGCGTGGAGGGAGATTCACTCTGTGTCTGACCGCGGGTGAGTTTGATGGGAAGGTGTAGAGGAATAATCACTCTGTGTCTGACCCCGGGAGTGTTTGATGGGACCGTGTAGATGAATAATCTCTCTGTGTCTGACCCCGGGAGTGTGTGATGCGACGGTGTGCAGGGACATTAACTCTGTGTCTGACCCCGGGAGAGTTTGATGGGCGGTGTAGAGGAATAATCACTCTGTGTCTGACCCAGGGAGTTTGTGATTGGACGGTGTGGAGGGAGCTTCACGCTGTGTCTGACCCCGGGAGTGTTTGATGGGACCGGGTAGAGGAATAATCACTATGTCTGACCCCGGGAGTGTGTGTTGGGACGGTGTGGACGGAGATTAACTCTGTGTCTGAACCCGGGAGAGTGTGATGTGACCGTGTAGAGGAATAATCACTCTGTGTCTGACCCCGGGAGTGTGTGATGGGACGGTGTGGAGGGAGATTCACTCTGTGTCTGACCCCGGGAGTGTGTGATGGGCCGGCGTGGAGGGAGATTCACTCTGTGTCTGACCCCGGGTGAGTTTGATGGGACCGTGTAGAGGAATAATCATTCTGAGTCTGACCCCGGGAGTGTGTGTTGGGACGGTATGGACGGAGATTCACTTTGTGTCTGACCCCGGGAGTGTTTGATGGGACCGTGTTACAGGAATAATCACTCTGTGTCTGACCGCAGGGAGTGTTTGATGGGACCGTGTAGAGGAATAATCACTCTTTGTCTGACCCCGGGGGTGTTTGATGGGACCGTTTAGAGGAATAATCACTCTGTGTCTGACCATTGGAGTGTGTGATGGGACGGTGTGGAGGGAGATTCACTGTGTGTCTGACCCCGGGAGTGTGTGATGGGCGCTGTAGAGGAATAATCACTCTGTGTCTGACACCGGGAGTGTGTGCTCGGACGATGTGGAGGGTGGTTCACTATGTGTCTGATCCCGGGAGTGTGTGATGGGCCGTGTAGAGGGAGATTCACTCTGTGTCTGACCCAGGACGTGTGTGATGGGACAGTGTAGAGAAATAATCACTCTGTGTCTGACCCCGGGAGTGTGTGATGGGACGGTGTGGAGGGAGATTCACTCTGTGTCTGAACCCGGGTGTGTTTGATGGGACAGAGTAGAGGAATAATCACTCTGAATCTGACCCCGGGTGAGTTTGATGGGAAGGTGTAGAGGAACAATCACTCTGTGTCTGACTCCGGGAGTGTATGATGGGACCGTGTAGAGGAATAATCACTCTGTGTCTGACCCCGGGAGTGTGTGATGGGACGGTGTGGAGGGAGATTAACTCTGTGTCTGACCCCGGGAGAGTGTGATGGGCGGTGTAAAATGAATAATCACTCTGTGTCTGACCCAGGGAGTTTGTGACGGGACGGTGTGGAGGGAGATTCACTCTGTGTCTGACCCCGGGAGTGTTTGATGGGAACGTGTAGAGGAATAATCACTCTGAGTCTGACCCCGGGAGTGTGTGATGGGCCGGCGTGGAGGGAGATTCACTCTGTGTCTGACCCCGGGTGAGTTTGATGAGAAGGTGTAGAGGAATAATCACTCTGTGTCTGACCCCGGGAGTGTTTGATGGGACCGTGTACAGGAATAATCTCTCTGTGTCTGACCCCGGGAGAGTGTGATGGGACGGTGTGGAGGGAGATTAACTCTGTGTCTGACCCCGGGAGAGTGTGATGGGCAGTGTAGAGGAATAATCACTCTGTGTCTGACCCAGGGAGTTTGTGACGGGACGGTGTGGAGGGAGATTCACTCTCTGTCTGACCCCGGGAGTGTTTGATGGGAACGTGTAGAGGAATAATCACTCTGTGTCTGACCCAGGGAGTTTGTGACGGGACGGTGTGGACGTAGATTCACTTTGTGTCTGACCCCGGGAGTGTTTGATGGGACCGTGTAGAGGAATAATCACTCTTTATCTGACCCCGGGAGTGTGTGATGGGCGGTGTAGAGGAATAATCACTCTGTGTCAGACCCCGGGAGAGTTTGATGGGACCGTGTAGAAGAATAATCTCTCTGTGTCTGACTTCGGGAGTGTGTGTTCGGACGGTGTGGAGGGAGATTAACTCTGTGTCTGACCCCGGGAGAGTGTGATGGGCGGAGTAGAGGAATAATCACTCTGTGTCTGACGCAGGGAGTTTTTGATGGGACCGTGTAGAGGAATAATCACTCTGAGACTGACCCCGGGAGAGTGTGTTGGGACGGTGTAGAGGAATATTCACTCTGTGTCTGACCCCGGGATTGTTTGATGGTACCGTGTAGCGGAATAATCACTATGTGTCTGACCCCGGGAGTGTGTGATGGGACGGTGTGGAGGGAGATTCACCCTGTTTCTGACCCCGGGAGTGTTTGATAGGTCCGTGTAGAGGAATAATCACACTGTGCCTGACCACGGGATTGTGAGATGGGACGGTGTGGAGGGAGATTCAGTCAGTTTCTGACCCCGGGAGTGTGTGATAGGACGGTGAGGAGGGACATTCACTCTGTGTCTGACCACGGGAGTGTATGATGGGACCGTGTAGAGCAATAATCACTCTGTGCCTGACCTCGGGAGAGTGTGATGGGACGGTGTGGAAGGAGATTCACACTGTGTCTGACACTGGGAGTGTGTGATGGTACCGTGTAGAGGAATAATCACTCAGTGTCTGACCCCGGAAGAGTTTCATGTGACCGTGTAGAGGAATAATGACTCTGTGTCTGACCCCGGGAGTGTTTGATGGGACCGTGTAGAGGAATAATCTCTCTGTGTCTGACCCCGGGAGTGTTTAATGGGACCGTGTAGAGGAATAATCTCTCTGTGTCTGACCCTGGGAGTGTGTGATGGGACGGTGTGGAGAGAGATTAACTCTTGTGTCTGACCCCGGTAGAGTGTGATGGGACCGTGTAGAGGAATAATCACTCTGTGTCTGACCCCGGGAGTGTGTGATGGGACGGTGTGGACGGAGATTCACTGTGTCTGACCCCGGGAGTGTTTGATGGGTCCGTGCAGAGGAATAATCACTCTGTGTCTGAAACCGGGAGCGTGTGATGGGCCGGCGAGGAGGGAGATTCACTCTGTGTCTGACCCCGGGTGAGTTTGATGGGACCGTGTACAGGAATAATCATACTGAGTCTGACCCCTGCAGTGTGTGTTGGGACGGTGTGGACGGAGATTCACTTTGTGTCTGACCCCGGGAGTGTTTGATGGGACCGTGTACAGGAATAATCACTCTGTGTCTGACCCTGGGAGTGTTTGATGGGACCGTGTAGAGGAATAATCACTCTGTGTCTGACCATTGGAGTGTGTGATGGGACGGTGTGGAGGGAGATTCACTTTGTGTCTGACCCCGGGAGTGTGTGATGGGCGGTGTAGAGGAATAATCACTCTGTGTCTGACCCCGGGAGTGTGTGCTGGGACGACGTGGAGGGTGGTTCACTATGTGTCTGATCCCGGGAGTGTGTGATGGGCCGGCGTTAAGGGAGATTCACTCTGTGTCTGACCCCGGGTGAGTTTGATGGGAAGGTGTAGAGGAATAATCGCTCTGTGTCTGACCCCGGGAGTGTTTGATGGGACCGTGTAGAGGAATAATCACTCTGTGTCTGACCCCTGGTGAGTTTGATGGGAAGGTGTAGAGGAATAATCACTCTGTGTCTGACCCCGGGAGTGTTTGATGGGACCGTGTAGATGAATAATCTCTCTGTGTCTGACCCCGGGAGTGTGTGATGGGACGGTGTGGAGGGAGATTAACTATGTGTCTGACCCCGGGAGAGTGTGATGGGCGGTGTAGAGGAATAATCACTCTGTGTCTGACCCAGGGAGTTTGTGACGGGACGGTGTGGAGGGAGATTCACTCTGTGTCTGACCACGGGAGTGTTTGATGGGAACGTGTAGAGGAATAATCACTCTGAGTCTGACCCCGGGAGTGTGTGTTGGGACGGTGTGGACGGAGATTCACTTTGTGTCTGACCCCGGGAGTGTTTGATTGGACCGTGTAGAGGAATAATCACTCTGTGTCTGACCCCGGGAGTGTGTGATGGGACGGTGTGGAGGGAGATTCACTGTGTCTGACCCCGGGAGTGTTTGATGGGACCGTGTAGAGGAATAATCACTCTGTGTCTGACCCCGGGAGTGTGTGATGGGCCGGCGTGGAGGGAGACTCACTCTGTGTCTGACCCCGGGTGAGTTTGATGGGACCGTGTAGAGGAATAATCTCTCTGTGTCTGACCCCGGGAGTGTGTGATCGGACGGTGTGGAGGGAGATTAGCTCTGTGTCTGACCCCGGGAGAGTGTGATGGGCGGTGTAGAGTAATAATCACTCTGTGTCTGACCCAGGGAATTTGGACGGTGTGGAGGGAGATTCACTCTGTGTCTGACCCCGGGAGTGTTTGATGTGACCGTGTAGAGGAATAATCACTCTGTGTCTGACCCCGGGAGTGTGTGATGGGCCGGCGTGGAGGGAGATTCACTCTGTGTCTGACCGCGGTTGAGTTTGATGGGAAGGTGTAGAGGAATAATCACTCTGTGTCTGACCCCGGGAGTGTTTGATGGGACCGTGTAGAGGAATAATCTCTCTGTGTCTGACCCCGGGAATGTGTGATGGGACGGTGTGCAGGGAGATTAACTCTGTGTCTGACCCCGGGAGAGTGTGATGGGCGGTGTAGAGGAATAATCACTCTGTGTCTGACCCAGGGAGTTTGTGACGGGACGGTGTGGAGGGAGATTCACTCTGTGTCTGACCCCGGGAGTGTTTGATGGGAACGTGTAGAGGAATAATCACTCTGAGTCTGACCCCGGGAGTGTGTGTTGGGACGGTGTGGACGTAGATTCACTTTGTGTCTGACCCCGGGAGTGTTTGATGGGACCGTGTAGAGGAATAATCACTCTGTGTCTGACCCCGGGAGTGTGTGATGGGCGGTGTAGAGGAATAATCACTCTGTGTCAGACCCCGGGAGAGTTTGATGGGACCGTGTAGAAGAATAATCTCTCTGTGTCTGACTTCGGGAGTGTGTGTTCGGACGGTGTGGAGGGAGATTAACTCTGTGTCTGACCCCGGGAGAGTGTGATGGGCGGAGTAGAGGAATAATCACTCTGTGTCTGACGCAGGGAGTTTTTGATGGGACCGTGTAGAGGAATAATCACTCTGAGACTGACCCCGGGAGAGTGTGTTGGGACGGTGTAGAGGAATATTCACTCTGTGTCTGACCCCGGGATTGTTTGATGGTACCGTGTAGCGGAATAATCACTATGTGTCTGACCCCGGGAGTGTGTGATGGGACGGTGTGGAGGGAGATTCACCCTGTTTCTGACCCCGGGAGTGTTTGATAGGTCCGTGTAGAGGAATAATCACACTGTGCCTGACCACGGGATTGCGAGATGGGACGGTGTGGAGGGAGATTCAGTCAGTTTCTGACCCCGGGAGTGTGTGATGGGACGGTGAGGAGGGACATTCACTCTGTGTCTGACCACGGGAGTGTATGATGGGACCGTGTAGAGCAATAATCACTCTGTGCCTGACCTCGGGAGAGTGTGATGGGACGGTGTGGAAGGAGATTCACACTGTGTCTGACACTGGGAGTGTGTGATGGTACCGTGTAGAGGAATAATCACTCAGTGTCTGACCCCGGAAGAGTTTCATGTGACCGTGTAGAGGAATAATGACTCTGTGTCTGACCCCGGGAGTGTTTGATGGGACCGTGTAGAGGAATAATCTCTCTGTGTCTGACCCCGGGAGTGTTTAATGGGACCGTGTAGAGGAATAATCTCTCTGTGTCTGACCCAGGGAGTGTGTGATGGGACGGTGTGGAGAGAGATTAACTCTGTGTCTGACCCCGGGAGAGTGTGATGGGACCGTGTAGAGAAATAATCACTCTGTGTCTGACCCCGGGAGTGTGTGATGGGACGGTGTGGACGGAGATTCACTGTGTCTGAACCCGGGAGTGTTTGATGGGACCGTGCAGAGGAATAATCACTCTGTGTCTGAAACCGGGAGCGTGTGATGGGCCTGCGTGGAGGGAGATTCACTCTGTGTCTGACCCCGGGTGAGTTTGATGGGACCGTGTACAGGAATAATCACTCTGTGTCTGACCTTGGGAGTGTTTGATGGGACCGTGTAGAGGAATAATCACTCTGTGTCTGACCATTGGAGTGTGTGATGGGACGGTGTGGAGGGAGATTCACTGTGTGTCTGACCCCGGGAGTGTGTGATGGGCGGTGTAGAGGAATAATCACTCTGTGTCTGACCCCGGGAGTGTGTGCTGGGACGACGTGGAGGGTGGTTCACTATGTGTCTGATCCCGGGAGTGTGTGATGCGCCGGCGTTAAGGGAGATTCACTCTGTGTCTGACCCCGGGTGAGTTTGATGGGAAGGTGTAGAGGAATAATCGCTCTGTGTCTGACCCCGGGAGTGTTTGATGGGACCGTGTAGAGGAATAATCACTCTGTGTCTGACCCCGGGTGAGTTTGATGGGAAGGTGTAGAGGAATAATCACTCTGTGTCTGACCCCGGGAGTGTTTGATGGGACCGTGTAGATGAATAATCTCTCTGTGTCTGACCCCGGGAGTGTGTGATGGGACGGTGTGGAGGGAGATTAACTCTGTGTCTGACCCCGGGAGAGTGTGATGGGCGGTGTAGAGGAATAATCACTCTTGTCTGACCCAGGGAGTTTGTGACGGGACGGTGTGGACGGAGATTCACTGTGTCTGACCCCGGGAGTGTTTGATGGGACGGTGCAGAGGAATAATCACTCTGTGTCTGAAACCGGGAGTGTGTGATGGGCAGGCGTGGAGGGAGATTCACTCTGTGTCTGACCCCGGGTGAGTTTGATGGGACCGTGTACAGGAATAATCATACTGAGTCTGACCCCTGGAGTGTGTGTTGGGACGGTGTGGACGGAGATTCACTTTGTGTCTGACCCCGGGAGTGTTTGATGGGACCGTGTACAGGAATAATCACTCTGTGTCTGACCCTGGGAGTGTTTGATGGGACCGTGTAGAGGAATAATCACTCTGTGTCTGACCATTGGAGAGTGTGATGGGACGGTGTGGGGGGAGATTCACTGTGTGTCTGACCCCGGGAGTGTGTGATGGGCGGTGTAGAGGAATAATCACTCTGTGTCTGACCCCGGGAGTGTGTGCTGGGACGACGTGGAGGGTGGTTCACTATGTGTCTGATCCCGGGTGTGTGTGATGGGCCGGCGTTAAGGGAGATTCACTCTGTGTCTGACCCCGGGTGTTTGATGGGAAGGTGTAGAGGAATAATCGCTCTGTGTCTGACCCCGGGAGTGTTTGATGGGACCGTGTAGAGGAATAATCACTCTGTGTCTGACCCCGGGTGAGTTTGATGGGAAGGTGTAGAGGAATAATCACTCTGTGTCTGACCCCGGGAGTGTTTGATGGGACCGTGTAGATGAATAATCTCTCTGTGTCTGACCCCGGGAGTGTGTGATGGGACGGTGTGGAGGGAGATTAACTCTGTGTCTGACCCCGGGAGAGTGTGATGGGCGGTGTAGAGGAATAATCACTGTGTGTCTGACCCAGGCAGTTTGTGACGGGACGGTGTGGAGGGAGATTCACTCTGTGTCTGACCACGGGAGTGTTTGATGGGAACGTGTAGAGGAATAATCTCTCTGAGTCTGACCCCGGGAGTGTGTGTTGGGACGGTGTGGACGGAGATTCACTTTGTGTCTGACCCCGGGAGTGTTTGATTGGACAGTGTAGAGGAATAATCACTCTGTGTCTGACCCCGGGAGTGTGTGATGGGACGGTGTGGTGGGAGATTCACTGTGTCTGACCCCGGGAGTGTTTGATGGGACCGTGTAGAGGAATAATCTCTCTGTGTCTGACCTCGGGAGTGTGTGATCGGACGGTGTGGAGGGAGATTAGCTCTGTGTCTGACCCCGGGAGAGTGTGATGGGCGGTGTAGAGTAATAATCACTCTGTGTCTGACCCAGGGAATTTGGACGGGACGGTGTGGAGGGAGATTCACTCTGTGTCTGACCCCGGGAGTGTTTGATGTGACCGTGTAGAGGAATAATCACTCTGTGTCTGACCCCGGGAGTGTATGATGGGCCGGCGTGGAGGGAGATTCACTCTGTGTCTGACCGCGGGTGAGTTTGATGGGAAGGTGTAGAGGAATAATCACTCTGTGTCTGACCCCGGGAGTGTTTGATGGGACCGTGTAGATGAATAATCTCTCTGTGTCTGACCCCGGGAGTGTGTGATGCGACGGTGTGCAGGGACATTAACTCTGTGTCTGACCCCGGGAGAGTGTGATGGGCGGTGTAGAGGAATAATCACTCTGTGTCTGACCCAGGGAGTTTGTGATTGGACGGTGTGGAGGGAGCTTCACGCTGTGTCTGACCCCGGGAGTGTTTGATGGGACCGGGTAGAGGAATAATCACTATGTCTGACCCCGGGAGTGTGTGTTGGGACGGTGTGGACGGAGATTAACTCTGTGTCTGAACCCGGGAGAGTGTGATGTGACCGTGTAGAGGAATAATCACTCTGTGTCTGACCCCGGGAGTGTGTGATGGGACGGTGTGGAGGGAGATTCAGTCTGTGTCTGACCCCGGGAGTGTGTGATGGGCCGGCGTGGAGGGAGATTCACTCTGTGTCTGACCCCGGGTGAGTTTGATGGGACCGTGT
This sequence comes from Hypanus sabinus, assembly GCF_030144855.1. Lineage (NCBI taxonomy): Eukaryota > Metazoa > Chordata > Chondrichthyes > Myliobatiformes > Dasyatidae > Hypanus > Hypanus sabinus. The sequence goes on from NW_026779177.1 coordinate 525,826, forward strand.
AGAGGAATAATCATTCTGAGTCTGACCCCGGGAGTGTGTGTTGGGACGGTATGGACGGAGATTCACTTTGTGTCTGACCCCGGGAGTGTTTGATGGGACCGTGTTACAGGAATAATCACTCTGTGTCTGACCGCAGGGAGTGTTTGATGGGACCGTGTAGAGGAATAATCACTCTTTGTCTGACCCCGGGGGTGTTTGATGGGACCGTTTAGAGGAATAATCACTCTGTGTCTGACCATTGGAGTGTGTGTTGGGACGGTGTGGAGGGAGATTCACTGTGTGTCTGACCCCGGGAGTGTGTGATGGGCCCTGTAGAGGAATAATCACTCTGTGTCTGACACCGGGAGTGTGTGCTCGGACGATGTGGAGGGTGGTTCACTATGTGTCTGATCCCGGGAGTGTGTGATGGGCCGTGTAGAGGGAGATTCACTCTGTGTCTGACCCAGGACGTGTGTGATGGGACAGTGTAGAGAAATAATCACTCTGTGTCTGACCCCGGGAGTGTGTGATGGGACGGTGTGGAGGGAGATTCACTCTGTGTCTGAACCCGGGTGTGTTTGATGGGACAGAGTAGAGGAATAATCACTCTGAATCTGACCCCGCGTGAGTTTGATGGGAAGGTGTAGAGGAATAATCACTCTGTGTCTGACTCCGGGAGTGTATGATGGGACCGTGTAGAGGAATAATCACTCTGTGTCTGACCCCGGGAGTGTGTGATGGGACGGTGTGGAGGGAGATTAACTCTGTGTCTGACCCCGGGAGAGTGTGATGGGCGGTGTAAAATGAATAATCACTCTGTGTCTGACCCAGGGAGTTTGTGACGGGACGGTGTGGAGGGAGATTCACTCTGTGTCTGACCCCGGGAGTGTTTGATGGGAACGTGTAGAGGAATAATCACTCTGAGTCTGACCCCGGGAGTGTGTGATGGGCCGGCGTGGAGGGAGATTCACTCTGTGTCTGACCCCGGGTGAGTTTGATGAGAAGGTGTAGAGGAATAATCACTCTGTGTCTGACCCCGGGAGTGTTTGATGGGACCGTGTACAGGAATAATCTCTCTGTGTCTGACCCCGGGAGTGTGTGATGGGACGGTGTGGAGGGAGATTAACTCTGTGTCTGACCCCGGGAGAGTGTGATGGGCGGTGTAGAGGAATAATCACTCTGTGTCTGACCCAGGGAGTTTGTGACGGGACGGTGTGGAGGGAGATTCACTCTCTGTCTGACCCCGGGAGTGTTTGATGGGAACGTGTAGAGGAATAATCACTCTGTGTCTGACCCAGGGAGTTTGTGACGGGACGGTGTGGACGTAGATTCACTTTGTGTCTGACCCCGGGAGTGTTTGATGGGACCGTGTAGAGGAATAATCACTCTTTATCTGACCCCGGGAGTGTGTGATGGGCGGTGTAGAGGAATAATCACTCTGTGTCAGACCCCGGGAGAGTTTGATGGGACCGTGTAGAAGAATAATCTCTCTGTGTCTGACTTCGGGAGTGTGTGTTCGGACGGTGTGGAGGGAGATTAACTCTGTGTCTGACCCCGGGAGAGTGTGATGGGCGGAGTAGAGGAATAATCACTCTGTGTCTGACGCAGGGAGTTTTTGATGGGACCGTGTAGAGGAATAATCACTCTGAGACTGACCCCGGGAGAGTGTGTTGGGACGGTGTAGAGGAATATTCACTCTGTGTCTGACCCCGGGATTGTTTGATGGTACCGTGTAGCGGAATAATCACTATGTGTCTGACCCCGGGAGTGTGTGATGGGACGGTGTGGAGGGAGATTCACCCTGTTTCTGACCCCGGGAGTGTTTGATAGGTCCGTGTAGAGGAATAATCACACTGTGCCTGACCACGGGATTGTGAGATGGGACGGTGTGGAGGGAGATTCAGTCAGTTTCTGACCCCGGGAGTGTGTGATAGGACGGTGAGGAGGGACATTCACTCTGTGTCTGACCACGGGAGTGTATGATGGGACCGTGTAGAGCAATAATCACTCTGTGCCTGACCTCGGGAGAGTGTGATGGGACGGTGTGGAAGGAGATTCACACTGTGTCTGACACTGGGAGTGTGTGATGGTACCGTGTAGAGGAATAATCACTCAGTGTCTGACCCCGGAAGAGTTTCATGTGACCGTGTAGAGGAATAATGACTCTGTGTCTGACCCCGGGAGTGTTTGATGGGACCGTGTAGAGGAATAATCTCTCTGTGTCTGACCCCGGGAGTGTTTAATGGGACCGTGTAGAGGAATAATCACTCTGTATCTGACCATTGGAGTGTGTGATGGGACGGTGTGGAGGGAGATTCACTGTGTGTCTGACCCCGGGAGTGTGTGATGGGCGCTGTAGAGGAATAATCACTCTGTGTCTGACACCGGGAGTGTGTGCTCGGACGATGTGGAGGGTGGTTCACTATGTGTCTGATCCCGGGAGTGTGTGATGGGCCGTGTAGAGGGAGATTCACTCTGTGTCTGACCCAGGACGTGTGTGATGGGACAGTGTAGAGAAATAATCACTCTGTGTCTGACCCCGGGAGTGTGTGATGGGACGGTGTGGAGGGAGATTCACTCTGTGTCTGAACCCGGGTGTGTTTGATGGGACAGAGTAGAGGAATAATCACTCTGAATCTGACCCCGGGTGAGTTTGATGGGAAGGTGTAGAGGAATAATCACTCTGTGTCTGACTCCGGGAGTGTATGATGGGACCGTGTAGAGGAATAATCACTCTGTGTCTGACCCCGGGAGTGTGTGATGGGACGGTGTGGAGGGAGATTAACTCTGTGTCTGACCCCGGGAGAGTGTGATGGGCGGTGTAAAATGAATAATCACTCTGTGTCTGACCCAGGGAGTTTGTGAAGGGACGGTGTGGAGGGAGATTCACTCTGTGTCTGACCCCGGGAGTGTTTGATGGGAACGTGTAGAGGAATAATCACTCTGAGTCTGACCCCGGGAGTGTGTGATGGGCCGGCGTGGAGGGAGATTCACTCTGTGTCTGACCCCGGGTGAGTTTGATGAGAAGGTGTAGAGGAATAATCACTCTGTGTCTGACCCCGGGAGTGTTTGATGGGACCGTGTACAGGAATAATCTCTCTGTGTCTGACCCCGGGAGTGTGTGATGGGACGGTGTGGAGGGAGATTAACTCTGTGTCTGACCCCGGGAGAGTGTGATGGGCGGTGTAGAGGAATAATCACTCTGTGTCTGACCCAGGGAGTTTGTGACGGGACGGTGTGGAGGGAGATTCACTCTCTGTCTGACCCCGGGAGTGTTTGATGGGAACGTGTAGAGGAATAATCACTCTGTGTCTGACCCAGGGAGTTTGTGACGGGACGGTGTGGACGTAGATTCACTTTGTGTCTGACCCCGGGAGTGTTTGATGGGACCGTGTAGAGGAATAATCACTCTTTATCTGACCCCGGGAGTGTGTGATGGGCGGTGTAGAGGAATAATCACTCTGTGTCAGACCCCGGGAGAGTTTGATGGGACCGTGTAGAAGAATAATCTCTCTGTGTCTGACTTCGGGAGTGTGTGTTCGGACGGTGTGGAGGGAGATTAACTCTGTGTCTGACCCCGGGAGAGTGTGATGGGCGGAGTAGAGGAATAATCACTCTGTGTCTGACGCAGGGAGTTTTTGATGGGACCGTGTAGAGGAATAATCACTCTGAGACAGACCCCGGGAGAGTGTGTTGGGACGGTGTAGACGAATATTCACTCTGTGTCTGACCCCGGGATTGTTTGATGGTACCGTGTAGCGGAATAATCACTATGTGTCTGACCCCGGGAGTGTGTGATGGGACGGTGTGGAGGGAGATTCACCCTGTTTCTGACCCCGGGAGTGTTTGATAGGTCCGTGTAGAGGAATAATCACACTGTGCCTGACCACGGGATTGTGAGATGGGACGGTGTGGAGGGAGATTCAGTCAGTTTCTGACCCCGGGAGTGTGTGATAGGACGGTGAGGAGGGACATTCACTCTGTGTCTGACCACGGGAGTGTATGATGGGACCGTGTAGAGCAATAATCACTCTGTGCCTGACCTCGGGAGAGTGTGATGGGACGGTGTGGAAGGAGATTCACACTGTGTCTGACACTGGGAGTGTGTGATGGTACCGTGTAGAGGAATAATCACTCAGTGTCTGACCCCGGAAGAGTTTCATGTGACCGTGTAGAGGAATAATGACTCTGTGTCTGACCCCGGGAGTGTTTGATGGGACCGTGTAGAGGAATAATCTCTCTGTGTCTGACCCCGGGAGTGTTTAATGGGACCGTGTAGAGGAATAATCTCTCTGTGTCTGACCCTGGGAGTGTGTGATGGGACGGTGTGGAGAGAGATTAACTCTTGTGTCTGACCCCGGTAGAGTGTGATGGGACCGTGTAGAGGAATAATCACTCTGTGTCTGACCCCGGGAGTGTGTGATGGGACGGTGTGGACGGAGATTCACTGTGTCTGACCCCGGGAGTGTTTGATGGGTCCGTGCAGAGGAATAATCACTCTGTGTCTGAAACCAGGAGCGTGTGATGGGCCGGCGAGGAGGGAGATTCACTCTGTGTCTGACCCCGGGTGAGTTTGATGGGACCGTGTACAGGAATAATCATACTGAGTCTGACCCCTGCAGTGTGTGTTGGGACGGTGTGGACGGAGATTCACTTTGTGTCTGACCCCGGGAGTGTTTGATGGGACCGTGTACAGGAATAATCACTCTGTGTCTGACCCTGGGAGTGTTTGATGGGACCGTGTAGAGGAATAATCACTCTGTGTCTGACCATTGGAGTGTGTGATGGGACGGTGTGGAGGGAGATTCACTGTGTGTCTGACCCCGGGAGTGTGTGATGGGCGGTGTAGAGGAATAATCACTCTGTGCCTGACCCCGGGAGTGTGTGCTGGGACGACGTGGAGGGTGGTTCACTATGTGTCTGATCCCGGGAGTGTGTGATGGGCCGGCGTTAAGGGAGATTCACTCTGTGTCTGACCCCGGGTGAGTTTGATGGGAAGGTGTAGAGGAATAATCGCTCTGTGTCTGACCCCGGGAGTGTTTGATGGGACCGTGTAGAGGAATAATCACTCTGTGTCTGACCCCTGGTGAGTTTGATGGGAAGGTGTAGAGGAATAATCACTCTGTGTCTGACCCCGGGAGTGTTTGATGGGACCGTGTAGATGAATAATCTCTCTGTGTCTGACCCCGGGAGTGTGTGATGGGACGGTGTGGAGGGAGATTAACTATGTGTCTGACCCCGGGAGAGTGTGATGGGCGGTGTAGAGGAATAATCACTCTGTGTCTGACCCAGGGAGTTTGTGACGGGACGGTGTGGAGGGAGATTCACTCTGTGTCTGACCACGGGAGTGTTTGATGGGAACGTGTAGAGGAATAATCACTCTGAGTCTGACCCCGGGAGTGTGTGTTGGGACGGTGTGGACGGAGATTCACTTTGTGTCTGACCCCGGGAGTGTTTGATTGGACCGTGTAGAGGAATAATCACTCTGTGTCTGACCCCGGGAGTGTGTGATGGGACGGTGTGGAGGGAGATTCACTGTGTCTGACCCCGGGATTGTTTGATGGGACCGTGTAGAGGAATAATCACTCTGTGACTGACCCCGCGAGTGTGTGATGGGCCGGCGTGGAGGGAGACTCACTCTGTGTCTGACCCCGGGTGAGTTTGATGGGACCGTGTAGAGGAATAATCTCTCTGTGTCTGACCCCGGGAGTGTGTGATCGGACGGTGTGGAGGGAGATTAGCTCTGTGTCTGACCCCGGGAGAGTGTGATGGGCGGTGTAGAGTAATAATCACTCTGTGTCTGACCCTGGGAGTGTTTGATGGGACCGTGTAGAGGAATAATCACTCTGAGACTGACCCCGGGAGAGTGTGTTGGGACGGTGTAGAGGAATATTCACTCTGTGTCTGACCCCGGGATTGTTTGATGGTACCGTGTAGCGGAATAATCACTATGTGTCTGACCCCGGGAGTGTGTGATGGGACGGTGTGGAGGGAGATTCACCCTGTTTCTGACCCCGGGAGTGTTTGATAGGTCCGTGTAGAGGAATAATCACACTGTGCCTGACCACGGGATTGCGGGATGGGACGGTGTGGAGGGAGATTCAGTCAGTTTCTGACCCCGGGAGTGTGTGATGGGACGGTGAGGAGGGACATTCACTCTGTGTCTGACCACGGGAGTGTATGATGGGACCGTGTAGAGCAATAATCACTCTGTGCCTGACCTCGGGAGAGTGTGATGGGACGGTGTGGAAGGAGATTCACACTGTGTCTGACACTGGGAGTGTGTGATGGTACCGTGTAGAGGAATAATCACTCAGTGTCTGACCCCGGAAGAGTTTCATGTGACCGTGTAGAGGAATAATGACTCTGTGTCTGACCCCGGGAGTGTCTGATGGGACCGTGTAGAGGAATAATCTCTCTGTGTCTGACCCCGGGAGTGTTTAATGGGACCGTGTAGAGGAATAATCTCTCTGTGTCTGACCCAGGGAGTGTGTGATGGGACGGTGTGGAGAGAGATTAACTCTGTGTCTGACCCCGGGAGAGTGTGATGGGACCGTGTAGAGGAATAATCACTCTGTGTCTGACCCCGGGAGTGTGTGATGGGACGGTGTGGACGGAGATTCACTGTGTCTGAACCCGGGAGTGTTTGATGGGACCGTGCAGAGGAATAATCACTCTGTGTCTGAAACCGGGAGCGTGTGATGGGCCTGCGTGGAGGGAGATTCACTCTGTGTCTGACCCCGGGTGAGTTTGATGGGACCGTGTACAGGAATAATCACTCTGTGTCTGACCTTGGGAGTGTTTGATGGGACCGTGTAGAGGAATAATCACTCTGTGTCTGACCATTGGAGTGTGTGATGGGACGGTGTGGAGGGAGATTCACTGTGTGTCTGACCCCGGGAGTGTGTGATGGGCGGTGTAGAGGAATAATCACTCTGTGTCTGACCCCGGGAGTGTGTGCTGGGACGACGTGGAGGGTGGTTCACTATGTGTCTGATCCCGGGAGTGTGTGATGGGCCGGCGTTAAGGGAGATTCACTCTGTGTCTGACCCCGGGTGAGTTTGATGGGAAGGTGTAGAGGAATAATCGCTCTGTGTCTGACCCCGGGAGTGTTTGATGGGACCGTGTACAGGAATAATCACTCTGTGTCTGACCCCGGGTGAGTTTGATGGGAAGGTGTAGAGGAATAATCACTCTGTGTCTGACCCCGGGAGTGTTTGATGGGACCGTGTAGATGAATAATCTCTCTGTGTCTGACCCCGGGAGTGTGTGATGGGACGGTGTGGAGGGAGATTAACTCTGTGTCTGACCCCGGGAGAGTGTGATGGGCGGTGTAGAGGAATAATCACTCTGTGTCTGACCCAGGGAGTTTGTGACGGGACGGTGTGGAGGGAGATTCACTCTGTGTCTGACCACGGGAGTGTTTGATGGGAACGTGTAGAGGAATAATCACTCTGAGTCTGACCCCGGGAGTGTGTGTTGGGACGGTGTGGACGGAGATTCACTTTGTGTCTGACCCCGGGAGTGTTTGATTGGACCGTGTAGAGGAATAATCACTATGTGTCTGACCCCGGGAGTGTGTGATGGGACGGTGTGGAGGGAGATTCACTGTGTCTGACCCCGGGAGTGTTTGATGGGACCGTGTAGAGGAATAATCACTCTGTGTCTGACCCCGGGAGTGTGTGATGGGCCGGCGTGGAGGGAGATTCACTCTGTGTCTGACCGCGGGTGAGTTTGATGGGAAGGTGTAGAGGAATAATCACTCTGTGTCTGACCCCGGGAGTGTGTGATGGGCCGGCGTGGAGGGAGATTCACTCTGTGTCTGACCCAGGGAATTTGGACGGGACGGTGTGGAGGGAGATTCACTCTGTGTCTGACCCCGGGAGTGTTTGATGTGACCGTGTAGAGGAATAATCACTCTGTGTCTGACCCCGGGAGTGTGTGATGGGCCGGCGTGGAGGGAGATTCACTCTGTGTCTGACCGCGGGTGAGTTTGATGGGAAGGTGTAGAGGAATAATCACTCTGTGTCTGACCCCGGGAGTGTTTGATGGGACCGTGTAGAGGAATAATCTCTCTGTGTCTGACCCCGGGAGTGTGTGATGGGACGGTGTGCAGGGACATTAACTCTGTGTCTGACCCCGGGAGAGTGTGATGGGCGGTGTAGAGGAATAATCACTCTGTGTCTGACCCAGGGAGATTGTGACGGGACGGTGTGGAGGGAGATTCACGCTGTGTCTGACCTCGGGAGTGTTTGATGGGACCGTGTAGAGGAATAATCACTCTGAGTCTGACCCCGGGAGTGTGTGTTGGGACGGTGTGGACGGAGATTAACTCTGTGTCTGACCCCGGGAGAGTGTGATGGGCGGTGTAGAGGAATAATCACTCTGTGTCTGACCCAGGGAGTTTGTGACGGGACGGTGTGGAGGGAGATTCACTCTGTGTCTGACCAAGGGAGTGTTTGATGGGAACGTGTAGAGGAATAATCACTCTGAGTCTGACCCCGGGAGTGTGTGTTGGGACGGTGTGTACGGAGATTCACTCTGTGTCTGACCCCGGGAGTGTTTGATGGGACCGTGAAGAGGAATAATCACTCTGTGTCTGACCCCGGGAGTGTGTGATGGGCCGGCGTGGAGGGAGATTCACTCTGTGTCTGACCCCGGGTGAGTTTGATGGGAAGGTGTAGAGGAATAATCACTCTGTGTCTGACCCCGGGAGAGTTTGATGGGACCGTGTAGAGGAATAATCTCTCTGTGTCTGACCCCGGGAGTGTGTTATCGGACGGTGTGGAGGGAGAATAGCTCTGTGTCTGACCCCGGGAGAGTGTGATGGGCGGTGTAGAGTAATAATCACTCTGTGTCTGACCCAGGGAATTTGGACGGGACGGTGTGGAGGGAGATTCACTCTGTGTCTGACCCCGGGAGTGTTTGATGTGACCGTGTAGAGGAATAATCACTCTGTGTCTGACCCCGGGAGTGTATGATGTGCCGGCGTGGAGGGAGATTCACTCTGTGTCTGACCGCGGGTGAGTTTGATGGGAAGGTGTAGAGGAATAATCACTCTGTGTCTGACCCCGGGAGTGTTTGATGGGACCGTGTAGATGAATAATCTCTCTGTGTCTGACCCCGGGAGTGTGTGATGGGACGGTGTGCAGGGACATTAACTCTGTGTCTGACCCCGGGAGAGTGTGATGGGCGGTGTAGAGGAATAATCACTCTGTGTCTGACCCAGGGAGTTTGTGATTGGACGGTGTGGAGGGAGATTCACGCTGTGTCTGACCCCGGGAGTGTTTGATGGGACCGGGTAGAGGAATAATCACTATGTCTGACCCCGGGAGTGTGTGTTGGGACGGTGTGGACGGAGATTAACTCTGTGTCTGAACCCGGGTGAGTTTGATGGGACCGTGTAGAGGAATAATCATTCTGAGTCTGACCCCGGGAGTGTGTGTTGGGACGGTGTGGACGGAGATTCACTTTGTGTCTGACCCCGGGAGTGTTTGATGGGACCGTGTACAGGAATAATCACTCTGTGTCTGACCAACGGGAGTGTTTGATGGGACCGTGTAGAGGAATAATCACTCTTTGTCTGACCCCGGGAGTGTTTGATGGGACCGTTTAGAGGAATAATCACTCTGTGTCTGACCATTGGAGTGTGTGATGGGACGGTGTGGAGGGAGATTCACTGTGTGTCTGACCCCGGGAGTGTGTGATGGGCGCTGAAGAGGAATAATCACTATGTGTCTGATCCCGGGAGTGTGGGATGGGCCGTGTAGAGGGAGATTCACTCTGTGTCTGACCCAGGACGTGTGTGATGGGACAGTGTAGAGAAATAATCACTCTGTGTCTGACCCCGGGAGTGTGTGATGGGACGGTGTGGAGGGAGATTCACTCTGTGTCTGAACCCGGGAGTGTTTGATGGGACCGAGTAGAGGAATAATCACTCTGTGTCTGACCCCGGGTGAGTTTGATGGGAAGGTGTAGAGGAATAATCACTCTGTGTCTGACTCCGGGAGTGTATGATGGGACCGTGTAGAGGAATAATCACTCTGTGTCTGACCCCGGGAGTGTGTGATGGGACGGTGTGGAGTGAGATTAACTCTGTGTCTGACCCCGGGAGAGTGTGATGGGCGGTGTAAAATGAATAATCACTCTGTGTCTGACCCAGGGAGTTTGTGACGGGACGGTGTGGAGGGAGATTCACTCTGTGTCTGACCCCGGGAGTGTTTGATGGGAACGTGTAGAGGAATAATCACTCTGAGTCTGACCCCGGGAGTGTGTGTTTGGACGGTGTGGACGGAGATTCACTTTGTGTCTGACCCCGGGAGTGTTTGAGGGGACCGTGTAGAGGAATAATCACTCTGTATCTGACACCGGGAGTGTGTGATGGGCCGGCGTGGCGGGAGATTCACTCTGTGTCTGACCCCGGGTGAGTTTGATGGGAATGTGTAGAGGAATAATCACTCTGTGTCTGACCCCGGGAGTGTTTGATGGGACCGTGTGGAGGAATAATCACTCTGTGTCTGACCCCGGGTGAGTTTGATGAGAAGGTGTAGAGGAATAATCACTCTGTGTCTGACCCCGGGAGTGTTTGATATAACCGTGTATAGGAGTAATCTCTCTGTGTCTGACCCCGGGAGTGTGTGATGGGACGGTGTGGAGGGAGATTAACTCTGTGTCTGACCCCGGGAGAGTGTGATGGGCGGTGTAGTGGAATAATCACTCTGTGTCTGACCCAAGGAGTTTGTGACGGGACGGTGTGGAGGGAGATTCACTCTGTGTCTGACCCCGGGAGTATTTGATGGGAACGTGTAGAGGAATAATCACTCTGAGTCTGACCCCGGGAGTGTGTGTTGGGACGGTGTGGACGTAGATTCACTTTGTGTCTGACCCCGGGAGTGTTTGATGGGACCGTGTAGAGGAATAATCACTCTGTGTCAGACCCCGGGAGAGTTTGATGGGACCGTGTAGAAGAATAATCTCTCTGTGTCTGATTTCGGGAGTGTGTGTTCGGAAGGTGTGGAGGGAGATTAACTCTGTGTCTGACCCCGGGAGAGTGTGATGGGCGGAGTAGAGGAATAATCACTCTGTGTCTGACGCAGGGAGTTTTTGATGGGACCGTGTAGAGGAATAATCACTCTGAGACTGACCCCGGGAGAGTGTGTTGGGACGGTGTAGAGGAATATTCACTCTGTGTCTGACCCCGGGATTGTTTGATGGTACCGTGTAGCGGAATAATCACTATGTGTCTGACCCCGGGAGTGTGTGATGGGACGGCGTGGAGGGAGATTCACTCTGTGTCTGACCCCGGGTGAGTTTGATGGGAAGGTGTAGAGGAATAATCACTCTGAGTCTGACCCCGGGAGTGTGTGTTGGGACGGTGTGACGGAGATTCACTCTGTGTCTGACCCCGGGAGTGTTTGATGGGACCGTGAAGAGGAATAATCACTCTGTGTCTGACCCCGGGAGTGTGTGATGGGCCGGCGTGGAGGGAGATTCACTCTGTGTCTGACCCCGGGTGAGTTTGATGGGAAGGTGTAGAGGAATAATCACTCTGTGTCTGACCCCGGGAGAGTTTGATGGGACCGTGTAGAGGAATAATCTCTCTGTGTCTGACCCCGGGAGTGTGTTATCGGACGGTGTGGAGGGAGAATAGCTCTGTGTCTGACCCCGGGAGAGTGTGATGGGCGGTGTAGAGTAATAATCACTCTGTGTCTGACCCAGGGAATTTGGACGGGACGGTGTGGAGGAATAATCACTCTGTGTCTGACCCCGGGTGAGTTTGATGGGAAGGTGTAGAGGAATAATCACTCTGTGTCTGACCCCGGGAGTGTTTGATGGGACCGTGTAGATGAATAATCTCTCTGTGTCTGACCCCGGGAGTGTGTGATGGGACGGTGTGCAGGGACATTAACTCTGTGTCTGACCCCGGGAGAGTGTGATGGGCGGTGTAGAGGAATAATCACTCTGTGTCTGACCCAGGGAGTTTGTGATTGGACGGTGTGGAGGGAGATTCACGCTGTGTCTGACCCCGGGAGTGTTTGATGGGACCGGGTAGAGGAATAATCACTATGTCTGACCCCGGGAGTGTGTGTTGGGACGGTGTGGACGGAGATTAACTCTGTGTCTGAACCCGGGAGAGTGTGATGTGACCGTGTAGAGGAATAATCACTATGTGTCTGACCCCGGGAGTGTGTGATGGGCCGGCGTGGAGGGAGATTCACTCTGTGTCTGACCCCGGGTGAGTTTGATGGGACCGTGTAGAGGAATAATCATTCTGAGTCTGACCCCGGGAGTGTGTGTTGGGACGGTGTGGACGGAGATTCACTTTGTGTCTGACCCCGGGAGTGTTTGATGGGACCGTGTACAGGAATAATCACTCTGTGTCTGACCAACGGGAGTGTTTGATGGGACCGTGTAGAGGAATAATCACTCTTTGTCTGACCCCGGGAGTGTTTGATGGGACCGTTTAGAGGAATAATCACTCTGTGTCTGACCATTGGAGTGTGTGATGGGACGGTGTGGAGGGAGATTCACTGTGTGTCTGACCCCGGGAGTGTGTGATGGGCGCTGAAGAGGAATAATCACTATGTGTCTGATCCCGGGAGTGTGGGATGGGCCGTGTAGAGGGAGATTCACTCTGTGTCTGACCCAGGACGTGTGTGATGGGACAGTGTAGAGAAATAATCACTCTGTGTCTGACCCCGGGAGTGTGTGATGGGACGGTGTGGAGGGAGATTCACTCTGTGTCTGAACCCGGGAGTGTTTGATGGGACCGAGTAGAGGAATAATCACTCTGTGTCTGACCCCGGGTGAGTTTGATGGGAAGGTGTAGAGGAATAATCACTCTGTGTCTGACTCCGGGAGTGTATGATGGGACCGTGTAGAGGAATAATCACTCTGTGTCTGACCCCGGGAGTGTGTGATGGGACGGTGTGGAGTGAGATTAACTCTGTGTCTGACCCCGGGAGAGTGTGATGGGCGGTGTAAAATGAATAATCACTCTGTGTCTGACCCAGGGAGTTTGTGACGGGACGGTGTGGAGGGAGATTCACTCTGTGTCTGACCCCGGGAGTGTTTGATGGGAACGTGTAGAGGAATAATCACTCTGAGTCTGACCCCGGGAGTGTGTGTTTGGACGGTGTGGACGGAGATTCACTTTGTGTCTGACCCCGGGAGTGTTTGAGGGGACCGTGTAGAGGAATAATCACTCTGTATCTGACACCGGGAGTGTGTGATGGGCCGGCGTGGCGGGAGATTCACTCTGTGTCTGACCCCGGGTGAGTTTGATGGGAATGTGTAGAGGAATAATCACTCTGTGTCTGACCCCGGGAGTGTTTGATGGGACCGTGTGGAGGAATAATCACTCTGTGTCTGACCCCGGGTGAGTTTGATGAGAAGGTGTAGAGGAATAATCACTCTGTGTCTGACCCCGGGAGTGTTTGATATAACCGTGTATAGGAGTAATCTCTCTGTGTCTGACCCCGGGAGTGTGTGATGGGACGGTGTGGAGGGAGATTAACTCTGTGTCTGACCCCGGGAGAGTGTGATGGGCGGTGTAGTGGAATAATCACTCTGTGTCTGACCCAAGGAGTTTGTGACGGGACGGTGTGGAGGGAGATTCACTCTGTGTCTGACCCCGGGAGTATTTGATGGGAACGTGTAGAGGAATAATCACTCTGAGTCTGACCCCGGGAGTGTGTGTTGGGACGGTGTGGACGTAGATTCACTTTGTGTCTGACCCCGGGAGTGTTTGATGGGACCGTGTAGAGGAATAATCACTCTGTGTCAGACCCCGGGAGAGTTTGATGGGACCGTGTAGAAGAATAATCTCTCTGTGTCTGATTTCGGGAGTGTGTGTTCGGAAGGTGTGGAGGGAGATTAACTCTGTGTCTGACCCCGGGAGAGTGTGATGGGCGGAGTAGAGGAATAATCACTCTGTGTCTGACGCAGGGAGTTTTTGATGGGACCGTGTAGAGGAATAATCACTCTGAGACTGACCCCGGGAGAGTGTGTTGGGACGGTGTAGAGGAATATTCACTCTGTGTCTGACCCCGGGATTGTTTGATGGTACCGTGTAGCGGAATAATCACTATGTGTCTGACCCCGGGAGTGTGTGATGGGACGGCGTGGAGGGAGATTCACTCTGTGTCTGACCCCGGGTGAGTTTGATGGGAAGGTGTAGAGGAATAATCACTCTGAGTCTGACCCCGGGAGTGTGTGTTGGGACGGTGTGGACGGAGATTCACTCTGTGTCTGACCCCGGGAGTGTTTGATGGGACCGTGAAGAGGAATAATCACTCTGTGTCTGACCCCGGGAGTGTGTGATGGGCCGGCGTGGAGGGAGATTCACTCTGTGTCTGACCCCGGGTGAGTTTGATGGGAAGGTGTAGAGGAATAATCACTCTGTGTCTGACCCCGGGAGAGTTTGATGGGACCGTGTAGAGGAATAATCTCTCTGTGTCTGACCCCGGGAGTGTGTTATCGGACGGTGTGGAGGGAGAATAGCTCTGTGTCTGACCCCGGGAGAGTGTGATGGGCGGTGTAGAGTAATAATCACTCTGTGTCTGACCCAGGGAATTTGGACGGGACGGTGTGGAGGGAGATTCACTCTGTGTCTGACCCCGGGAGTGTTTGATGTGACCGTGTAGAGGAATAATCACTCTGTGTCTGACCCCGGGAGTGTATGATGTGCCGGCGTGGAGGGAGATTCACTCTGTGTCTGACCGCGGGTGAGTTTGATGGGAAGGTGTAGAGGAATAATCACTCTGTGTCTGACCCCGGGAGTGTTTGATGGGACCGTGTAGATGAATAATCTCTCTGTGTCTGACCCCGGGAGTGTGTGATGGGACGGTGTGCAGGGACATTAACTCTGTGTCTGACCCCGGGAGAGTGTGATGGGCGGTGTAGAGGAATAATCACTCTGTGTCTGACCCAGGGAGTTTGTGATTGGACGGTGTGGAGGGAGATTCACGCTGTGTCTGACCCCGGGAGTGTTTGATGGGACCGGGTAGAGGAATAATCACTATGTCTGACCCCGGGAGTGTGTGTTGGGACGGTGTGGACGGAGATTAACTCTGTGTCTGAACCCGGGAGAGTGTGATGTGACCGTGTAGAGGAATAATCACTATGTGTCTGACCCCGGGAGTGTGTGATGGGCCGGCGTGGAGGGAGATTCACTCTGTGTCTGACCCCGGGTGAGTTTGATGGGACCGTGTAGAGGAATAATCATTCTGAGTCTGACCCCGGGAGTGTGTGTTGGGACGGTGTGGACGGAGATTCACTTTGTGTCTGACCCCGGGAGTGTTTGATGGGACCGTGTACAGGAATAATCACTCTGTGTCTGACCAACGGGAGTGTTTGATGGGACCGTGTAGAGGAATAATCACTCTTTGTCTGACCCCGGGAGTGTTTGATGGGACCGTTTAGAGGAATAATCACTCTGTGTCTGACCATTGGAGTGTGTGATGGGACGGTGTGGAGGGAGATTCACTGTGTGTCTGACCCCGGGAGTGTGTGATGGGCGCTGTAGAGGAATAATCACTATGTGTCTGATCCCGGGAGTGTGGGATGGGCCGTGTAGAGGGAGATTCACTCTGTGTCTGACCCAGGACGTGTGTGATGGGACAGTGTAGAGAAATAATCACTCTGTGTCTGACCCCGGGAGTGTGTGATGGGACGGTGTGGAGGGAGATTCACTCTGTGTCTGAACCCGGGAGTGTTTGATGGGACCGAGTAGAGGAATAATCACTCTGTGTCTGACCCCGGGTGAGTTTGATGGGAAGGTGTAGAGGAATAATCACTCTGTGTCTGACTCCGGGAGTGTATGATGGGACCGTGTAGAGGAATAATCACTCTGTGTCTGACCCCCGGAGTGTGTGATGGGACGGTGTGGAGTGAGATTAACTCTGTGTCTGACCCCGGGAGAGTGTGATGGGCGGTGTAAAATGAATAATCACTCTGTGTCTGACCCAGGGAGTTTGTGACGGGACGGTGTGGAGGGAGATTCACTCTGTGTCTGACCCCGGGAGTGTTTGATGGGAACGTGTAGAGGAATAATCACTCTGAGTCTGACCCCGGGAGTGTGTGTTTGGACGGTGTGGACGGAGATTCACTTTGTGTCTGACCCCGGGAGTGTTTGAGGGGACCGTGTAGAGGAATAATCACTCTGTATCTGACACCGGGAGTGTGTGATGGGCCGGCGTGGCGGGAGATTCACTCTGTGTCTGACCCCGGGTGAGTTTGATGGGAATGTGTAGAGGAATAATCACTCTGTGTCTGACCCCGGGAGTGTTTGATGGGACCGTGTGGAGGAATAATCACTCTGTGTCTGACCCCGGGTGAGTTTGATGAGAAGGTGTAGAGGAATAATCACTCTGTGTCTGACCCCGGGAGTGTTTGATATAACCGTGTATAGGAGTAATCTCTCTGTGTCTGACCCCGGGAGTGTGTGATGGGACGGTGTGGAGGGAGATTAACTCTGTGTCTGACCCCGGGAGAGTGTGATGGGCGGTGTAGTGGAATAATCACTCTGTGTCTGACCCAAGGAGTTTGTGACGGGACGCTGTGGAGGGAGATTCACTCTGTGTCTGACCCCGGGAGTATTTGATGGGAACGTGTAGAGGAATAATCACTCTGAGTCTGACCCCGGGAGTGTGTGTTGGGACGGTGTGGACGTAGATTCACTTTGTGTCTGACCCCGGGAGTGTTTGATGGGACCGTGTAGAGGAATAATCACTCTGTGTCAGACCCCGGGAGAGTTTGATGGGACCGTGTAGAAGAATAATCTCTCTGTGTCTGATTTCGGGAGTGTGTGTTCGGAAGGTGTGGAGGGAGATTAACTCAGTGTCTGACCCCGGGAGAGTGTGATGGGCGGAGTAGAGGAATAATCACTCTGTGTCTGACGCAGGGAGTTTTTGATGGGACCGTGTAGAGGAATAATCACTCTGAGACTGACCCCGGGAGAGTGTGTTGGGACGGTGTAGAGGAATATTCACTCTGTGTCTGACCCCGGGATTGTTTGATGGTACCGTGTAGCGGAATAATCACTATGTGTCTGACCCCGGGAGTGTGTGATGGGACGGCGTGGAGGGAGATTCACTCTGTGTCTGACCCCGGGTGAGTTTGATGGGAAGGTGTAGAGGAATAATCGCTCTGTGTCTGACCCCGGGAGTGTTTGATGGGACCGTGTAGAGGAATAATCACTCTGTGTCTGACCCCGGGTGAGTTTGATGGGAAGGTGTAGAGGAATAATCACTCTGTGTCTGACCCCGGGAGTGTTTGATGGGACCGTGTAGATGAATAATCTCTCTGTGTCTGACCCCGGGAGTGTGTGATGGGACGGTGTGGAGGGAGATTAACTCTGTGTCTGACCCCGGGAGAGTGTGATGGGCGGTGTAGAGGAATAATCACTCTGTGTCTGACCCAGGGAGTTTTGTGACGGGACGGTGTGGAGGGAGATTCACTCTGTGTCTGACCACGGGAGTGTTTGATGGGAACGTGTAGAGGAATAATCACTCTGAGTCTGACCCCGGGAATGTGTGTTGGGACGGTGTGGACGGAGATTCACTTTGTGTCTGACCCCGGGAGTGTTTGATTGGACCGTGTAGAGGAATAATCACTCTGTGTCTGACTCCGGGAGTGTGTGATGGGACGGTGTGGAGGGAGATTCACTGTGTCTGACCCCGGGAGTGTTTGATGGGACCGTGTAGAGGAATAATCACTCTGATTCTGACCCCGGGAGTGTGTGATGGGCCGGCGTGGAGGGAGATTCACTCTGTGTCTGACCCCGGGTGAGTTTGATGGGACCGTGTAGAGGAATAATCTCTCTGTGTCTGACCCCGGGAGTGTGTGATCGGACGGTGTGGAGGGAGATTAGCTCTGTGTCTGAACCCGGGAGAGTGTGATGGGCGGTGTAGAGTAATAATCACTCTGTGTCTGACCCAGGGAATTTGGACGGGACGGTGTGGAGGGAGATTCACTCTGTGTCTGAACCCGGGAGTGTTTGATGTGACCGTGTAGAGGAATAATCACTCTGTGTCTGACCCCGGGAGTGTATGATGGGCCGGCGTGGAGGGAGATTCACTCTGTGTCTGACCGCGGGTGAGTTTGATGGGAAGGTGTAGAGGAATAATCACTCTGTGTCTGACCCCGGGAGTGTTTGATGGGACCGTGTAGATGAATAATCTCTCTGTGTCTGACCCCGGGAGTGTGTGATGGGACGGTGTGCAGGGACATTAACTCTGTGTCTGACCCCGGGAGAGTGTGATGGGCGGTGTAGAGGAATAATCACTCTGTGTCTGACCCAGGGAGTTTGTGATTGGACGGTGTGGAGTGAGATTCACGCTGTGTCTGACCCCGGGAGTGTTTGATGGGACCGGGTAGAGGAATAATCACTATGTCTGACCCCGGGAGAGTGTGTTGGGACGGTGTGGACGGAGATTAACTCTGGGTCTGAACCCGGGAGAGTGTGATGTGACCGTGTAGAGGAATAATCACTCTGTCTCTGACCCCGGGAGTGTGTGATGGGACGGTGTGGAGGGAGATTCACTGTGTCTGACCCCGGGAGTGTTTGATGGGACCGTGTAGAGGAATAATCACTCTGTGTCTGACCCCGGGAGTGTGTGATGGGCCGGCGTGGAGGGAGATTCACTCTGTGTCTGACCCCGGGAGTGTGTGATGGGCCGGCGTGGAGGGAGATTCACTCTGTGTCTGACCCCGGGTGAGTTTGATGGGACCGTGTAGAGGAATAATCATTCTGAGTCTGACCCCGGAAGTGTGTGTTGGGACGGTGTGGACGGAGATTCACTTTGTGTCTGACCCCGGGAGTGTTTGATGGGACCGTGTTACAGGAATAATCACACTGTGTCTGACCGCCGGGAGTGTTTGATGGGACCGTGTAGAGGAATAATCACTCTTTGTCTGACCCCGGGAGTGTTTGATGGGACCGTTTAGAGGAATAATCACTCTGTGTCTGACCATTGGAGTGTGTGATGGGACGGTGTGGAGGGAGATTCACTGTGTGTCTGACCCCGGGAGTGTGTGATGGGCGCTGTAGAGGAATAATCACTCTGTGTCTGACACCGGGAGTGTGTGCTCGGACGATGTGGAGGGTGGTTCACTATGTGTCTGATCCCGGGAGTGTGTGATGGGCCGTGTAGAGGGAGATTCACTCTGTGTCTGACCCAGGACGTGTGTGATGGGACAGTGTAGAGAAATAATCACTCTGTGTCTGACCCCGGGAGTGTGTGATGGGACGGTGTGGAGGGAGATTCACTCTGTGTCTGAACCCGGGTGTGTTTGATGGGACCGAGTAGAGGAATAATCACTCTGTGTCTGACCCCGGGTGAGTTTGATGGGAAGGTGTAGAGGAATAATCACTCTGTGTCTGACTCCGGGAGTGTATGATGGGACCGTGTAGAGGAATAATCACTCTGTGTCTGACCCCGGGAGTGTGTGATGGGACGGTGTGGAGGGAGATTAACTCTGTGTCTGACCCCGGGAGAGTGTGATGGGCGGTGTAAAATGAATAATCACTCTGTGTCTGACCCAGGGAGTTTGTGACGGGACGGTGTGGAGGGAGATTCACTCTGTGTCTGACCCCGGGAGTGTTTGATGGGAACGTGTAGAGGAATAATCACTCTGAGTCTGAACCCGGGAGTGTGTGTTTGGACGGTGTGGACGGAGATTCACTTTGTGTCTGACCCCGGGAGAGTTTGATCGGACCGTGTAGAGGAATAATCACTCTGTATATGACCCCGGGAGTGTGTGATGGGCCGGCGTGGAGGGAGATTCACTCTGTGTCTGACCCCGGGTGAGTTTGATGGGAAGGTGTAGAGGAATTATCACTCTGTGTCTGACCCCGGGAGTGTTTGATGGGACCGTGTGGAGGAATAATCACTCTGTGTCTGACCCCGGGTGAGTTTGATGAGAAGGTGTAGAGGAATAATCACTCTGTGTCTGACCCCGGGAGTGTTTGATGGGACCGTGTAGAGGAATAATCTCTCTGTGTCTGACCCCGGGAGTGTGTGATGGGACGGTGTGGAGGGAGATTAACTCTGTGTCTGACCCCGGGAGAGTGTGATGGGCGGTGTAGAGGAATAATCACTCTGTGTCTGACCCAGGGAGTTTGTGACGGGACGGTGTGGAGGGAGATTCACTCTGTGTCTGACCCCGGGAGTGTTTGATGGGAACGTGTAGAGGAATAATCACTCTGAGTCTGACCCCGGGAGTGTGTGTTGGGACGGTGTGGACGTAGATTCACTTTGTGTCTGACCCCGGGAGTGTTTGATAGGACCGTGTAGAGGAATAATCACTCTGTATCTGACCCCGGGAGTGTGTGATGGGCGGTGTAGAGGAATAATCACTCTGTGTCAGACCCCGGGAGAGTTTGATGGGACCGTGTAGAAGAATAATCTCTCTGTGTCTGATTTCGGGAGTGTGTGTTCGGACGGTGTGGAGGGAGATTAACTCTGTGTCTGACCCCGGGAGAGTGTGATGGGCGGAGTAGAGGAATAATCACTCTGTGTCTGACGCAGGGAGTTTTTGATGGGACCGTGTAGAGGAATAATCACTCTGAGACTGACCCCGGGAGAGTGTGTTGGGACGGTGTAGAGGAATATTCACTCTGTGTCTGACCCCGGGATTGTTTGATGGTACCGTGTAGCGGAATAATCACTATGTGTCTGACCCCGGGAGTGTGTGATGGGACGGTGTGGAGGGAGATTCACCCTGTTTCTGACCCCGGGAGTGTTTGATAGGTCCGTGTAGAGGAATAATCACACTGTGCCTGACCACGGGATTGTGAGATGGGACGGTGTGGAGGGAGATTCAGTCAGTTTCTGACCCCGGGAGTGTGTGATGGGACGGTGAGGAGGGACATTCACTCTGTGTCTGACCACGGGAGTGTATGACGGGACCGTGTAGAGCAATAATCACTCTGTGCCTGACCTCGGGAGAGTGTGATGGGACGGTGTGGAAGGAGATTCACACTGTGTCTGACACTGGGAGTGTGTGACGGTACCGTGTAGAGGAATAATCACTCAGTGTCTGACCCCGGAAGAGTTTCATGTGACCGTGTAGAGGAATAATGACTCTGTGTCTGACCCCGGGAGTGTTTGATGGGACCGTGTGGAGGAATAATCTCTCTGTGTCTGACCCCGGGAGTGTTAATTGGACCGTGTAGAGGAATAATCTCTCTGTGTCTGACCCTGGGAGTGTGTGATGGGACGGTGTGGAGGGAGATTCACCCTGTTTCTGACCCCGGGAGTGTTTGATAGGTCCGTGTAGAGGAATAATCACACTGTGCCTGACCACGGGATTGTGAGATGGGACGGTGTGGAGGGAGATTCAGTCAGTTTCTGACCCCGGGAGTGTGTGATGGGACGGTGAGGAGGGACATTCACTCTGTGTCTGACCACGGGAGTGTATGATGGGACCGTGTAGAGCAATAATCACTCTGTGCCTGACCTCGGGAGAGTGTGATGGGACGGTGTGGAAGGAGATTCACACTGTGTCTGACACCGGGAGTGTGTGATGGTACCGTGTAGAGGAACAATCACTCTGTGTCTGACCACGGGAGTGTGTGATGGGACGGGGTGGAGGAATAATCACTCTGTGTCGGACCCCGGGAGTGTGTGATGGGACGGTGTGGATTGAGATTCACTCTGTGTCTGACCCCCAGGAGCGTTTGATGGGGCAGTGTAGAGGAATAATCACTCTCTGTCTGACCACGGGAGTGTTTGATAGGTCCGTGTAGAGGAATAATCACACTGTGCCTGACCACGGGATTGTGAGATGGGACGGTGTGGAGGGAGATTCAGTCAGTTTCTGACCCCGGGAGTGTGTGATGGGACGGTGAGGAGGGACATTCACTCTGTGTCTGACCACGGGAGTGTATGACGGGACCGTGTAGAGCAATAATCACTCTGTGCCTGACCTCGGGAGAGTGTGATGGGACGGTGTGGAAGGAGATTCACACTGTGTCTGACACTGGGAGTGTGTGATGGTACCGTGTAGAGGAATAATCACTCAGTGTCTGACCCCGGAAGAGTTTCATGTGACCGTGTAGAGGAATAATGACTCTGTGTCTGACCCCGGGAGTGTTTGATGGGACCGTGTGGAGGAATAATCTCTCTGTGTCTGACCCCGGGAGTGTTAATTGGACCGTGTAGAGGAATAATCTCTCTGTGTCTGACCCTGGGAGTGTGTGATGGGACGGTGTGGAGGGAGATTCACCCTGTTTCTGACCCCGGGAGTGTTTGATAGGTCCGTGTAGAGGAATAATCACACTGTGCCTGACCACGGGATTGTGAGATGGGACGGTGTGGAGGGAGATTCAGTCAGTTTCTGACCCCGGGTGTGTGTGATGGGACGGTGAGGAGGGACATTCACTCTGTGTCTGACCACGGGAGTGTATGATGGGACCGTGTAGAGCAATAATCACTCTGTGCCTGACCTCGGGAGAGTGTGATGGGACGGTGTGGAAGGAGATTCACACTGTGTCTGACACTGGGAGTGTGTGATGGTACAGTGTAGAGGAATAATCACTCAGTGTCTGACCCCGGAAGAGTTTCATGTGACCGTGTAGAGGAATAATGACTCTGTGTCTGACCCCGGGAGTGTTTGATGGGACCGTGTAGAGGAATAATCTCTCTGTGTCTGAACCCGGGAGTGTTTAATGGGACCGTGTAGAGGAATAATCTCTCTGTGTCTGACCCTGGGAGTGTGTGATGGGACGGTGTGGAGAGAGATTAACTCTGTGTCTGACCCCGGGAGAGTGTGATGGGACCGTGTAGAGGAATAATCACTCTGTGTCTGACCCCGGGAGTGTGTGATGGGACGGTGTGGACGGAGATTCACTGTGTCTGACCCCGGGAGTGTTTGATGGGACCGTGCAGAGGAATAATCACTCTGTGTCTGAAACCGGGAGTGTGTGATGGGCCGGCGTGGAGGGAGATTCACTCTGTGTCTGACCCCGGGTGAGTTTGATGGGACCGTGTACAGGAATAATCATACTGAGTCTGACCCCTGGAGTGTGTGTTGGGACGGTGTGGACGGAGATTCACTTTGTGTCTGACCCCGGGAGTGTTTGATGGGACCGTGTACAGGAATAATCACTCTGTGTCTGACCCTGGGAGTGTTTGATGGGACCGTGTAGAGGAATAATCTCTCTGTGTCTGACCATTGGAGTGTGTGATGGGACGGTGTGGAGGGAGATTCACTGTGTGTCTGACCCCGGGAGTGTGTGATGGGCGGTGTAGAGGAATAATCACTCTGTGTCTGACCCCGGGAGTGTGTGCTGGGACGACGTGGAGGGTGGTTCACTATGTGTCTGATCCCGGGAGTGTGTGATGGGCCGGCGTTAAGGGAGATTCACTCTGTGTCTGACCCCGGGTGAGTTTGATGGGAAGGTGTAGAGGAATAATCGCTCTGTGTCTGACCCCGGGAGTGTTTGATGGGACCGTGTAGAGGAATAATCACTCTGTGTCTGACCCCGGGTGAGTTTGATGGGAAGGTGTAGAGGAATAATCACTCTGTGTCTGACCCCGGGAGTGTTTGATGGGACCGTGTAGATGAATAATCTCTCTGTGTCTGACCCCGGGAGTGTGTGATGGGACGGTGTGGAGGGAGATTAACTCTGTGTCTGACCCCGGGAGAGTGTGATGGGCGGTGTAGAGGAATAATCACTCTGTGTCTGACCCAGGGAGTTTGTGACGGGACGGAGTGGAGGGAGATTCACTCTGTGTCTGACCACGGGAGTGTTTGATGGGAACGTGTAGAGGAATAATCACTCTGAGTCTGACCCCGGGAGTGTGCGTTGGGACGGTGTGGACGGAGATTCACTTTGTGTCTGACCCCGGGAGTGTTTGATTGGACCGTGTAGAGGAATAATCACTCTGTGTCTGACCCCGGGAGTGTGTGATGGGACGGTGTGGAGGGAGATTCACTGTGTCTGACCACGGGAGTGTTTGATGGGACCGTGTAGAGGAATAATCACTCTGTGTCTGACCCCGGGAGTGTGTGATGGGCCGGCGTGGAGGGAGATTCACTCTGTGTCTGACCCCGGGTGAGTTTGATGGGACCGTGTAGAGGAATAATCTCTCTGTGTCTGACCCCGGGAGTGTGTGATCGGACGGTGTGGAGGGAGATTAGCTCTGTGTCTGACCCCGGGAGAGTGTGATGGGCGGTGTAGAGTAATAATCACTCTGTGTCTGACCCAGGGAATTTGGACGGGACGGTGTGGAGGGAGATTCACTCTGTGTCTGACCCCGGGAGTGTTTGATGTGACCGTGTAGAGGAATAATCACTCTGTGTCTGACCCCGGGTGAGTTTGATGGGAAGGTGTAGAGGAATAATCACTCTGTGTCTGACTCCGGGAGTGTATGATGGGACCGTGTAGAGGAATAATCACTCTGTGTCTGACCCCGGGAGTGTGTGATGGGACGGTGTGGAGGGAGATTAACTCTGTGTCTGACCCCGGGAGAGTGTGATGGGCGGTGTAAAATGAATAATCACTCTGTGTCTGACCCAGGGAGTTTGTGACGGGACGGTGTGGAGGGAGATTCACTCTGTGTCTGACCCCGGGAGTGTTTGATGGGAACGTGTAGAGGAATAATCACTCTGAGTCTGAACCCGGGAGTGTGTGTTTGGACGGTGTGGACGGAGATTCACTTTGTGTCTGACCCCGGGAGAGTTTGATCGGACCGTGTAGAGGAATAATCACTCTGTATCTGACCCCGGGAGTGTGTGATGGGCCGGCGTGGAGGGAGATTCACTCTGTGTCTGACCCCGGGTGAGTTTGATGGGAAGGTGTAGAGGAATAATCACTCTGTGTCTGACCCCGGGAGTGTTTGATGGGACCGTGTGGAGGAATAATCACTCTGTGTCTGACCCCGGGTGAGTTTGATGAGAAGGTGTAGAGGAATAATCACTCTGTGTCTGACCCCGGGAGTGTTTGATGGGACCGTGTAGAGGAATAATCTCTCTGTGTCTGACCCCGGGAGAGTGTGATGGGACGGTGTGGAGGGAGATTAACTCTGTGTCTGACCCCGGGAGAGTGTGATGGGCGGTGTAGAGGAATAATCACTCTGTGTCTGACCCAGGGAGTTTGTGACGGGACGGTGTGGAGGGAGAGTCTCTCTGTGTCTGACCCCGGGAGTGTTTAATGGGAACGTGTAGAGGAATAATCACTCTGAGTCTGACCCCGGGAGTGTGTGTTGGGACGGTGTGGACGTAGATTCACTTTGTGTCTGACCCCGGGAGTGTTTGATAGGACCGTGTAGAGGAATAATCACTCTGTATCTGACCCCGGGAGTGTGTGATGGGCGGTGTAGAGGAATAATCACTCTGTGTCAGACCCCGGGAGAGTTTGATGGGACCGTGTAGAAGAATAATCTCTCTGTGTCTGACTTCGGGAGTGTGTGTTCGGACGGTGTGGAGGGAGATTAACTCTGTGTCTGACCCCGGGAGAGTGTGATGGGCGGAGTAGAGGAATAATCACTCTGTGTCTGACGCAGGGAGTTTTTGATGGGACCGTGTAGAGGAATAATCACTCTGAGACTGACCCCGGGAGAGTGTGTTGGGACGGTGTAGAGGAATATTCACTCTGTGTCTGACCCCGGGATTGTTTGATGGTACCGTGTAGCGGAATAATCACTATGTGTCTGACCCCGGGAGTGTGTGATGGGACGGTGTGGAGGGAGATTCACCCTGTTTCTGACCCCGGGAGTGTTTGATAGGTCCGTGTAGAGGAATAATCACACTGTGCCTGACCACGGGATTGTGAGATGGGACGGTGTGGAGGGAGATTCAGTCAGTTTCTGACCCCGGGAGTGTGTGATGGGACGGTGAGGAGGGACATTCACTCTGTGTCTGACCACGGGAGTGTATGACGGGACCGTGTAGAGCAATAATCACTCTGTGCCTGACCTCGGGAGAGTGTGATGGGACGGTGTGGAAGGAGATTCACACTGTGTCTGACACTGGGAGTGTGTGATGGTACCGTGTAGAGGAATAATCACTCAGTGTCTGACCCCGGAAGAGTTTCATGTGACCGTGTAGAGGAATAATGACTCTGTGTCTGACCCCGGGAGTGTTTGATGGGACCGTGTAGAGGAATAATCTCTCCGTGTCTGACCCCGGGAGTGTTAATTGGACCGTGTAGAGGAATAATCTCTCTGTGTCTGACCCTGGGAGTGTGTGATGGGACGGTGTGGAGGGAGATTCACCCTGTTTCTGACCCCGGGAGTGTTTGATAGGTCCGTGTAGAGGAATAATCACACTGTGCCTGACCACGGGATTGTGAGATGGGACGGTGTGGAGGGAGATTCAGTCAGTTTCTGACCCCGGGAGTGTGTGATGGGACGGTGAGGAGGGACATTCACTCTGTGTCTGACCACGGGAGTGTATGATGGGACCGTGTAGAGCAATAATCACTCTGTGCCTGACCTCGGGAGAGTGTGATGGGACGGTGTGGAAGGAGATTCACACTGTGTCTGACACTGGGAGTGTGTGATGGTACCGTGTAGAGGAATAATCACTCAGTGTCTGACCCCGGAAGAGATTCATGTGACCGTGTAGAGGAATAATGACTCTGTGTCTGACCCCGGGAGTGTTTGATGGGACCGTGTAGAGGAATAATCTCTCTGTGTCTGACCCCGGGAGTGTTTAATGGGACCGTGTAGAGGAATAATCTCTCTGTGTCTGACCCTGGGAGTGTGTGATGGGACGGTGTGGAGAGAGATTAACTCTGTGTCTGACCCCGGGAGAGTGTGATGGGACCGTGTAGAGGAATAATCACTCTGTGTCTGACCCCGGGAGTGTGTGATGGGACGGTGTGGACGGAGATTCACTGTGTCTGACCCCGGGAGTGTTTGATGGGACCGTGCAGAGGAATAATCACTCTGTGTCTGACCCCGGGAGTGTGTGATGGGCCGGCGTGGAGGGAGATTCACTCTGTGTCTGACCCCGGGTGAGTTTGATGGGACCGTGTACAGGAATAATCATACTGAGTCTGACCCCTGGAGTGTGTGTTGGGACGGTGTGGACGGAGATTCACTTTGTGTCTGACCCCGGGAGTGTTTGATGGGACCGTGTACAGGAATAATCACTCTGTGTCTGACCCTGGGAGTGTTTGATGGGACCGTGTAGAGGAATAATCACTCTGTGTCTGACCATTGGAGTGTGTGATGGGACGGTGTGGAGGGAGATTCACTGTGTGTCTGACCCCGGGAGTGTGTGATGGGCGGTGTCGAGGAATAATCACTCTGTGTCTGACCCCGGGAGTGTGTGCTGGGACGACGTGGAGGGTGGTTCACTGTGTGTCTGATCCCGGGAGTGTGTGATGGGCCGGCGTTAAGGGAGATTCACTCTGTGTCTGACCCCGGGTGAGTTTGATGGGAAGGTGTAGAGGAATAATCGCTCTGTGTCTGACCCCGGGAGTGTTTGATGGGACCGTGTAGAGGAATAATCACTCTGTGTCTGACCCCGGGTGAGTTTGATGGGAAGGTGTAGAGGAATAATCACTCTGTGTCTGACCCCGGGAGTGTTTGATGGGACCGTGTAGAGGAATAATCTCTCTGTGTCTGACCCCGGGAGTGTTAATTGGACCGTGTAGAGGAATAATCTCTCTGTGTCTGACCCTGGGAGTGTGTGATGGGACGGTGTGGAGGGAGATTCACCCTGTTTCTGACCACGGGAGTGTATGATGGGACCGTGTAGAGCAATAATCACTCTGTGCCTGACCTCGGGAGAGTGTGATGGGACGGTGTGGAAGGAGATTCACACTGTGTCTGACACTGGGAGTGTGTGATGGTACCGTGTAGAGGAATAATCACTCAGTGTCTGACCCCGGAAGAGATTCATGTGACCGTGTAGAGGAATAATGACTCTGTGTCTGACCCCGGGAGTGTTTGATGGGACCGTGTAGAGGAATAATCTCTCTGTGTCTGACCCCGGGAGTGTTTAATGGGACCGTGTAGAGGAATAATCTCTCTGTGTCTGACCCTGGGAGTGTGTGATGGGACGGTGTGGAGAGAGATTAACTCTGTGTCTGACCCCGGGAGAGTGTGATGGGACCGTGTAGAGGAATAATCACTCTGTTTCTGACCCCGGGAGTGTGTGATGGGACGGTGTGGACGGAGATTCACTGTGTCTGACCCCGGGAGTGTTTGATGGGACCGTGCAGAGGAATAATCACTCTGTGTCTGACCCCGGGAGTGTGTGATGGGCCGGCGTGGAGGGAGATTCACTCTGTGTCTGACCCCGGGTGAGTTTGATGGGACCGTGTACAGGAATAATCATACTGAGTCTGACCCCTGGAGTGTGTGTTGGGACGGTGTGGACGGAGATTCACTTTGTGTCTGACCCCGGGAGTGTTTGATGGGACCGTGTACAGGAATAATCACTCTGTGTCTGACCCTGGGAGTGTTTGATGGGACCGTGTAGAGGAATAATCACTCTGTGTCTGACCATTGGAGTGTGTGATGGGACGGTGTGGAGGGAGATTCACTGTGTGTCTGACCCCGGGAGTGTGTGATGGGCGCTGTAGAGGAATAATCACTATGTGTCTGATCCCGGGAGTGTGTGATGGGCCGTGTAGAGGGAGATTCACTCTGTGTCTGACCCAGGACGTGTGTGATGGGACAGTGTAGAGAAATAATCACTCTGTGTCTGACCCCGGGAGTGTGTGATGGGACGGTGTGGAGGGAGATTCACTCTGTGTCTGAACCCGGGAGTGTTTGATGGGACCGAGTAGATGAATAATCACTCTGTGTCTGACCCCGGGTGAGTTTGATGGGAAGGTGTAGAGGAATAATCACTCTGTGTCTGACTCCGGGAGTGTATGATGGGACCGTGTAGAGGAATAATCACTCTGTGTCTGACCCCGGGAGTGTGTGATGGGACGGTGTGGAGTGAGATTAACTCTGTGTCTGACCCCGGGAGAGTGTGATGGGCGGTGTAAAATGAATAATCACTCTGTGTCTGACCCAGGGAGTTTGTGACGGGACGGTGTGGAGGGAGATTCACTCTGTGTCTGACCCCGGGAGTGTTTGATGGGAACGTGTAGAGGAATAATCACTCTGAGTCTGAACCCGGGAGTGTGTGTTTGGACGGTGTGGACGGAGATTCACTTTGTGTCTGACCCCGGGAGAGTTTGATCGGAACGTGTAGAGGAATAATCACTCTGTATCTGACCCCGGGAGTGTGTGATGGGCCGGCGTGGAGGGAGATTCACTCTGTGTCTGACCCCGGGTGAGTTTGATGGGAAGGTGTAGAGGAATAATCACTCTGTGTCTGACCCCGGGAGTGTTTGATGGGAACGTGTGGAGGAATAATCACTCTGTGTCTGACCCCGGGTGAGTTTGATGAGAAGGTGTAGAGGAATAATCACTCTGTGTCTGACCCCGGGAGTGTTTGATGGGACCGTGTAGAGGAATAATCTCTCTGTGTCTGACCCCGGGAGTGTGTGATGGGACGGTGTGGAGGGAGATTAACTCTGTGTCTGACCCCGGGAGAGTGTGATGGGCGGTGTAGAGGAATAATCACTCTGTGTCTGACCCAGGGAGTTTGTGACGGGACGGTGTGGAGGGAGATTCTCTCTGTGTCTGACCCCGGGAGTGTTTAATGGGAACGTGTAGAGGAATAATCACTCTGAGTCTGACCCCGGGAGTGTGTGTTGGGACGGTGTGGACGTAGATTCACTTTGTGTCTGACCCCGGGAGTGTTTGATAGGACCGTGTAGAGGAATAATCACTCTGTATCTGACCCCGGGAGTGTGTGATGGGCGGTGTAGAGGAATAATCACTCTGTGTCAGACCCCGGGAGAGTTTGATGGGACCGTGTAGAAGAATAATCTCTCTGTGTCTGACTTCGGGAGTGTGTGTTCGGACGGTGTGGAGGGAGATTAACTCTGTGTCTGACCCCGGGAGAGTGTGATGGGCGGAGTAGAGGAATAATCACTCTGTGTCTGACGCAGGGAGTTTTTGATGGGACCGTGTAGAGGAATAATCACTCTGAGACTGACCCCGGGAGAGTGTGTTGGGACGGTGTAGAGGAATATTCACTCTGTGTCTGACCCCGGGATTGTTTGATGGTACCGTGTAGCGGAATAATCACTATGTGTCTGACCCCGGGAGTGTGTGATGGGACGGTGTGGAGGGAGATTCACCCTGTTTCTGACCCCGGGAGTGTTTGATAGGTCCGTGTAGAGGAATAATCACACTGTGCCTGACCACGGGATTGTGAGATGGGACGGTGTGGAGGGAGATTCAGTCAGTTTCTGACCCCGGGAGTGTGTGATGGACGGTGAGGAGGGACATTCACTCTGTGTCTGACCACGGGAGTGTATGACGGGACCGTGTAGAGCAATAATCACTCTGTGCCTGACCTCGGGAGAGTGTGATGGGACGGTGTGGAAGGAGATTCACACTGTGTCTGACACTGGGAGTGTGTGATGGTACCGTGTAGAGGAATAATCACTCAGTGTCTGACCCCGGAAGAGTTTCATGTGACCGTGTAGAGGAATAATGACTCTGTGTCTGACCCCGGGAGTGTTTGATGGGACCGTGTAGAGGAATAATCTCTCTGTGTCTGACCCCGGGAGTGTTAATTGGACCGTGTAGAGGAATAATCTCTCTGTGTCTGACCCTGGGAGTGTGTGATGGGACGGTGTGGAGGGAGATTCACCCTGTTTCTGACCCCGGGAGTGTTTGATAGGTCCGTGTAGAGGAATAATCACACTGTGCCTGACCACGGGATTGTGAGATGGGACGGTGTGGAGGGAGATTCAGTCAGTTTCTGACCCCGGGAGTGTGTGATGGGACGGTGAGGAGGGACATTCACTCTGTGTCTGACCACGGGAGTGTATGATGGGACCGTGTAGAGCAATAATCACTCTGTGCCTGACCTCCGGAGATTGTGATGGGACGGTGTGGAAGGAGATTCACACTGTGTCTGACACTGGGAGTGTGTGATGGTACCGTGTAGAGGAATAATCACTCAGTGTCTGACCCCGGAAGAGATTCATGTGACCGTGTAGAGGAATAATGACTCTGTGTCTGACCCGGGAGTGTTTGATGGGACCGTGTAGAGGAATAATCTCTCTGTGTCTGACCCCGGGAGTGTTTAATGGGACCGTGTAGAGGAATAATCTCTCTGTGTCTGACCCTGGGAGTGTGTGATGGGACGGTGTGGAGAGAGATTAACTCTGTGTCTGACCCCGGGAGAGTGTGATGGGACCGTGTAGAGGAATAATCACTCTGTGTCTGACCCGGAGTGTGTGATGGGACGGTGTGGACGGAGATTCACTGTGTCTGACCCCGGAGTGTTTGATGGGACCGTGCAGAGGAATAATCACTCTGTGTCTGACCCCGGGAGTGTGTGATGGGCCGGCGTGGAGGGAGATTCACTCTGTGTCTGACCCCGGGTGAGTTTGATGGGACCGTGTACAGGAATAATCATACTGAGTCTGACCCCTGGAGTGTGTGTTGGGACGGTGTGGACGGAGATTCACTTTGTGTCTGACCCCGGGAGTGTTTGATGGGACCGTGTACAGGAATAATCACTCTGTGTCTGACCCTGGGAGTGTTTGATGGGACGTGTAGAGGAATAATCACTCTGTGTCTGACCATTGGAGTGTGTGATGGGACGGTGTGGAGGGAGATTCACTGTGTGTCTGACCCCGGGAGTGTGTGATGGGCGGTGTAGAGGAATAATCACTCTGTGTCTGACCCCGGGAGTGTGTGCTGGGACGACGTGGAGGGTGGTTCACTATGTGTCTGATCCCGGGAGTGTGTGATGGGCCGGCGTTAAGGGAGATTCACTCTGTGTCTGACCCCGGGTGAGTTTGATGGGAAGGTGTAGAGGAATAATCGCTCTGTGTCTGACCCCGGGAGTGTTTGATGGGACCGTGTAGAGGAATAATCACTCTGTGTCTGACCCCGGGTGAGTTTGATGGAAGGTGTAGAGGAATAATCACTCTGTGTCTGACCCCGGGAGTGTTTGATGGGACCGTGTAGATGAATAATCTCTCTGTGTCTGACCCCGGGAGTGTGTGATGGGACGGTGTGGAGGGAGATTAACTCTGTGTCTGACCCCGGGAGAGTGTGATGGGCGGTGTAGAGGAATAATCACTCTGTGTCTGACCCAGGGAGTTTGTGACGGGACGGAGTGGAGGGAGATTCACTCTGTGTCTGACCACGGGAGTGTTTGATGGGAACGTGTAGAGGAATAATCACTCTGAGTCTGACCCCGGAGTGTGCGTTGGGACGGTGTGGACGGAGATTCACTTTGTGTCTGACCCCGGGAGTGTTTGATTGGACCGTGTAGAGGAATAATCACTCTGTGTCTGACCCCGGGAGTGTGTGATGGGACGGTGTGGAGGGAGATTCACTGTGTCTGACCACGGGAGTGTTTGATGGGACCGTGTAGAGGAATAATCACTCTGTGTCTGACCCCGGGAGTGTGTGATGGGCCGGCGTGGAGGGAGATTCACTCTGTGTCTGACCCCGGGTGAGTTTGATGGGACCGTGTAGAGGAATAATCTCTCTGTGTCTGACCCCGGGAGTGTGTGATCGGACGGTGTGGAGGGAGATTAGCTCTGTGTCTGACCCCGGGAGAGTGTGATGGGCGGTGTAGAGTAATAATCACTCTGTGTCTGACCCAGGGAATTTGGACGGGACGGTGTGGAGGGAGATTCACTCTGTGTCTGACCCCGGGAGTGTTTGATGTGACCGTGTAGAGGAATAATCACTCTGTGTCTGACCCCGGGAGTGTGTGATGGGCCGGCGTGGAGGGAGATTCACTCTGTGTCTGACCCCGTGTGAGTTTGATGGGAAGGTGTAGAGGAATAATCACTCTGTGTCTGACCCCGGGAGTGTTTGATGGGACCGTGTGGAGGAATAATCACTGTGTCTGACCCCGGGAGTGTGTGATGGGACGGTGTGGAGGGAGATTAACTCTGTGTCTGACCCCGGGAGAGTGTGATGGGCGGTGTAGAGGAATAATCACTCTGTGTCTGACCCAGGGAGTTTGTGACGGGACGGTGTGGAGGGAGATTCACTCTGTGTCTGACCCCGGGAGTGTTTGATGGGAACGTGTAGAGGAATAATCACTCTGAGTCTGACCCCGGGAGTGTGTGTTGGGACGGTGTGGACGTAGATTCACTTTGTGTCTGACCCCGGGAGTGTTTGATGGGACCGTGTAGAGGAATAATCACTCTGTATCTGACCCCGGGAGTGTGTGATGGGCGGTGTAGAGGAATAATCACTCTGTGTCAGACCCCGGGAGAGTTTGATGGGACCGTGTAGAAGAATAATCTCTCTGTGTCTGACTTCGGGAGTGTGTGTTCGGACGGTGTGGAGGGAGATTAACTCTGTGTCTGACCCCGGGAGAGTGTGATGGGCGGAGTAGAGGAATAATCACTCTGTGTCTGACGCAGGGAGTTTTTGATGGGACCGTGTAGAGGAATAATCACTCTGAGACTGACCCCGGGAGAGTGTGTTGGGACGGTGTAGAGGAATATTCACTCTGTGTCTGACCCCGGGATTGTTTGATGGTACCGTGTAGCGGAATAATCACTATGTGTCTGACCCCGGGAGTGTGTGATGGGACGGTGTGGAGGGAGATTCACCCTGTTTCTGACCCCGGGAGTGTTTGATAGGTCCGTGTAGAGGAATAATCACACTGTGCCTGACCACGGGATTGTGAGATGGGACGGTGTGGAGGGAGATTCTGTCAGTTTCTGACCCCGGGAGTGTGTGATGGGACGGTGAGGAGGGACATTCACTCTGTGTCTGACCACGGGAGTGTATGATGGGACCGTGTAGGGCAATAATCACTCTGTGCCTGACCTCGGGAGAGTGTGATGGGACGGTGTGGAAGGAGATTCACACTGTGTCTGACACTGGGAGTGTGTGATGGTACCGTGTAGAGGAATAATCACTCAGTGTCTGACCCCGGAAGAGTTTCATGTGACCGTGTAGAGGAATAATGACTCTGTGTCTGACCCCGGGAGTGTTTGATGGGACCGTGTAGAGGAATAATCTCTCTGTGTCTGACCCCGGGAGTGTTTAATGGGACCGTGTAGAGGAATAATCTCTCTGTGTCTGACCCTGGGAGTGTGTGATGGGACGGTGTGGAGAGAGATTAACTCTGTGTCTGACCCCGGGAGAGTGTGATGGGACCGTGTAGAGGAATAATCACTCTGTGTCTGACCCCGGGAGTGTGTGATGGGAACGTGCAGAGGAATAATCACTCTGTGTCTGAAACCGGGAGCGTGTGATGGGCCGGCGTGGAGGGAGATTCACTCTGTGTCTGACCCCGGGTGAGTTTGATGGGACCGTGTACAGGAATAATCATACTGAGTCTGACCCCTGGAGTGTGTGTTGGGACGGTGTGGACGGAGATTCACTTTGTGTCTGACCCCGGGAGTGTTTGATGGGACCGTGTACAGGAATAATCACTCTGTGTCTGACCCCGGGAGTGTTTGATGGGACCGTGTAGAGGAATAATCACTCTGTGTCTGACCCCGGGAGTGTGTGCTGGGACGACGTGGAGGGTGGTTCACTATGTGTCTGATCCCGGGAGTGTGTGATGGGCCGGCGTTAAGGGAGATTCACTCTGTGTCTGACCCCGGGTGAGTTTGATGGGAAGGTGTAGAGGAATAATCGCTCTGTGTCTGACCCCGGGAGTGTTTGATGGGACCGTGTAGAGGAATAATCACTCTGTGTCTGACCCCGGGTGAGTTTGATGGGAAGGTGTAGAGGAGTAATCACTCTGCGTCTGACCCCGGGAGTGTTTGATGGGACCGTGTAGATGAATAATCTCTCTGTGTCTGACCCCGGGAGTGTGTGATGGGACGGTGTGGAGGGAGATTAACTCTGTGTCTGACCCCGGGAGAGTGTGATGTGCGGTGTAGAGGAATAATCACTCTGTGTCTGAACCAGGGAGTTTGTGACGGGACGGTGTGGAGGGAGATTCACTCTGTGTCTGACCACGGGAGTGTTTGATGGGAACGTGTAGAGGAATAATCACTCTGAGTCTGACCCCGGGAGTGTGCGTTGGGACGGTGTGGACGGAGATTCACTTTGTGTCTGACCCCGGGAGTGTTTGATTGGACCGTGTAGAGGAATAATCACTCTGTGTCTGACCCCGGGAGTGTGTGATGGGACGGTGTGGAGGGAGATTCACTGTGTCTGACCACGGGAGTGTTTGATGGGACCGTGTAGAGGAATAATCACTCTGTGTCTGACCCCGGGAGTGTGTGATGGGCCGGCGTGGAGGGAGATTCACTCTGTGTCTGACCCCGGGTGAGTTTGATGGGACCGTGTAGAGGAATAATCTCTCTGTGTCTGACCCCGGGAGTGTGTGATCGGACGGTGTGGAGGGAGATTAGCTCTGTGTCTGACCCCGGGAGAGTGTGATGGGCGGTGTAGAGTAATAATCACTCTGTGTCTGACCCAGGGAATTTGGACGGGACGGTGTGGAGGGAGATTCACTCTGTGTCTGACCCCGGGAGTGTTTGATGTGACCGTGTAGAGGAATAATCACTCTGTGTCTGACCCCGGGAGTGTGTGATGGGCCGGCGTGGAGGGAGATTCACTCTGTGTCTGACCCCGTGTGAGTTTGATGGGAAGGTGTAGAGGAATAATCACTCTGTGTCTGACCCCGGGAGTGTTTGATGGGACCGTGTGGAGGAATAATCACTGTGTCTGACCCCGGGAGTGTGTGATGGGACGGTGTGGAGGGAGATTAACTCTGTGTCTGACCCCGGGAGAGTGTGATGGGCGGTGTAGAGGAATAATCACTCTGTGTCTGACCCAGGGAGTTTGTGACGGGACGGTGTGGAGGGAGATTCACTCTGTGTCTGACCCCGGGAGTGTTTGATGGGAACGTGTAGAGGAATAATCACTCTGAGTCTGACCCCGGGAGTGTGTGTTGGGACGGTGTGGACGTAGATTCACTTTGTGTCTGACCCCGGGAGTGTTTGATGGGACCGTGTAGAGGAATAATCACTCTGTATCTGACCCCGGGAGTGTGTGATGGGCGGTGTAGAGGAATAATCACTCTGTGTCAGACCCCGGGAGAGTTTGATGGGACCGTGTAGAAGAATAATCTCTCTGTGTCTGACTTCGGGAGTGTGTGTTCGGACGGTGTGGAGGGAGATTAACTCTGTGTCTGACCCCGGGAGAGTGTGATGGGCGGAGTAGAGGAATAATCACTCTGTGTCTGACGCAGGGAGTTTTTGATGGGACCGTGTAGAGGAATAATCACTCTGAGACTGACCCCGGGAGAGTGTGTTGGGACGGTGTAGAGGAATATTCACTCTGTGTCTGACCCCGGGATTGTTTGATGGTACCGTGTAGCGGAATAATCACTATGTGTCTGACCCCGGGAGTGTGTGATGGGACGGTGTGGAGGGAGATTCACCCTGTTTCTGACCCCGGGAGTGTTTGATAGGTCCGTGTAGAGGAATAATCACACTGTGCCTGACCACGGGATTGTGAGATGGGACGGTGTGGAGGGAGATTCAGTCAGTTTCTGACCCCGGGAGTGTGTGATGGGACGGTGAGGAGGGACATTCACTCTGTGTCTGACCACGGGAGTGTATGATGGGACCGTGTAGAGCAATAATCACTCTGTGCCTGACATCGGGAGAGTGTGATGGGACGGTGTGGAAGGAGATTCACACTGTGTCTGACACTGGGAGTGTGTGATGGTACCGTGTAGAGGAATAATCACTCAGTGTCTGACCCCGGAAGAGTTTCATGTGACCGTGTAGAGGAATAATGACTCTGTGTCTGACCCCGGGAGTGTTTGATGGGACAGTGTAGAGGAATTATCTCTCTGTGTCTGACCCCGGGAGTGTTTAATGGGACCGTGTAGAGGAATAATCTCTCTGTGTCTGACCCTGGGAGTGTGTGATGGGACGGTGTGGAGAGAGATTAACTCTGTGTCTGACCCCGGGAGAGTGTGATGGGACCGTGTAGAGGAATAATCACTCTGTGTCTGACCCCGGGAGTGTGTGATGGGACCGTGCAGAGGAATAATCACTCTGTGTCTGAAACCGGGAGCGTGTGATGGGCCGGCGTGGAGGGAGATTCACTCTGTGTCTGACCCCGGGTGAGTTTGATGGGACCGTGTACAGGAATAATCATACTGAGTCTGACCCCTGGAGTGTGTGTTGGGACGGTGTGGACGGAGATTCACTTTGTGTCTGACCCCGGGAGTGTTTGATGGGACCGTGTACAGGAATAATCACTCTGTGTCTGACCCTGGGAGTGTTTGATGGGACCGTGTAGAGGAATAATCACTCTGTGTCTGACCATTGGAGTGTGTGATGGGACGGTGTGGAGGGAGATTCACTGTGTGTCTGACCCCGGGAGTGTGTGATGGGCGCTGTAGAGGAATAATCACTCTGTGTCTGACCCCGGGAGTGTGTGCTGGGACGACGTGGAGGGTGGTTCACTATGTGTCTGATCCCGGGAGTGTGTGATGGGCCGGCGTTAAGGGAGATTCACTCTGTGTCTGACCCCGGGTGAGTGTGATGGGAAGGTGTAGAGGAATAATCGCTCTGTGTCTGACCCCGGGAGTGTTTGATGGGACCGTGTAGAGGAATAATCACTCTGTGTCTGACCCCGGGTGAGTTTGATGGGAAGGTGTAGAGGAATAATCACTCTGTGTCTGACCCCGGGAGTGTTTGATGGGACCGTGTAGATGAATAATCTCTCTGTGTCTGACCCCGGGAGTGTGTGATGGGACGGTGTGGAGGGAGATTAACTCTGTGTCTGACCCCGGGAGAGTGTGATGTGCGGTGTAGAGGAATAATCACTCTGTGTCTGACCCAGGGAGTTTGTGACGGGACGGTGTGGAGGGAGATTCACTCTGTGTCTGACCCCGGGAGTGTTTGATGGGAACGTGTAGAGGAATAATCACTCTGAGTCTGACCCCGGGAGTGTGTGTTGGTACGGTGTGGACGTAGATTCACTTTGTGTCTGACCCCGGGAGTGTTTGATGGGACCGTGTAGAGGAATAATCACTCTGTATCTGACCCCGGGAGTGTGTGATGGGCGGTGTAGAGGAATAATCACTCTGTGTCAGACCCCGGGAGAGTTTGATGGGACCGTGTAGAAGAATAATCTCTCTGTGTCTGACTTCGGGAGTGTGTGTTCGGACGGTGTGGAGGGAGATTAACTCTGTGTCTGACCCCGGGAGAGTGTGATGGGCGGAGTAGAGGAATAATCACTCTGTGTCTGACGCAGGGAGTTTTTGATGGGACCGTGTAGAGGAATAATCACTCTGAGACTGACCCCGGGAGAGTGTGTTGGGACGGTGTAGAGGAATATTCACTCTGTGTCTGACCCCGGGATTGTTTGATGGTACCGTGTAGCGGAATAATCACTATGTGTCTGACCCCGGGAGTGTGTGATGGGACGGTGTGGAGGGAGATTCACCCTGTTTCTGACCCCGGGAGTGTTTGATAGGTCCGTGTAGAGGAATAATCACACTGTGCCTGACCACGGGATTGTGAGATGGGACGGTGTGGAGGGAGATTCAGTCAGTTTCTGACCCCGGGAGTGTGTGATGGGACGGTGAGGAGGGACATTCACTCTGTGTCTGACCACGGGAGTGTATGATGGGACCGTGTAGAGCAATAATCACTCTGTGCCTGACCTCGGGAGAGTGTGATGGGACGGTGTGGAAGGAGATTCACACTGTGTCTGACACTGGGAGTGTGTGATGGTACCGTGTAGAGGAATAATCACTCAGTGTCTGACCCCGGAAGAGTTTCATGTGACCGTGTAGAGGAATAATGACTCTGTGTCTGACCCCGGGAGTGTTTGATGGGACCGTGTAGAGGAATAATCTCTCTGTGTCTGACACCGGGAGTGTTTAATGGGACCGTGTAGAGGAATAATCTCTCTGTGTCTGACCCTGGGAGTGTGTGATGGGACGGTGTGGAGAGAGATTAACTCTGTGTCTGACCCCGGGAGAGTGTGATGGGACCGTGTAGAGGAATAATCACTCTGTGTCTGACCCCGGGAGTGTGTGATGGGACGGTGTGGACGGAGATTCACTGTGTCTGACCCCGGGAGTGTTTGATGGGACCGTGCAGAGGAATAATCACTCTGTGTCTGAAACCGGGAGTGTGTGATGGGCCGGCGTGGAGGGAGATTCACTCTGTGTCTGACCCCGGGTGAGTTTGATGGGACCGTGTACAGGAATAATCATACTGAGTCTGACCCCTGGAGTGTGTGTTGGGACGGTGTGGACGGAGATTCACTTTGTGTCTGACCCCGGGAGTGTTTGATGGGACCGTGTACAGGAATACTCACTCTGTGTCTGACCCTGGGAGTGTTTGATGGGACCGTGTAGAGGAATAATCACTCTGTGTCTGACCATTGGAGTGTGTGATGGGACGGTGTGGAGGGATATTCACTGTGTGTCTGACCCCGGGAGTGTGTGATGGGCGGTGTAGAGGAATAATCACTCTGTGTCTGACCCCGGGAGTGTGTGCTGGGACGACGTGGAGGGTGGTTCACTATGTGTCTGATCCCGGGAGTGTGTGATGGGCCGGCGTTAAGGGAGATTCACTCTGTGTCGGACCCCGGGTGAGTTTGATGGGAAGGTGTAGAGGAATAATCGCTCTGTGTCTGACCCCGGGAGTGTTTGATGGGACCGTGTAGAGGAATAATCACTCTGTGTCTGACCCAGGGAGTTTGTGACGGGACGGTGTGGAGGGAGATTCACTCTGTGTCTGACCCCGGGAGTGTTTGATTGGACCGTGTAGAGGAATAATCACTCTGTGTCTGACCCCGGGAGTGTGTGATGGGACGGTGTGGAGGGAGATTCACTGTGTCTGACCCCGGGAGTGTTTGATGGGACCGTGTAGAGGAATAATCACTCTGTGTCTGACCCCGGGAGTGTGTGATGGGTCGGCGTGGAGGGAGATTCACTCTGTGTCTGACCCCGGATGAGTTTGATGGGACCGTGTAGAGGAATAATCTCTCTGTGTCTGACCCCGGGAGTGTGTGATCGGACGGTGTGGAGGGAGATTCACTCTGTGTCTGACCCCGGGAGTGTTTGATGTGACCGTGTAGAGGAATAATCACTCTGTGTCTGACCCCGGGAGTGTGTGATGGGCCGGCGTGGAGGGAGATTCACTCTGTGTCTGACCGCGGGTGAGTTTGATGGGAAGGTGTAGAGGAATAATCACTCTGTGTCTGACCCCGGGAGTGTTTGATGGGACCGTGTAGAGGAATAATCTCTCTGTGTCTGACCCCGGGAGTGTGTGATGGGACGGTGTGCAGGGACATTAACTCTGTGTCTGACCCCGGGAGCGTGTGATGGGCGGTGTAGAGGAATAATCACTCTGTGTCTGACCCAGGGAGTTTGTGACGGGACGTTGTGGAGGGAGATTCACGCTGTGTCTGACCTCGGGAGTGTTTGATGGGACCGTGTAGAGGAATAATCACTCTGAGTCTGACCCCGGGAGTGTGTGTTGGGACGGTGTGGACGGAGATTAACTCTGTGTCTGACCCCGGGAGAGTGTGATGGGCGGTGTAGAGGAATAATCACTCTGTGTCTGACCCAGGGAGTTTGTGACGGGACGGTGTGGAGGGAGATTCACTCTGTGTCTGACCAAGGGAGTGTTTGATGGGAACGTGTAGAGGAATAATCACTCTGAGTCTGACCCCGGGAGTGTGTGTTGGGACGGTGTGGACGGAGATTCACTTTGTGTCTGACCCCGGGAGTGTTTGATTGGACCGTGTAGAGGAATAATCACTCTGTGTCTGACACCGGGAGTGTGTGATGGGACGGTGTGGAGGAATAATCTCTCTGTGTCTGACCCCGGGAGTGTTTAATGGGACCGTGTAGAGGAATAATCTCTCTGTGTCTGACCCTGGGAGTGTGTGATGGGACGGTGTGGAGAGAGATTAACTCTGTGTCTGACCCCGGGAGAGTGTGATGGGACCGTGTAGAGGAATAATCACTCTGTGTCTGACCCCGGGAGTGTGTGATGGGACGGTGTGGACGGAGATTCACTGTGTCTGACCCCGGGAGTGTTTGATGGGACCGTGCAGAGGAATAATCACTCTGTGTCTGAAACCGGGAGTGTGTGATGGGCCGGCGTTGAGGGAGATTCACTCTGTGTCTGACCCCGGGTGAGTTTGATGGGACCGTGTACAGGAATAATCATACTGAGTCTGACCCCTGGAGTGTGTGTTGGGACGGTGTGGACGGAGATTCACTTTGTGTCTGACCCCGGGAGTGTTTGTTGGGACCGTGTACAGGAATAATCATTCTGTGTCTGACCCTGGGAGTGATTGATGGGACCGTGTAGAGGAATAATAACTCTGTGTCTGACCATTGGAGTGTGTGATGGGACGGTGTGGAGGGAGATTCACTGTGTGTCTGACCCCGGGAGTGTGTGATGGGCGGTGTAGAGGAATAATCACTCTGTGTCTGACCCCGGGAGTGTGTGCTGGGACGACGTGGAGGGTGGTTCACTATGTGTCTGATCCCGGGAGTGTGTGATGGGCCGGCGTTAAGGGAGATTCACTCTGTGTCTGACCCCGGGTGAGTTTGATGGGAAGGTGTAGAGGAATAATCGCTCTGTGACTGACCCCGGGAGTGTTTGATGGGACCGTGTAGAGGAATAATCACTCTGTGTCTGACCCAGGGAGTTTGTGACGGGACGGTGTGGAGGGAGATTCACTCTGTGTCTGACCACGGGAGTGTTTGATGGGAACGTGCAGAGGAATAATCACTCTGAGTCTGACCCCGGGAGTGTGTGTTGGGACGGTGTGGACGGAGATTCACTTTGTGTCTGACCCCGGGAGTGTTTGATTGGACCGTGTAGAGGAATAATCACTCTGTGTCTGACCCCGGGAGTGTGTGATGGGACGGTGTGGAGGGAGATTCACTGTGTCTGACCCCGGGAGTGTTTGATGGGACCGTGTAGAGGAATAATCACTCTGTGTCTGACCCCGGGAGTGTGTGATGGGCCGGCGTGGAGGGAGATTCACTCTGTGTCTGACCCCGGGTGAGTTTGATGGGACCGTGTAGAGGAATAATCTCTCTGTGTCTGACCCCGGGAGTGTGTGATCGGACGGTGTGGAGGGAGATTAGCTCTGTGTCTGACCCCGGGAGAGTGCGATGGGCGGTGTAGAGTAATAATCACTCTGTGTCTGACCCAGGGAATTTGGACGGGACGGTGTGGAGGGAGATTCACTCTGTGTCTGACCCCGGGAGTGTTTGATGTTACCGTGTAGAGGAATAATCACTCTGTGTCTGACCCCGGGAGTGTGTGATGGGCCGGCGTGGAGGGAGATTCACTCTGTGTCTGACCGCGGGTGAGTTTGATGGGAAGGTGTAGAGGAATAATCACTCTGTGTCTGACCCCGGGAGTGTTTGATGGGACCGTGGAGAGGAATAATCTCTCTGTGTCTGACCCCGGGAGTGTGTGATGGGACGGTGTGCAGGGACATTAACTCTGTGTCTGACCCCGGGAGAGTGTGATGGGCGGTGTAGAGGAATAATCACTCTGTGTCTGACCCAGGGAGTTTGTGACGGGACGGTGTGGAGGGAGATTCACGCTGTGTCTGACCTCGGGAGTGTTTGATGGGACCGTGTAGAGGAATAATCACTCTGAGTCTGACCCCGGGAGTGTGTGTTGGGACGGTGTGGACGGAGATTAACTCTGTGTCTGACCCCGGGAGAGTGTGATGGGCGGTGTAGAGGAATAATCACTCTGTGTCTGACCCAGGGAGTTTGTGACGGGACGGTGTGGAGGGAGATTCACTCTGTGTCTGACCAAGGGAGTGTTTGATGGGAACGTGTAGAGGAATAATCACTCTGAGTCTGACCCCGGGAGTGTGTGTTGGGACGGTGTGGACGGAGATTCACTTTGTGTCTGACCCCGGGAGTGTTTGATTGGACCGTGTAGAGGAATAATCACTCTGTGTCTGACACCGGGAGTGTGTGATGGGACGGTGTGGAGGGAGATTCACTGTGTCTGACCCCGGGAGTGTTTGATGGGACCGTGCAGAGGAATAATCACTCTGTGTCTGACCCCGGGAGTGTGTGATGGGCCGGCGTGGAGGGAGATTCACTCTGTGTCTGACCCCGGGTGAGTTTGATGGGAAGGTGTAGAGGAATAATCACTCTGTGTCTGACCCCGGAAGAGTTTGATGGGACCGTGTAGAGGAATAATCACTCTGTGTCTGATCCCGGGAGTGTGTGATGGGCCGGCGTTAAGGGAGATTCACTCTGTGTCTGACCCCGGGTGAGTTTGATGGGAAGGTGTAGAGGAATAATCGCTCTGTGACTGACCCCGGGAGTGTTTGATGGGACCGTGTAGAGGAATAATCACTCTGTGTCTGACCCAGGGAGTTTGTGACGGGACGGTGTGGAGGGAGATTCACTCTGTGTCTGACCACGGGAGTGTTTGATGGGAACGTGCAGAGGAATAATCACTCTGAGTCTGACCCCGGGAGTGTGTGTTGGGACGGTGTGGACGGAGATTCACTTTGTGTCTGACCCCGGGAGTGTTTGATTGGACCGTGTAGAGGAATAATCACTCTGTGTCTGACCCCGGGAGTGTGTGATGGGACGGTGTGGAGGGAGATTCACTGTGTCTGACCCCGGGAGTGTTTGATGGGACCGTGTAGAGGAATAATCACTCTGTGTCTGACCCCGGGAGTGTGTGATGGGCCGGCGTGGAGGGAGATTCACTCTGTGTCTGACCCCGGGTGAGTTTGATGGGACCGTGTAGAGGAATAATCTCTCTGTGTCTGACCCCGGGAGTGTGTGATCGGACGGTGTGGAGGGAGATT
The DNA here is from genome assembly GCF_030144855.1 of Hypanus sabinus. NCBI lineage: Eukaryota > Metazoa > Chordata > Chondrichthyes > Myliobatiformes > Dasyatidae > Hypanus > Hypanus sabinus. The sequence continues at coordinate 569,637 of NW_026779177.1, forward strand.
AGCTCTGTGTCTGACCCCGGGAGAGTGCGATGGGCGGTGTAGAGTAATAATCACTCTGTGTCTGACCCAGGGAATTTGGACGGGACGGTGTGGAGGGAGATTCACTCTGTGTCTGACCCCGGGAGTGTTTGATGTTACTGTGTAGAGGAATAATCACTCTGTGTCTGACCCCGGGAGTGTGTGATGGGCCGGCGTGGAGGGAGATTCACTCTGTGTCTGACCGCGGGTGAGTTTGATGGGAAGGTGTAGAGGAATAATCACTCTGTGTCTGACCCCGGGAGTGTTTGATGGGACCGTGGAGAGGAATAATCTCTCTGTGTCTGACCCCGGGAGTGTGTGATGGGACGGAGTGCAGGGACATTAACTCTGTGTCTGACCCCGGGAGAGTGTGATGGGCGGTGTAGAGGAATAATCACTCTGTGTCTGACCCAGGGAGTTTGTGACGGGACGGTGTGGAGGGAGATTCACGCTGTGTCTGACCTCGGGAGTGTTTGATGGGACCGTGTAGAGGAATAATCACTCTGAGTCTGACCCCGGGAGTGTGTGTTGGGACGGTGTGGACGGAGATTAACTCTGTGTCTGACCCCGGGAGAGTGTGATGGGCGGTGTAGAGGAATAATCACTCTGTGTCTGACCCAGGGAGTTTGTGACGGGACGGTGTGGAGGGAGATTCACTCTGTGTCTGACCAAGGGAGTGTTTGATGGGAACGTGTAGAGGAATAATCACTCTGAGTCTGACCCCGGGAGTGTGTGTTGGGACGGTGTGGACGGAGATTCACTTTGTGTCTGACCCCGGGAGTGTTTGATTGGACCGTGTAGAGGAATAATCACTCTGTGTCTGACACCGGGAGTGTGTGATGGGACGGTGTGGAGGGAGATTCACTGTGTCTGACCCCGGGAGTGTTTGATGGGACCGTGCAGAGGAATAATCACTCTGTGTCTGACCCCGGGAGTGTGTGATGGGCCGGCGTGGAGGGAGATTCACTCTGTGTCTGACCCCGGGTGAGTTTGATCGGAAGGTGTAGAGGAATAATCACTCTGTGTCTGACCCCGGAAGAGTTTGATGGGACCGTGTAGAGGAATAATCTCTCTGTGTCTGACCCCGGGAGTGTGTTATCGGACGGTGTGGAGGGAGATTAGCTCTGTGTCTGACCCCGGGAGAGTGTGATGGGCGGTGTAGAGTAATAATCCCTCTGTGTCTGACCCAGGGAATTTGGACGGGACGGTGTGGAGGGAGATTCACTCTGTGTCTGACCCCGGGAGTGTTTGATGTGACCGTGTAGAGGAATAATCACTCTGTGACTGACCCCGGGAGTGTATGATGGGCCGGCGTGGAGGGAGATTCACTCTGTGTCTGACCGCGGGAGAGTTTGATGGGAAGGTGTAGAGGAATAATCACTCTGTGTCTGACCCCGGGAGTGTTTGATGGGACCGTGTAGATGAATAATCTCTCTGTGTCTGACCCCGGGAGTGTGTGATGGGACGGTGTGCAGGGACATTAACTCTGTGTCTGACCCCGGGAGAGAGTGATGGGCGGTGTAGAGGAATAATCACTCTGTGTCTGACCCAGGGAGTTTGTGATTGGACGGTGTGGAGGGAGATTCACGCTGTGTCTGACCCCGGGAGTGTTTGATGGGACAGGGTAGAGGAATAATCACTATGTCTGACCCCGGGAGTGTGTGTTGGGACGGTGTGGACGGAGATTAACTCTGTGTCTGAACCCGGGAGAGTGTGATGTGACCGTGTAGAGGAATAATCACTATGTGTCTGACCCCGGGAGTGTGTGATGGGCCGGCGTGGAGGGAGATTCACTCTGTGTCTGACCCCGGGTGAGTTTGATGGGACCGTGTAGAGGAATAATCATTCTGAGTCTGACCCCGGGAGTGTGTGTTGGGACGGTGTGGACGGAGATTCACTTTGTGTCTGACCCCGGGAGTGTTTGATGGGACCGTGTACAGGAATAATCACTCTGTGTCTGACCGCCGGGAGTGTTTGATGGGACCGTGTAGAGGAATAATCATTCTTTGTCTGACCCCGGGAGTGTTTGATGGGACCGTTTAGAGGAATAATCACTCTGTGTCTGACCATTGGAGTGTGTGATGGGACGGTGTGGAGGGAGATTCACTGTGTGTCTGACCCCGGGAGTGTGTGATGGGCGCTGTAGAGGAATAATCACTATGTGTCTGATCCCGGGAGTGTGTGATGGGCCGTGTAGAGGGAGATTCACTCTGTGTCTGACCCAGGACGTGTGTGATGGGACAGTGTAGAGAAATAATTACTCTGTGTCTGACCCCGGGAGTGTGTGATGGGACGGTGTGGAGGGAGATTCACTCTGTGTCTGAACCCGGGAGTGTTTGATGGGACCGAGTAGAGGAATAATCACTCTGTGTCTGACCCCGGGTGAGTTTGATGGGAAGGTGTAGAGGAATAATCACTCTGTGTCTGACTCCGGGAGTGTATGATGGGACCGTGTAGAGGAATAATCACTCTGTGTCTGACCCCGGGAGTGTGTGATGGGACGGTGTGGAGTGAGATTAACTCTGTGTCTGACCCCGGGAGAGTGTGATGGGCGGTGTAAAATGAATAATCACTCTGTGTCTGACCCAGGGAGTTTGTGACGGGACGGTGTGGAGGGAGATTCACTCTGTGTCTGACCCCGGGAGTGTTTGATGGGAACGTGTAGAGGAATAATCACTCTGAGTGTGACCCCGGGAGTGTTTGATGGGACCGTGTGGAGGAATAATCACTCTGTGTCTGACCCCGGGTGAGTTTGATGGGAATGTGTAGAGGAATAATCACTCTGTGTCTGACCCCGGGAGTGTTTGATGGGACCGTGTGGAGGAATAATCACTCTGTGTCTGACCCCGGGTGAGTTTGATGAGAAGGTGTAGAGGAATAATCACTCTGTGTCTGACCCCGGGAGTGTTTGATGGGACCGTGTAGAGGAATAATCTCTCTGTGTCTGACCCCGGGAGTGTGTGATGGGACGGTGTGGAGGGAGATTAACTCTGTGTCTGACCCCGGGAGAGTGTGATGGGCGGTGTAGAGGAATAATCACTCTGTGTCTGACCCAGGGAGTTTGTGACGGGACGGTGTGGAGGGAGATTCACTCTGTGTCTGACCCCGGGAGTATTTGATGGGAACGTGTAGAGGAATAATCACTCTGAGTCTGACCCCGGGAGTGTGTGATGGGCGGTGTAGAGGAATAATCACTCTGTGTCAGACCCCGGGAGAGTTTGATGGGACCGTGTAGAAGAATAATCTCTCTGTGTCTGACTTCGGGAGTGTGTGTTCGGACGGTGTGGAGGGAGATTAACTCTGTGTCTGACCCCGGGAGAGTGTGATGGGCGGAGTAGAGGAATAATCACTCTGTGTCTGACGCAGGGAGTTTTTGATGGGACCGTGTAGAGGAATAATCACTCTGAGACTGACCCCGGGAGAATGTGTTGGGACTGTGTAGAGGAATATTCACTCTGTGTCTGACCCCGGGATTGTTTGATGGTACCGTGTAGCGGAATAATCACTATGTGTCTGACCCCGGGAGTGTGTGATGGGACGGCGTGGAGGGAGATTCGCTCTGTGTCTGACCCCGGGAGTGTTTGATGGGACCGTTTAGAGGAATAATCACTGTCTGTCTGACACACGGAGTGTTTGATGCTACCGTGTAGAGGAATAATCAGTCTGTGTCTGACCCCGGGAGTGTGTGATGGGCCGGCGTGGAGGGAGATTCACTCTGTGTCTGACCCCGGGTGAGTTTGATGGGAAGGTGTAGAGGAATAATCTCTCTGTGTCTGACCCCGGGAGTGTGTGATTGGACGGTGTGGAGGGACATTATCTCTGTGTCTGACCACGGGAAAGTGTGATGGGCGGTGTAGAGGAATAATCACTCTGTGTCTGACCCAGGGAGATTGTGACGGGACGGTGTGGAGGGAGATTCACTCTGTGTCTGACCCCGGGAGTGTTTGAAGGGAACGTGTAGAGGAATAATCACTCTGAGTCTGACCCCGGGAGTGTGTGCTGGGACGGTGTGGACGGAGATTCACTTTGTGTCTGACCCCGGGAGAGTTTGATGGGACCGTGTAGAGGAATAATCACTCTGTGTCTGACCCCGGGAGTGTGTGATGGGCCGGCGTGGAGGGAGATTCACTCTGTGTCTGACCGCGGGTGAGTTTGATGGGAAGGTGTAGAGGAATAATCACTCTGAGTGTGACCCCGGGAGTGTTTGATGGGACCGTGTGGAGGAATAATCACTCTGTGTCTGACCCCGGGTGAGTTTGATGGGAATGTGTAGAGGAATAATCACTCTGTGTCTGACCCCGGGAGTGTTTGATGGGACCGTGTGGAGGAATAATCACTCTGTGTCTGACCCCGGGTGAGTTTGATGAGAAGGTGTAGAGGAATAATCACTCTGTGTCTGACCCCGGGAGTGTTTGATGGGACCGTGTAGAGGAATAATCTCTCTGTGTCTGACCCCGGGAGTGTGTGATGGGACGGTGTGCAGAGACAATCACTCTGTGTCTGACCCCGGGAGTGTGTGATGGGACGGTGTGGAGGGAGATTCACTGTGTCTGACCCCGGGAGTGTGTGATGTGCCGGCGTGGAGGATGATTCACTCTGTGTCTGACCCCGGGTGAGTTTGATGGGACGGTGTGGAGGGAGATTCACTGTGTCTGACCCCGGGAGTGTGTGACGGGCGGTGTAGAGGAATAATCACTTTGTGTCTGACCCCGGGAGTGTGTGCTGGGACGATGTGGAGGGTGGTTCACTATGTGTCTGATCCCGGGAGTGTGTGATGGGCCGGCGTTAAGGGAGATTCACTCTGTGTCTGACCCCGGGTGAGTTTGATGGGAAGGTGTCGAGGAATATACGCTCTGTGTCTGACCCCGGCAGAGTTTGATGGGACCGTGTAGAGGAATAATCACTCTGTGTCTGACCCCGTGTGAGTTTGATGGGAAGGTGTAGAGGAATATCACTCTGTGTCTGACCCCGGGAGTGTTTGATGGGACCGTGTAGAGGAATAATCTCTCTGTGTCTGACCCCGGGAGTGTGTGATGGGACGGTGTGGAAGGAGATTAACTCTGTGTCTGACCCCGGGAGAGTGTGATGGGCGGTTTAGAGGAATAATCACTCTGTGTCTGACCCAGGGAGTTTGTGACGGGACTGTGTGTAGGGAGATTCACTCTGTGTCTGACCCCGGGAGTGTTTGATGGGAACGTGAAGAGGAATAATCACTCTGAGTCTGACCCCGGGAGTGTGTGTTGGGACGGTGTGGACGGAGATTCACTTTGTGTCTGACCCCGGGTGAGTTTGATGGGAAGGTGTAGAGGAATAAACACTCTGTGTCTGACCCCGGGAGTGTTTGATGGGACCGTGTAGAAGAATAATCTCTCTGTGTCTGACCCCGGGAGTGTGTGATGGGACGGTGTGGAGGGAGAGTCACTGTCTGTCTGATCCCGGGAGTGTGTGACGGGCGGTGTAGAGGAATAATCACTTTGTGTTTGACCCCGGGAGTGTGTGCTGGGACGGTGTGGAGCGTGGTTCACTAAGTGTCTCATCCCGGGAGTGTGTGATGGGCGGTGTAGAGGGAGATTCACTCTGTGTCTGATCCAGGGCGTGTGTGATGGGACCGTGTAGAGCAATAATCTCTCTGTGTCTGAACGCGGGAGTGTCTGAAGGGACGGTTTGGAGGGAGATTCACTGTGTCTGACCCCGGCAGTGTTTGATGGGACCGTGTAGAGGAATAATCACTCTGTGTCTGACCCCGGGAGTGTGTGCTGGGACGATGTGGAGGGTGGTTCACTATGTGTCTGATCCCGGGAGTGTGTGATGGGCCGGCGTTAAGGGAGATTCACTCTGTGTCTGACCCCGGGTGAGTTTGATGGGAAGGTGTAGAGGAATAATCGCTCTGTGTCTGACCCCGGCAGAGTTTGATGGGACCGTGTAGAGGAATAATATCTCTGTGTCTGACCCCGGGAGTGTGTGATGAGACGGTGTGGAGGGAGATTAACTCTGTGTCTGACCCCGGGAGAGTGTGATGGGCGGTGTAGAGGAATAATCACTCTGTGTCTGACCCAGGGAGTTTGTGACGGGACTGTGTGTAGGGAGATTCACTCTGTGTCTGACCCCGGGAGTGTTTGATGGGAACGTGAAGAGGAATAATCACTCTGAGTCTGACCCCGGGAGTGTGTGTTGGGACGGTGTGGACGGAGATTCACTTTGTGTCTGACCCCGGGAGTGTTTGATGGGACCGTGTAGAGGAATAATCACTCTGTGTCTGACCCCGGGAGTGTGTGATGGGACGGTGTGGAGGGAGATTCACTGTGTCTGACCCCGGGAGTGTTTGATCGGACCGTGTAGAGGAATAATCACTCTGTGTCTGACCCCGGGAGTGTGTGATGGGCCGGCGTGGAGGGAGATTCACTCTGTGTCTGACCCCGGGTGAGTTTGATGGGAAGGTGTAGAGGAATAATCACTCTGTGTCTGACCCCGGGAGAGTTTGATGAGACCGTGTAGAGGAATAATCTCTCTGTGTCTGACCCCGGGAGTGTGTGATCGGACGGTGTGGAGGGAGATTAACTCTGTGTCTGACCCCGGGAGAGTGTGATGGGCGGTGTAGAGGAATAATCACTCTGTGTCTGACCCAGGGAATTTGGACGGGACGGTGTGGAGGGAGATTCACTCTGTGTCTGACCGCGGGTGAGTTTGATGGGAAGGTGTAGAGGAATAATCACTCTGTGTCTGACCACGGGAGTGTATGATGGGACCGTGTAGAGCAATAATCACTCTGTGCCTGACCTCGGGAGAGTGTGATGGGACGGTGTGGAAGGAGATTCACACTGTGTCTGACACTGGGAGTGTGTGATGGTACCGTGTAGAGGAATAATCACTCAGTGTCTGACCCCGGAAGAGTTTCATGTGACCGTGTAGAGGAATAATGACTCTGTGTCTGACCCCGGGAGTGTTTGATGGGACCGTGTAGAGGAATAATCTCTCTGTGTCTGACACCGGGAGTGTTTAATGGGACCGTGTAGAGGAATAATCTCTCTGTGTCTGACCCTGGGAGTGTGTGATGGGACGGTGTGGAGAGAGATTAACTCTGTGTCTGACCCCGGGAGAGTGTGATGGGACCGTGTAGAGGAATAATCACTCTGTGTCTGACCCCGGGAGTGTGTGATGGGACGGTGTGGACGGAGATTCACTGTGTCTGACCCCGGGAGTGTTTGATGGGACCGTGCAGAGGAATAATCACTCTGTGTCTGAAACCGGGAGTGTGTGATGGGCCGGCGTGGAGGGAGATTCACTCTGTGTCTGACCCCGGGTGAGTTTGATGGGACCGTGTACAGGAATAATCATACTGAGTCTGACCCCTGGAGTGTGTGTTGGGACGGTGTGGACGGAGATTCACTTTGTGTCTGACCGCGGGAGTGTTTGATGGGACCGTGTACAGGAATAATCACTCTGTGTCTGACCATTGGAGTGTGTGATGGGACGGTGTGGAGGGAGATTCACTGTGTGTCTGACCCCGGGAGTGTGTGATGGGCGGTGTAGAGGAATAATCACTCTGTGTCTGACCCCGGGAGTGTGTGCTGGGACGACGTGGAGGGTGGTTCACTGTGTGTCTGATCCCGGGAGTGTGTGATGGGCCGGCGTTAAGGGAGATTCACTCTGTGTCTGACCCCGGGTGAGTTTGATGGGAAGGTGTAGAGGAATAATCGCTCTGTGTCTGACCCCGGGAGTGTTTGATGGGACCGTGTAGAGGAATAATCACTCTGTGTCTGACCCAGGGAGTTTGTGACGGGACGGTGTGGAGGGAGATTCACTCTGTGTCTGACCACGGGAGTGTTTGATGGGAACGTGTAGAGGAATAATCACTCTGAGTCTGACCCCGGGAGTGTGTGTTGGGACGGTGTGGACGGAGATTCACTTTGTGTCTGACCCCGGGAGTGTTTGATTGGACCGTGTAGAGGAATAATCACTCTGTGTCTGACCCCGGGAGTGTGTGATGGGACGGTGTGGAGGGAGATTCACTGTGTCTGACCCCGGGAGTGTTTGATGGGACCGTGTAGAGGAATAATCACTCTGTGTCTGACCCCGGGAGTGTGTGATGGGCCGGCGTGGAGGGAGATTCACTCTGTGTCTGACCCCGGGTGAGTTTGATGGGACCGTGTAGAGGAATAATCTCTCTGTGTCTGACCCCGGGAGTGTGTGATCGGACGGTGTGGAGGGAGATTAGCTCTGTGTCTGACCCCGGGAGAGTGCGATGGGCGGTGTAGTGTAATAATCACTCTGTGTCTGACCCAGGGAATTTGGACGGGACGGTGTGGAGGGAGATTCACTCTGTGTCTGACCCCGGGAGTGTTTGATGTGACCGTGTAGAGGAATAATCACTCTGTGTCTGACCCCGGGAGTGTTTGATGGGACCGTTTAGAGGAATAATCACTCTGTGTCTGAACATTGGAGTGTGTGATGGGACGGTGTGGAGGGAGATTCACTGTGTGTCTGACCCCGGGAGTGTGTGATGGGCGCTGTAGAGGAATAATCACTATGTGTCTGATCCCGGGAGTGTGTGATGGGCCGTGTAGAGGGAGATTCACTCTGTGTCTGACCCAGGACGTGTGTGATGGGACAGTGTAGAGAAATAATCACTCGGTGTCTGACCCCGGGAGTGTGTGATGGGACGGTGTGGAGGGAGATTCACTCTGTGTCTGAACCCGGGAGTGTTTGATGGGACCGAGTAGAGGAATAATCACTCTGTGTCTGACCCCGGGTGAGTTTGATGGGAAGGTGTAGAGGAATAATCACTCTGTGTCTGACTCCGGGAGTGTATGATGGGACCGTGTAGAGGAATAATCACTCTGTGTCTGACCCCGGGAGTGTGTGATGTGACGGTGTGGAGTGAGATTAACTCTGTGTCTGACCCCGGGAGAGTGTGATGGGCGGTGTAAAATGAATAATCACTCTGTGTCTGACCCAGGGAGTTTGTGACGGGACGGTGTGGAGGGAGATTCACTCTGTGTCTGACCCCGGGAGTGTTTGATGGGAACGTGTAGAGGAATAATCACGCTGAGTGTGACCCCGGGAGTGTTTGATGGGACCGTGTGGAGGAATAATCACTCTGTGTCTGACCCCGGGTGAGTTTGATGGGAATGTGTAGAGGAATAATCACTCTGTGTCTGACCCCGGGAGTGTTTGATGGGACCGTGTGGAGGAATAATCTCTCTGTGTCTGACCCCGGGTGAGTTTGATGAGAAGGTGTAGAGGAATAATCTCTCTGTGTCTGACCCCGGGAGTGTGTGATGGGACGGTGTGGAGGGAGATTAACTCTGTGTCTGACCCCGGGAGAGTGTGATGGGCGGTGTAGAGGAATAATCACTCTGTGTCTGACCCAGGGAGTTTGTGACGGGACGGTGTGGAGGGAGATTCACTCTGTGTCTGACCCCGGGAGTATTTGATGGGAACGTGTAGAGGAATAATCACTCTGAGTCTGACCCCGGGAGTGTGTGTTGGGACGGTGTGGACGTAGATTCACTTTGTGTCTGACCCCGGGAGTGTTTGATGGGACCGTGTAGAGGAATAATCACTCTGTGTCTGACCCCGGGAGAGTGTGATGGGCGGAGTAGAGGAATAATCACTCTGTGTCTGACGCAGGGAGTTTTTGATGGGACCGTGTAGAGGAATAATCACTCTGAGACTGACCCCGGGAGAATGTGTTGGGACTGTGTAGAGGAATATTCACTCTGTGTCTGACCCCGGGATTGTTTGATGGTACCGTGTAGCGGAATAATCACTATGTGTCTGACCCCGGGAGTGTGTGATGGGACGACGTGGAGGGAGATTCACACTGTGTCTGACCCCGGGAGTGTTTGATGGGACCGTTTAGAGGAATAATCACTGTCTGTCTGACACACGGAGTGTTTGATGCTACCGTGTAGAGGAATAATCAGTCTGTGTCTGACCCCGGGAGTGTGTGATGGGCCGGCGTGGAGGGAGATTCACTCTGTGTCTGACCGCGGGTGAGTTTGATGGGAAGGTGTAGAGGAATAATCACACTGTGTCTGACCCCGGGAGTGTTTGATGGGACCGTGTAGAGGAATAATCTCTCTGTGTCTGACCCCGGGAGTGTGTGATTGGACGGTGTGGAGGGACATTATCTCTGTGTCTGACCACGGGAAAGTGTGATGGGCGGTGTAGAGGAATAATCACTCTGTGTCTGACCCAGGGAGATTGTGACGGGACGGTGTGGAGGGAGATTCACTCTGTGTCTGACCCCGGGAGTGTTTGAAGGGAACGTGTAGAGGAATAATCACTCTGAGTCTGACCCCGGGAGTGTGTGCTGGGACGGTGTGGACGGAGATTCACTTTGTGTCTGACCCCGGGAGAGTTTGATGGGACCGTGTAGAGGAATAATCACTCTGTGTCTGACCCCGGGAGTGTGTGATGGGCCGGCGTGGAGGGAGATTCACTCTGTGTCTGACCGCGGGTGAGTTTGATGGGAAGGTGTAGAGGAATAATCACTCTGTGTCTGACCCCGGGAGTGTTTGATGGGACCGTGGAGAGGAATAATCTCTCTGTGTCTGACCCCGGGAGTGTGTGATGGGACGGTGTGCAGAGACAATCACTCTGTGTCTGACCCCGGGAGTGTGTGATGGGACGGTGTAGAGGGAGATTCACTGTGTCTGACCCCGGGAGTGTGTGATGTGCCGGCGTGGAGGATGATTCACTCTGTGTCTGACCCCGGGTGAGTTTGATGGGACGGTGTGGAGGGAGATTCACTGTGTCTGACCCCGGGAGTGTGTGACGGGCGGTGTAGAGGAATAATCACTTTGTGTCTGACCCCGGGAGTGTGTGCTGGGACGATGTGGAGGGTGGTTCACTATGTGTCTGATCCCGGGAGTGTGTGATGGGCCGGCGTTAAGGGAGATTCACTCTGTGTCTGACCCCGGGTGAGTTTGATGGGAAGGTGTCGAGGAATATACGCTCTGTGTCTGACCCCGGCAGAGTTTGATGGGACCGTGTAGAGGAATAATCACTCTGTGTCTGACCCCGGGTGAGTTTGATGGGAAGGTGTAGAGGAATAATCACTCTGTGTCTGACCCCGGGAGTGTTTGATGGGACCGTGTAGAGGAATAATCTCTCTGTGTCTGACCCCGGGAGTGTGTGATGGGACGGTGTGGAAGGAGATTAACTCTGTGTCTGACCCCGGGAGAGTGTGATGGGCGGTTTAGAGGAATAATCACTCTGTGTCTGACCCAGGGAGTTTGTGACGGGACTGTGTGTAGGGAGATTCACTCTGTGTCTGACCCCGGGAGTGTTTGATGGGAACGTGAAGAGGAATAATCACTCTGAGTCTGACCCCGGGAGTGTGTGTTGGGACGGTGTGGACGGAGATTCACTTTGTGTCTGACCCCGGGTGAGTTTGATGGGAAGGTGTAGAGGAATAAACACTCTGTGTCTGACCCCGGGAGTGTTTGATGGGACCGTGTAGAAGAATAATCTCTCTGTGTCTGACCCCGGGAGTGTGTGATGGGACGGTGTGGAGGGAGAGTCACTGTCTGTCTGACCCCGGGAGTGTGTGACGGGCGGTGTAGAGGAATAATCACTTTGTGTTTGACCCCGGGAGTGTGTGCTGGGACGGTGTGGAGCGTGGTTCACTAAGTGTCTCATCCCGGGAGTGTGTGATGGGCGGTGTAGAGGGAGATTCACTCTGTGTCTGATCCAGGGCGTGTGTGATGGGTCCGTGTAGAGCAATAATCTCTCTGTGTCTGAACGCGGGAGTGTCTGAAGGGACGGTTTGGAGGGAGATTCACTGTGTCTGACCCCGGCAGTGTTTGATGGGACCGTGTAGAGGAATAATCACTCTGTGTCTGACCCCGGGAGTGTGTGCTGGGACGATGTGGAGGGTGGTTCACTATGTGTCTGATCCCGGGAGTGTGTGATGGGCCGGCGTTAAGGGAGATTCACTCTGTGTCTGACCCCGGGTGAGTTTGATGGGAAGGTGTAGAGGAATAATCACTCTGTGTCTGACCCCGGCAGAGTTTGATGGGACCGTGTAGAGGAATAATCACTCTGTGTCTGACCCCGGGAGTGTGTGATGAGACGGTGTGGAGGGAGATTAACTCTGTGTCTGACCCCGGGAGAGTGTGATGGGCGGTGTAGAGGAATAATCACTCTGTGTCTGACCCAGGGAGTTTGTGACGGGACTGTGTGTAGGGAGATTCACTCTGTGTCTGAACCCGGGAGTGTTTGATGGGAACGTGAAGAGGAATAATCACTCTGAGTCTGACCCCGGGAGTGTGTGTTGGGACGGTGTGGACGGAGATTCACTTTGTGTCTGACCCCGGGAGTGTTTGATGGGACCGTGTAGAGGAATAATCACTCTGTGTCTGACCCCGGGAGTGTGTGATGGGACGGTGTGGAGGGAGATTCACTGTGTCTGACCCCGGGAGTGTTTGATCGGACCGTGTAGAGGAATAATCACTCTGTGTCTGACCCCGGGAGTGTGTGATGGGCCGGCGTGGAGGGAGATTCACTCTGTGTCTGACCCCGGGTGAGTTTGATGGGAAGGTGTAGAGGAATAATCACTCTGTGTCTGACCCCGGGAGAGTTTGATGAGACCGTGTAGAGGAATAATCTCTCTGTGTCTGACCCCGGGAGTGTGTGATCGGACGGTGTGGAGGGAGATTAACTCTGTGTCTGACCCCGGGAGAGTGTGATGGGCGGTGTAGAGGAATAATCACTCTGTGTCTGACCCAGGGAATTTGGACGGGACGGTGTGGAGGGAGATTCACTCTGTGTCTGACCGCGGGTGAGTTTGATGGGAAGGTGTAGAGGAATAATCACTCTGTGTCTGACCACGGGAGTGTATGATGGGACCGTGTAGAGCAATAATCACTCTGTGCCTGACCTCGGGAGAGTGTGATGGGACGGTGTGGAAGGAGATTCACACTGTGTCTGACACTGGGAGTGTGTGATGGTACCGTGTAGAGGAATAATCACTCAGTGTCTGACCCCGGAAGAGTTTCATGTGACCGTGTAGAGGAATAATGACTCTGTGTCTGACCCCGGGAGTGTTTGATGGGACCGTGTAGAGGAATAATCTCTCTGTGTCTGACACCGGGAGTGTTTAATGGGACCGTGTAGAGGAATAATCTCTCTGTGTCTGACCCTGGGAGTGTGTGATGGGACGGTGTGGAGAGAGATTAACTCTGTGTCTGACCACGGGAGAGTGTGATGGGACCGTGTAGAGGAATAATCACTCTGTGTCTGACCCCGGGAGTGTGTGATGGGACGGTGTGGACGGAGATTCACTGTGTCTGACCCCGGGAGTGTTTGATGGGACCGTGCAGAGGAATAATCACTCTGTATCTGAAACCGGGAGTGTGTGATGGGCCGGCGTGGAGGGAGATTCACTCTGTGTCTGACCCCGGGTGAGTTTGATGGGACCGTGTGCAGGAATAATCATACTGAGTCTGACCCCTGGAGTGTGTGTTGGGACGGTGTGGACGGAGATTCACTTTGTGTCTGACCCCGGGAGTGTTTGATGGGACCGTGTACAGGAATAATCACTCTGTGTCTGACCCTGGGAGTGTTTGATGGGACCGTGTAGAGGAATAATCACTCTGTGTCTGACCATTGGAGTGTGTGATGGGACGGTGTGGAGGGAGATTCACTGTGTGTCTGACCCCGGGAGTGTGTGATGGGACGGTGTGGACGGAGATTCACTTTGTGTCTGACCCCGGGAGAGTTTGATGGGACCGTGTAGAGGAATAATCACTCTGTGTCTGACCCCGGGAGTGTGTGATGGGCCGGCGTGGAGGGAGATTCACTCTGTGTCTGACCGCGGGTGAGTTTGATGGGAAGGTGTAGAGGAATAATCACTCTGTGTCTGACCCCGGGCGTGTTTGATGGGACCGTGGAGAGGAATAATCTCTCTGTGTCTGACCCCGGGAGTGTGTGATGGGACGGTGTGCAGAGACAATCACTCTGTGTCTGACCCCGGGAGTGTGTGATGGGACGGTGTGGAGGGAGATTCACTGTGTCTGACCCCGGGAGTGTGTGATGTGCCGGCGTGGAGGATGATTCACTCTGTGTCTGACCCCGGGTGAGTTTGATGGGACGGTGTGGAGGGAGATTCACTGTGTCTGACCCCGGGAGTGTGTGACGGGCGGTGTAGAGGAATAATCACTTTGTGTCTGACCCCGGGAGTGTGTGCTGGGACGATGTGGAGGGTGGTTCACTATGTGTCTGATCCCGGGAGTGTGTGATGGGCCGGCGTTAAGGGAGATTCACTCTGTATCTGACCCCGGGTGAGTTTGATGGGAAGGTGTCGAGGAATATACGCTCTGTGTCTGACCCCGGCAGAGTTTGATGGGACCGTGTAGAGGAATAATCACTCTGTGTCTGACCCCGGGTGAGTCTGATGGGAAGGTGTAGAGGAATAATCACTCTGTGTCTGACCCCGGGATTGTTTGATGGGACCGTGTAGAGGAATAATCTCTCTGTGTCTGACCCCGGGAGTGTGTGATGGGACGGTGTGGAAGGAGATTAACTCTGTGTCTGACCCCGGGAGAGTGTGATGGGCGGTTTAGAGGAATAATCACTCTGTGTCTGACCCAGGGAGTTTGTGACGGGACTGTGTGTAGGGAGATTCACTCTGTGTCTGACCCCGGGAGTGTTTGATGGGAACGTGAAGAGGAATAATCACTCTGAGTCTGACCCCGGGAGTGTGTGTTGGGACGGTGTGGACGGAGATTCACTTTGTGTCTGACCCCGGGTGAGTTTGATGGGAAGGTGTAGAGGAATAAACACTCTGTGTCTGACCCCGGGAGTGTTTGATGGGACCGTGTAGAAGAATAATCTCTCTGTGTCTGACCCCGGGAGTGTGTGATGGGACGGTGTGGAGGGAGAGTCACTGTCTGTCTGACCCCGGGAGTGTGTGACGGGCGGTGTAGAGGAATAATCACTTTGTGTTTGACCCCGGGAGTGTGTGCTGGGACGGTGTGGAGCGTGGTTCACTAAGTGTCTCATCCCGGGAGTGTGTGATGGGCGGTGTAGAGGGAGATTCACTCTGTGTCTGATCCAGGGCGTGTGTGATGGGACCGTGTAGAGCAATAATCTCTCTGTGTCTGAACGCGGGAGTGTCTGAAGGGACGGTTTGGAGGGAGATTCACTGTGTCTGACCCCGGCAGTGTTTGATGGGACCGTGTAGAGGAATAATCACTCTGTGTCTGACCCCGGGAGTGTGTGCTGGGACGATGTGGAGGGTGGTTCACTATGTGTCTGATCCCGGGAGTGTGTGATGGGCCGGCGTTAAGGGAGATTCACTCTGTGTCTGACCCCGGGTGAGTTTGATGGGAAGGTGTAGAGGAATAATCGCTCTGTGTCTGACCCCGGCAGAGTTTGATGGGACCGTGTAGAGGAATAATCTCTCTGTGTCTGACCCCGGGAGTGTGTGATGAGACGGTGTGGAGGGAGATTAACTCTGTGTCTGACCCCGGGAGAGTGTGATGGGCGGTGTAGAGGAATAATCACTCTGTGTCTGACCCAGGGAGTTTGTGACGGGACTGTGTGTAGGGAGATTCACTCTGTGTCTGACCCCGGGAGTGTTTGATGGGAACGTGAAGAGGAATAATCACTCTGAGTCTGACCCCGGGAGTGTGTGATGGGCCGGCGTGGAGGGAGATTCACTCTGTGTCTGACCGCGGGTGAGTTTGATGGGAAGGTGTAGAGGAATAATCACTCTGTGTCTGACTACGGGCGTGTTTGATGGGACCGTGGAGAGGAATAATCTCTCTGTGTCTGACCCCGGGAGTGTGTGATGGGACGGTGTGCAGAGACAATCACTCTGTGTCTGACCCCGGGAGTGTGTGATGGGACGGTGTGGAGGGAGATTCACTGTGTCTGACCCCGGGAGTGTGTGATGTGCCGGCGTGGAGGATGATTCACTCTGTGTCTGACCCCGGGTGAGTTTGATGGGACGGTGTGGAGGGAGATTCACTGTGTCTGACCCCGGGAGTGTGTGACGGGCGGTGTAGAGGAATAATCACTTTGTGTCTGACCCCGGGAGTGTGTGCTGGGACGATGTGGAGGGTGGTTCACTATGTGTCTGATCCCGGGAGTGTGTGATGGGCCGGCGTTAAGGGAGATTCACTCTGTGTCTGACCCCGGGTGAGTTTGATGGGAAGGTGTCGAGGAATATACGCTCTGTGTCTGACCCCGGCAGAGTTTGATGGGACCGTGTAGAGGAATAATCACTCTGTGTCTGACCCCGGGTGAGTCTGATGGGAAGGTGTAGAGGAATAATCACTCTGAGTCTGACCCCGGGAGTGTTTGATGGGACCGTGTAGAGGAATAATCTCTCTGTGTCTGACCCCGGGAGTGTGTGATGGGACGGTGTGGAAGGAGATTAACTCTGTGTCTGACCCCGGGAGAGTGTGATGGGCGGTTTAGAGGAATAATCACTCTGTGTCTGACCCCGGGAGTGTGTGATGGGACGGTGTGGAGGGAGATTCACTGTGTCTGACCCCGGGAGTGTGTGATGGGCCGGCGTGGAGGGAGATTCACTCTGTGTCTGACCACGGCTGAGTTTGATGGGACCGTGTAGAGGAATAATCTCTCTGTGTCTGACCCCGGGAGTGTGTGATCGGACGGTGTGGAGGGAGATTAGCTCTGTGTCTGACCCCGGGAGAGTGCGATGGGCGGTGTAGAGTAATAATCACTCTGTGTCTGACCCAGGGAATTTGGACGGGATGGTGTGGAGGGAGAGTCACTGTCTGTCTGACCCCGGGAGAGTGTGACGGGCGGTGTAGAGGAATAATCACTTTGTGTTTGACCCCGGGAGTGTGTGCTGGGACGGTGTGGAGCGTGGTTCACTAAGTGTCTCATCCCGGGAGTGTGTGATGGGCGGTGTAGAGGGAGATTCACTCTGTGTCTGATCCAGGGCGTGTGTGATGGGACCGTGTAGAGCAATAATCTCTCTGTGTCTGAACGCGGGAGTGTCTGAAGGGACGGTTTGGAGGGAGATTCACTGTGTCTGACCCCGGCTGTGTTTGATGGGACCGTGTAGAGGAATAATCACTCTGTGTCTGATCCCGGGAGTGTGTGATGGGCCGGCGTTAAGGGAGATTCACTCTGTGTCTGACCCCGGGTGAGTTTGATGGGAAGGTGTAGAGGAATAATCGCTCTGTGTCTGACCCCGGCAGAGTTTGATGGGACCGTGTAGAGGAATAATCTCTCTGTGTCTGACCCCGGGAGTGTGTGATGAGACGGTGTGGAGGGAGATTAACTCTGTGTCTGACCCCGGGAGAGTGTGATGGGACCGTGTAGAGGAATAATCACTCTGTGTCTGACCCCGGGAGTGTGTGATGGGACGGTGTGGACGGAGATTCACTGTGTCTGACCCCGGGAGTGTTTGATGGGACCGTGTAGAGGAATAATCACTCTGTGTCTGACCCCGGGAGTGTGTGATGGGCCGGCGTGGAGGGAGATTCACTCTGTGTCTGACCCCGGGTGAGTTTGATGTGACCGTGTAGAGGAATAATCTCTCTGTGTCTGACCCCGGGAGTGTGTGATCGGACGGTGTGGAGGGAGATTAGCTCTGTGTCTGACCCCGGGAGAGTGCGATGGGCGGTGTAGAGTAATAATCACTCTGTGTCTGACCCAGGGAATTTGGACGGGATGGTGTGGAGGGAGATTCACTCTGTGTCTGACCCCGGAAGTGTTTGATGTGACCGTGTAGAGGAATAATCACTCTGTGTCTGACCCCGGGAGTGTGTGATGGGCCGGCGTGGAGGGAGATTCACTCTGTGTCTGACCGCGGGTGAGTTTGATGGGAAGGTGTAGAGGAATAATCACTCTGTGTCTGACCCCGGGACTGTTTGATGGGACCGTGTAGAGGAATAATCTCTCTGTGTCTGACCCCGGGAGTGTGTGATGGGACGGTGTGCAGGGATATTAACTCTGTGTCTGACCCCGGGAGAGTGTGATGGGCGGTGTAGAGGAATAATCACTCTGTGTCTGACCCAGGGAGTTTGTGACGGGACGGTGTGGAGGGAGATTCACGCTGTGTCTGACCTCGGGAGTGTTTGATGGGACCGTGTAGAGGAATAATCACTCTGTGTCTGACCCCGGGAGTGTGTGTTGGGACGGTGTGGACGGAGATTAACTCTGTGTCTGACCCCGGGAGAGTGTGATGGGCGGTGTAGAGGAATAATCACTCTGTGTCTGACCCAGGGAGTTTGTGACGGGACGGTGTGGAGGTAGATTCACTCTGTGTCTGACCAAGGGAGTGTTTGATGGGAACGTGTAGAGGAATAATCACTCTGAGTCTGACCCCGGGAGTGTGTGTTGGGACGGTGTGGACGGAGATTCACTTTGTGTCTGACCCCGGGAGTGTTTGATTGGACCGTGTAGAGGAATAATCACTCTGTGTCTGACACCGGGAGTGTGTGATGGGACGGTGTGGAGGAATAATCTCTCTGTGTCTGACCCCGGGAGTGTTTAATGGGACCGTGTAGAGGAATAATCTCTCTGTGTCTGACCCTGGGAGTGTGTGATGGGACGGTGTGGAGAGAGATTAACTCTGTGTCTGACCCCGGGAGAGTCTGATGGGACCGTGTAGAGGAATAATCACTCTGTGTCTGACCCCGGGAGTGTGTGATGGGACGGTGTGGACGGAGATTCACTGTGTCTGACCCCGGGAGTGTTTGATGGGACCGTGCAGAGGAATAATCACTCTGTGTCTGAAACCGGGAGTGTGTGATGGGCCGGCGTGGAGGGAGATTCACTCTGTGTCTGACCCCGGGTGAGTTTGATGGGACCGTGCACAGGAATAATCATACTGAGTCTGACCCCTGGAGTGTGTGTTGGGACGGTGTGGACGGAGATTCACTTTGTGTCTGACCCCGGGAGTGTTTGATGGGACCGTGTACAGGAATAATCACTCTGTGTCTGACCCAGGGAGTGTTTGATGGGACCGTGTAGAGGAATAATCACTCTGTGTCTGACCATTGGAGTGTGTGATGGGACGGTGTGGAGGGAGATTCACTGTGTGTCTGACCCCGGGAGTGTGTGATGGGCGGTGTAGAGGAATAATCACTCTGTGTCTGACCCCGGGAGTGTGTGCTGGGACGACGTGGAGGGTGGTTCACTATGTGTCTGATCCCGGGAGTGTGTGATGGGCCGGCGTTAAGGGAGATTCACTCTGTGTCTGACCCCGGGTGAGTTTGATGGGAAGGTGTAGAGGAATAATCGCTCTGTGTCTGACCCCGGGAGTGTTTGATGGGACCGTGTAGAGGAATAATCACTCTGTGTCTGACCCAGGGAGTTTGTGACGGGACGGTGTGGAGGGAGATTCACTCTGTGTCTGACCACGGGAGTGTTTGATGGGAACGTGCAGAGGAATAATCACTCTGAGTCTGACCCCGGGAGTGTGTGTTGGGACGGTGTGGACGGAGATTCACTTTGTGTCTGACCCCGGGAGTGTTTGATTGGACCGTGTAGAGGAATAATCACTCTGTGTCTGACCCCGGGAGTGTGTGATGGGACGGTGTGGAGGGAGATTCACTGTGTCTGACCCCGGGAGTGTTTGATGGGACCGTGTAGAGGAATAATCACTCTGTGTCTGACCCCGGGAGTGTGTGATGGGCCGGCGTGGAGGGAGATTCACTCTTTGTCTGACCCCGGGTGAGTTTGATGGGACCGTGTAGAGGAATAATCTCTCTGTGTCTGACCCCGGGAGTGTGTGATCGGACGGTGTGGAGGGAGATTAGCTCTGTGTCTGACCCCGGGAGAGTGCGATGGGCGGTGTAGAGTAATAATCACTCTGTGTCTGACCCAGGGAATTTGGACGGGACGGTGTGGAGGGAGATTCACTCTGTGTCTGACCCCGGGAGTGTTTGATGTGGCCGTGTAGAGGAATAATCACTCTGTGTCTGACCCCGGGAGTGTGTGATGGGCCGGCGTGGAGGGAGATTCACTCTGTGTCTGACCGCGGGTGAGTTTGATGGGAAGGTGTAGAGGAATAATCACTCTGTGTCTGACCCCGGGACTGTTTGATGGGACCGTGTAGAGGAATAATCTCTCTGTGTCTGACCCCGGGAGTGTGTGATGGGACGGTGTGCAGGGATATTAACTCTGTGTCTGACCCCGGGAGAGTGTGATGGGCGGTGTAGAGGAATAATCACTCTGTGTCTGACCCAGGGAGTTTGTGACGGGACGGTGTGGAGGGAGATTCACGCTGTGTCTGACCTCGGGAGTGTTTGATGGGACCGTGTAGAGGAATAATCACTCTGTGTCTGACCCCGGGAGTGTGTGTTGGGACGGTGTGGACGGAGATTAACTCTGTGTCTGACCCCGGGAGAGTGTGATGGGCGGTGTAGAGGAATAATCACTCTGTGTCTGACCCAGGGAGTTTGTGACGGGACGGTGTGGAGGTAGATTCACTCTGTGTCTGACCAAGGGAGTGTTTGATGGGAACGTGTAGAGGAATAATCACTCTGAGTCTGACCCCGGGAGTGTGTGTTGGGACGGTGTGGACGGAGATTCACTTTGTGTCTGACCCCGGGAGTGTTTGATTGGACCGTGTAGAGGAATAATCACTCTGTGTCTGACACCGGGAGTGTGTGATGGGACGGTGTGGAGGAATAATCTCTCTGTGTCTGACCCCGGGAGTGTTTAATGGGACCGTGTAGAGGAATAATCTCTCTGTGTCTGACCCTGGGAGTGTGTGATGGGACGGTGTGGAGAGAGATTAACTCTGTGTCTGACCCCGGGAGAGTCTGATGGGACCGTGTAGAGGAATAATCACTCTGTGTCTGACCCCGGGAGTGTGTGATGGGACGGTGTGGACGGAGATTCACTGTGTCTGACCCCGGGAGTGTTTGATGGGACCGTGCAGAGGAATAATCACTCTGTGTCTGAAACCGGGAGTGTGTGATGGGCCGGCGTGGAGGGAGATTCACTCTGTGTCTGACCCCGGGTGAGTTTGATGGGACCGTGCACAGGAATAATCATACTGAGTCTGACCCCTGGAGTGTGTGTTGGGACGGTGTGGACGGAGATTCACTTTGTGTCTGACCCCGGGAGTGTTTGATGGGACCGTGTACAGGAATAATCACTCTGTGTCTGACCCAGGGAGTGTTTGATGGGACCGTGTAGAGGAATAATCACTCTGTGTCTGACCATTGGAGTGTGTGATGGGACGGTGTGGAGGGAGATTCACTGTGTGTCTGACCCCGGGAGTGTGTGATGGGCGGTGTAGAGGAATAATCACTCTGTGTCTGACCCCGGGAGTGTGTGCTGGGACGACGTGGAGGGTGGTTCACTATGTGTCTGATCCCGGGAGTGTGTGATGGGCCGGCGTTAAGGGAGATTCACTCTGTGTCTGACCCCGGGTGAGTTTGATGGGAAGGTGTAGAGGAATAATCGCTCTGTGTCTGACCCCGGGAGTGTTTGATGGGACCGTGTAGAGGAATAATCACTCTGTGTCTGACCCAGGGAGTTTGTGACGGGACGGTGTGGAGGGAGATTCACTCTGTGTCTGACCACGGGAGTGTTTGATGGGAACGTGCAGAGGAATAATCACTCTGAGTCTGACCCCGGGAGTGTGTGTTGGGACGGTGTGGACGGAGATTCACTTTGTGTCTGACCCCGGGAGTGTTTGATTGGACCGTGTAGAGGAATAATCACTCTGTGTCTGACCCCGGGAGTGTGTGATGGGACGGTGTGGAGGGAGATTCACTGTGTCTGACCCCGGGAGTGTTTGATGGGACCGTGTAGAGGAATAATCACTCTGTGTCTGACCCCGGGAGTGTGTGATGGGCCGGCGTGGAGGGAGATTCACTCTTTGTCTGACCCCGGGTGAGTTTGATGGGACCGTGTAGAGGAATAATCTCTCTGTGTCTGACCCCGGGAGTGTGTGATCGGACGGTGTGGAGGGAGATTAGCTCTGTGTCTGACCCCGGGAGAGTGCGATGGGCGGTGTAGAGTAATAATCACTCTGTGTCTGACCCAGGGAATTTGGACGGGACGGTGTGGAGGGAGATTCACTCTGTGTCAGACCCCGGGAGTGTTTGATGTTACCGTGTAGAGGAATAATCACTCTGTGTCTGACCCCGGGAGTGTGTGATGGGCCGGCGTGGAGGGAGATTCACTCTGTGTCTGACCGCGGGTGAGTTTGATGGGAAGGTGTAGAGGAATAATCACTCTGTGTCTGACCCCGGGAGTGTTTGATGGGACCGTGTAGAGGAATAATCTCTCTGTGTCTGACCCCGGGAGTGTGTGATGGGACGGTGTGCAGGGACATTAACTCTGTGTCTGACCCCGGGAGAGTGTGATGGGCGGTGTAGAGGAATAATCACTCTGTGTCTGACCCAGGGAGTTTGTGACGGGACGGTGTGGAGGGAGATTCACTCTGTGTCTGACCTCGGGAGTATTTGATGGGACCGTGTAGAGGAATAATCACTCTGAGTCTGACCCCGGGAGTGTGTGTTGGGACGGTGTGGACGGAGATTAACTCTGTGTCTGACCCCGGGAGAGTGTGATGGGCGGTGTAGAGGAATAATCACTCTGTGTCTGACCCAGGGAGTTTGTGACGGGACGGTGTGGAGGGAGATTCACTCTGTGTCTGACCAAGGGAGTGTTTGATGGGAACGTGTAGAGGAATAATCACTCTGAGTCTGACCCCGGGAGTGTGTGTTGGGACGGTGTGGACGGAGATTCACTTTGTGTCTGACCCCGGGAGTGTTTGATTGGACCGTGTAGAGGAATAATCACTCTGTGTCTGACACCGGGAGTGTGTGATGGGACGGTGTGGAGGGAGATTCAGTCTGTGTCTGACCCCGGGAGTGTGTGATGGGCCGGCGTGGAGGGAGATTCACTCTGTGTCTGACCGCGGGTGAGTTTGATGGGAAGGTGTAGAGGAATAATCACTCTGTGTCTGACCCCGGGAGAGTGTGATGGGCGGTGTAGAGGAATAATCACTCTGTGTCTGACCCAGGGAGTTTGTGACGGGACGGTGTGGAGGGAGATTCACTCTGTGTCTGACCTCGGGAGTATTTGATGGGACCGTGTAGAGGAATAATCACTCTGAGTCTGACCCCGGGAGTGTGTGATGGGCCGGCGTGGAGGGAGATTCACTCTGTGTCTGACCCCGGGTGAGTTTGATGTTAAGGTGTAGAGGAATAATCACTCTGTGTCTGACCCCGGGAGAGTTTGATGGGACCGTGTAGAGGAATAATCTCTCTGTGTCTGACCCCGGGAGTGTGTTATCGGACGGTGTGGAGGGAGATTAGCTCTGTGTCTGACCCCGGGAGAGTGTGATGGGCGGTGTAGAGTAATAATCACTCTGTGTCTGACCCAGGGAATTTGGACGGGACGGTGTGGAGGGAGATTCACTCTGTGTCTGACCCCGGGAGTGTTTGATGTGACCGTGTAGAGGAATAATCACTCTGTGTCTGTCCCCGGGAGTGTATGATGGGCCGGCGTGGAGGGAGATTCACTCTGTGTCTGACCGCGGGAGAGTTTGATGGGAAGGTGTAGAGGAATAATCACTCTGTGTCTGACCCCGGGAGTGTTTGATGGGACCGTGTAGATGAATAATCTCTCTGTGTCTGACCCCGGGAGTGTGTGATGGGACGGTGTGCAGGGACATTAACTCTGTGTCTGACCCCGGGAGAGAGTGATGGGCGGTGTAGAGGAATAATCACTCTGTGTCTGACCCAGGGAGTTTGTGATTGGACGGTGTGGAGGGAGATTCACGCTGTGTCTGACCCCGGGAGTGTTTGATGGGACCGGGTAGAGGAATAATCACTATGTCTGACCCCGGGAGTGTGTGTTGGGACGGTGTGGACGGAGATTAACTCTGAGTCTGAACCCGGGAGAGTGTGATGTGACCGTGTAGAGGAATAATCACTATGTGTCTGACCCCGGGAGTGTGTGATGGGCCGACGTGGAGGGAGATTCACTCTGTGTCTGACCCCGGGTGAGTTTGATGGGACCGTGTAGAGGAATAATCATTCTGAGTCTGACCCCGGGAGAGTGTGTTGGGACGGTGTGGACGGAGATTCACTTTGTGTCTGACCCCGGGAGTGTTTGATGGGACCGTGTACAGGAATAATCACTCTGTGTCTGACCGCCGGGAGTGTTTGATGGGACCGTGTAGAGGAATAATCATTCTTTGTCTGACCCCGGGAGTGTTTGATGGGACCGTTTAGAGGAATAATCACTCTGTGTCTGAACATTGGAGTGTGTGATGGGACGGTGTGGAGGGAGTTTCACTGTGTGTCTGACCCCGGGAGTGTGTGATGGGCGCTGTAGAGGAATAATCACTATGTGTCTGATCCCGGGAGTGTGTGATGGGCCGTGTAGAGGGAGATTCACTCTGTGTCTGACCCAGGACGTGTGTGATGGGACAGAGTAGAGAAATAATCACTCTGTGTCTGACCCTGGGAGTGTGTGATGGGACGGTGTGGAGGGAGATTCACTCTGTGTCTGAACCCGGGAGTGTTTGATGGGACCGAGTAGAGGAATAATCACTCTGTGTCTGACCCCGGGTGAGTTTGATAGGAAGGTGTAGAGGAATAATCACTCTGTGTCTGACTCCGGGAGTGTATGATGGGACCGTGTAGAGGAATAATCACTCTGTGTCTGACCCCGGGAGTGTGTGATGGGACGGTGTGGAGTGAGATTAACTCTGTGTCTGACCCCGGGAGAGTGTGATGGGCGGTGTAAAATGAATAATCACTCTGTGTCTGACCCAGGGAGTTTGTGACGGGACGGTGTGGAGGGAGATTCACTCTGTGTCTGACCCCGGGAGTGTTTGATGGGAACGTGTAGAGGAATAATCACTCTGAGTGTGACCCCGGGAGTGTTTGATGGGACCGTGTGGAGGAATAATCACTCTGTGTCTGACCCCGGGTGAGTTTGATGGGAATGTGTAGAGGAATAATCACTCTGTGTCTGACCCCGGGAGTGTTTGATGGGACCGTGTGGAGGAATAATCACTCTGTGTCTGACCCCGGGTGAGTTTGATGAGAAGGTGTAGAGGAATAATCACTCTGTGTCTGACCCCGGGAGTGTTTGATGGGACCGTGTAGAGGAATAATCTCTCTGTGTCTGACCCCGGGAGTGTGTGATGGGACGGTGTGGAGGGAGATTAACTCTGTGTCTGACCCCGGGAGAGTGTGATGGGCGGTGTAGAGGAATAATCACTCTGTGTCTGACCCAGGGAGTTTGTGACGGGACGGTGTGGAGGGAGATTCACTCTGTGTCTGACCCCGGGAGTATTTGATGGGAACGTGTAGAGGAATAATCACACTGAGTCTGACCCCGGGAGTGTGTGTTGGGACGGTGTGGACGTAGATTCACTTTGTGTCTGACCCCGGGAGTGTTTGATGGGACCGTGTAGAGGAATAATCACTCTGTATCTGACCCCGGGAGTGTGTGATGGGCGGTGTAGAGGAATAATCACTCTGTGTCAGACCCCGGGAAAGTTTGATGGGACCGTGTAGAAGAATAATCTCTCTGTGTCTGACTTCGGGAGTGTGTGTTCGGACGGTGTGGAGGGAGATTAACTCTGTGTCTGACCCCGGGAGAGTGTGATGGGCGGAGTAGAGGAATAATCACTCTGTGTCTGACGCAGGGAGTTTTTGATGGGACCGTGTAGAGGAATAATCACTCTGAGACTGACCCCGGGAGAGTGTGTTGGGACGGTGTAGCGGAATATTCACTCTGTGTCTGACCCCGGGATTGTTTGATGGTACCGTGTAGCGGAATAATCACTATGTGTCTGACCCCGGGAGTGTGTGATGGGACGGCGTGGAGGGAGATTCACTCTGTGTCTGACCCCGGGAGTGTTTGATGGGACCGTTTAGAGGAATAATCACTGTCTGTCTGACACACGGAGTGTTTGATGCTACCGTGTAGAGGAATAATCAGTCTGTGTCTGACCCCGGGAGTGTGTGATGGGCCGGCGTGGAGGGAGATTCACTCTGTGTCTGACCGCGGGTGAGTTTGATGGGAAGGTGTAGAGGAATAATCACACTGTGTCTGACCCCGGGAGTGTTTGATGGGACCGTGTAGAGGAATAATCTCTCTGTGTCTGACCCCGGGAGTGTGTGATGGGCGGTGTAGAGGAATAATCACTCTGTGTCTGACCCAGGGAGATTGTGACGGGACGGTGTGGAGGGAGATTCACTCTGTGTCTGACCCCGGGAGTGTTTGAAGGGAACGTGTAGAGGAATAATCACTCTGAGTCTGACCCCGGGAGTGTGTGTTGGGACGGTGTGGACGGAGATTAACTCTGTGTCTGACCCCGGGAGAGTGTGATGGGCGGTGTAGAGGAATAATCACTCTGTGTCTGACCCAGGGAGATTGTGACGGGACGGTGTGGAGGGAGATTCACTCTGTGTCTGACCCCGGGAGTGTTTGAAGGGAACGTGTAGAGGAATAATCACTCTGAGTCTGACCCCGGGAGTGTGTGCTGGGAAGGTGTGGACGGAGATTCACTTTGTGTCTGACCCCGGGAGAGTTTGATGGGACCGTGTAGAGGAATAATCACTCTGTGTCTGACCCCGGGAGTGTGTGATGGGACGGTGTGGAGGGAGATTCACTGTGTCTGACCCCGGGAGTGTGTGATGTGCCGGCGTGGAGGATGATTCACTCTGTGTCTGACCCCGGGAGTGTTTGAAGGGAACGTGTAGAGGAATAATCACTCTGAGTCTGACCCAGGGAGTGTGTGCTGGGACGGTGTGGACGGAGATTCACTTTGTGACTGACCCCGGGAGAGTTTGATGGGACCGTGTAGAGGAATAATCACTCTGTGTCTGACCCCGGGAGTGTGTGATGGTACGGTGTGGAGGGAGATTCACTGTGTCTGACCCCGGGAGTGTGTGATGTGCCGGCGTGGAGGATGATTCACTCTGTGTCTGACCCCGGGTGAGTTTGATGGGAAGGTGTAGAGGAATAAACACTCTGTGTCTGACCCCGGGAGTGTGTGATGTGCCGGCGTGGAGGATGATTCACTCTGTGTCTGACCCCGGGTGAGTTTGATGGGAAGGTGTAGAGGAATAATCACTCTGTGTCTGACCCCGGGAGTGTTTGATGGGACCGTGTAGAAGAATAATCTCTCTGTGTCTGACCCCGGGAGTGTGTGAATGGACGGTGTGGAGGGAGAGTCACTGTCTGTCTGACCCCGGGAGTGTGTGACGGGCGGTGTAGAGGGAGATTCACTCTGTGTCTGATCCAGGGCGTGTGTGATGGGACCGTGTAGAGCAATAATCTCTCTGTGTCTGAACGCGGGAGTGTCTTAAGGGACGGTTTGGAGGGAGATTCACTGTGTCTGACCCCGGCAGTGTTTGATGGGACCGTGTAGAGGAATAATCACTCTGTGTCTGACCCCGGGAGTGTGTGCTGGGACGATGTGGAGGGTGGTTCACTATGTGTCTGATCCCAGGAGTGTGTGATGGGCCGGCGTTAAGGGAGATTCACTCTGTGTCTGACCCCGGGTGAGTTTGATGGGAAGGTGTCGAGGAATAAACGCTCTGTGTCTGACCCCGGCAGAGTTTGATGGGACCGTGTAGAGGAATAATCACTCTGTGTCTGACCCCGGGTGAGTTTGATGGGAAGGTGTAGAGGAATAATCACTCTGTGTCTGACCCCGGGAGTGTCTGATGGGACCGTGTAGAGGAATAATCTCTCTGTGTCTGACCCCGGGAGTGTGTGATGGGAC
Source organism: Hypanus sabinus (assembly GCF_030144855.1). Taxonomy (NCBI): domain Eukaryota; kingdom Metazoa; phylum Chordata; class Chondrichthyes; order Myliobatiformes; family Dasyatidae; genus Hypanus; species Hypanus sabinus. Next base: position 597,364 of record NW_026779177.1, read on the forward strand.
GTTGTGGAAGGAGATTAACTCTGTGTCTGACCCCGGGAGAGTGTGATGGGCGGTGTAGAGGAATAATCACTCTGAGTCTGACCCCGGGAGTGTGTGTTGGGACGGTGTGGACGGAGATTCACTTTGTGTCTGACCCCGGGTGAGTTTGATGGGAAGGTGTAGAGGAATAAACACTCTGTGTCTGACCCCGGGAGTGTGTGATGTGCCGGCGTGGAGGATGATTCACTCTGTGTCTGACCCCGGGAGTGTTTGATGGGACCGTGTAGAAGAATAATCTCTCTGTGTCTGACCCCGGGAGTGTGTGCTGGGACGGTGTGGAGCGTGGTTCACTATGTGTCTCATCCCGGGAGTGTGTGATGGGCGGTGTAGAGGGAGATTCACTCTGTGTCTGATCCAGGGCGTGTGTGATGGGACCGTGTAGAGCAATAATCTCTCTGTGTCTGAACGCGGGAGTGTCTGAAGGGACGGTTTGGAGGGAGATTCACTGTGTCTGACCCCGGCAGTGTTTGATGGGACCGTGTAGAGGAATAATCACGCTGTGTCTGACCCCGGGAGTGTGTGCTGGGACGATGTGGAGGGTGGTTCACTATGTGTCTGATCCCGGGAGTGTGTGATGGGCCGGCGTTAAGGGAGATTCACTCTGTGTCTGACCCCGGGTGAGTTTGATGGGAAGGTGTAGAGGAATAATCGCTCTGTGTCTGACCCCGGCAGAGTTTGATGGGACCGTGTAGAGGAATAATCTCTCTGTGTCTGACCCCGGGAGTGTGTGATGAGACGGTGTGGAGGGAGATTAACTCTGTGTCTGACCCCGGGAGAGTGTGATGGGCGGTGTAGAGGAATAATCACTCTGTGTCTGACCCAGGGAGTTTGTGACGGGACTGTGTGTAGGGAGATTCACTCTGTGTCTGACCCCGGGAGTGTTTGATGGGAACGTGAAGAGGAATAATCACTCTGAGTCTGACCCCGGGAGTGTGTGTTGGGACGGTGTGGACGGAGATTCACTTTGTGTCTGACCCCGGGAGTGTTTGATGGGACCGTGTAGAGGAATAATCACTCTGTGTCTGACCCCGGGAGTGTGTGATGGGCCGGCGTGGAGGGAGATTCACTCTGTGTCTGACCCCGGGTGAGTTTGATGGGAAGGTGTAGAGGAATAATCACTCTGTGTCTGACCCCGGGAGAGTTTGATGGGACCGTGTAGAGGAATAATCTCTCTGTGTCTGACCCCGGGAGTGTGTGATCGGACGGTGTGGAGGGAGATTAACTCTGTGTCTGACCCCGGGAGAGTGTGATGGGCGGTGTAGAGGAATAATCACTCTGTGTCTGACCCAGGGAATTTGGACGGGACGGTGTGGAGGGAGATTCACTCTGTGTCTGACCGCGGGTGAGTTTGAAGGGAAGGTGTAGAGGAATAATCACTCTGTGTCTGACCACGGGAGTGTATGATGGGACCGTGTAGAGCAATAATCACTCTGTGCCTGACCTCGGGAGAGTGTGATGGGACGGTGTGGAAGGAGATTCACACTGTGTCTGACACTGGGAGTGTGTGATGGTACCGTGTAGAGGAATAATCACTCAGTGTCTGACCCCGGAAGAGTTTCATGTGACCGTGTAGAGGAATAATGACTCTGTGTCTGACCCCGGGAGTGTTTGATGGGACCGTGTAGAGGAATAATCTCTCTGTGTCTGACACCGGGAGTGTTTGATGGGACCGTGCAGAGGAATAATCACTCTGTGTCTGAAACCGGGAGTGTGTGATGGGCCGGCGTGGAGGGAGATTCACTCTGTGTCTGACCCCGGGTGAGTTTGATGGGACCGTGTACAGGAATAATCATACTGAGTCTGACCCCTGGAGTGTGTGTTGGGACGGTGTGGACGGAGATTCACTTTGTGTCTGACCCCGGGAGTGTTTGATGGGACCGTGTACAGGAATAATCACTCTGTGTCTGACCCTGGGAGTGTTTGATGGGACCGTGTAGAGGAATAATCACTCTGAGTCTGACCATTGGAGTGTGTGATGGGACGGTGTGGAGGGAGATTCACTGTGTGTCTGACCCCGGGAGTGTGTGATGGGCGGTGTAGAGGAATAATCACTCTGTGTCTGACCCCGGGAGTGTGTGCTGGGACGACGTGGAGGGTGGTTCACTATGTGTCTGATCCCGGGAGTGTGTGATGGGCCGGCGTTAAGGGAGATTCACTCTGTGTCTGACCCCGGGTGAGTTTGATGGGAAGGTGTAGAGGAATAATCGCTCTGTGTCTGACCCCGGGAGTGTTTGATGGGACCGTGTAGAGGAATAATCACTCTGTGTCTGACCCAGGGAGTTTGTGACGGGACGGTGTGGAGGGAGATTCACTCTGTGTCTGACCACGGGAGTGTTTGATGGGAACGTGTAGAGGAATAATCACTCTGAGTCTGACCCCGGGAGTGTGTGTTGGGACGGTGTGGACGGAGATTCACTTTGTGTCTGACCCCGGGAGTGTTTGGTTGGACCGTGTAGAGGAATAATCACTCTGTGTCTGACCCCGGGAGTGTGTGATGGGACGGTGTGGAGGGGGATTCACTGTGTCTGACCCCGGGAGTGTTTGATGGGACCGTGTAGAGGAATAATCACTCTGGGTCTGACCCCGGGAGTGTGTGATGGGCCGGCGTGGAGGGAGATTCACTCTGTGTCTGACCCCGGGTGAGTTTGATGGGACCGTGTAGAGGAATAATCTCTCTGTGTCTGACCCCGGGAGTGTGTGATCGGACGGTGTGGAGGGAGATTAGCTCTGTGTCTGACCCCGGGAGAGTGCGATGGGCGGTGTAGAGTAATAATCACTCTGTGTCTGACCCAGGGAATTTGGACGGGACGGTGTGGAGGGAGATTCACTCTGTGTCTGACCCTGGGAGTGTTTGATGTGACCGTGTAGAGGAATAATCACTCTGTGTCTGACCCCGGGAGTGTGTGATGGGCCGGCGTGGAGGGAGATTCACTCTGTGTCTGACCGCGGGTGAGTTTGATGGGAAGGTGTAGAGGAATAATCACTCTGTGTCTGACCCCGGGAGTGTTTGATGGGACCGTGTAGAGGAATAATCTCTCTGTGTCTGACCCCGGGAGTGTGTGATGGGACGGTGTGCAGGGATATTAACTCTGTGTCTGACCCCGGGAGAGTGAGATGGGCGGTGTAGAGGAATAATCACTCTGTGTCTGACCCAGGGAGTTTGTGACGGGACGGTGTGGAGGGAGATTCACGCTGTGTCTGACCTCGGGAGTGTTTGATGGGACCGTGTAGAGGAATAATCACTCTGAGTCTGACCCCGGGAGTGTGTGTTGGGACGGTGTGGACGGAGATTCACTTTGTGTCTGACCCCGGGAGTGTTTGATTGGACCGTGTAGAGGAATAATCACTCTGTGTCTGACACCGGGAGTGTGTGATGGGACGGTGTGGAGGGAGATTCACTGTGTCTGACCCCGGGAGTGTTTGATGGGACCGTGTAGAGGAATAATCACTCTGTGTCTGACCCCGGGAGTGTGTGATGGGCCGGCGTGGAGGGAGATTCACTCTGTGTCTGACCCCGGGTGAGTTTGATGGGACCGTGTAGAGGAATAATCTCTCTGTGTCTGACCCCGGGAGTGTGTGATCGGACGGTGTGGAGGGAGATTAGCTCTGTGTCTGACCCCGGGAGAGTGCGATGGGCGGTGTAGAGTAATAATCACTCTGTGTCTGACCCAGGGAATTTGGACGGGACGGTGTGGAGGGAGATTCACTCTGTGTCTGACCCCGGGAGTGTTTGATGTGACCGTGTAGAGGAATAATCACTCTGTGTCTGACCCCGGGAGTGTGTGATGGGCCGGCGTGGAGGGAGATTCACTCTGTGTCTGACCGCGGGTGAGTTTGATGGGAAGGTGTAGAGGAATATTCACTCTGTGTCTGACCCCGGGAGTGTTTGATGGGACCGTGTAGAGGAATAATCTCTCTGTGTCTGACCCCGGGAGTGTGTGATGGGACGGTGTGCAGGGATATTAACTCTGTGTCTGACCCCGGGAGAGTGTGATGGGCGGTGTAGAGGAATAATCACTCTGTGTCTGACCCAGGGAGTTTGTGACGGGACGGTGTGGAGGGAGATTCACGCTGTGTCTGACCTCGGGAGTGTTTGATGGGACCGTGTAGAGGAATAATCACTCTGAGTCTGACCCCGGGAGTGTGTGTTGGGACGGTGTGGACGGAGATTAACTCTGTGTCTGACCCCGGGAGAGTGTGATTGGCGGTGTAGAGGAATAATCACTCTGTGTCTGACCCAGGGAGTTTGTGACGGGACGGTGTGGAGGGAGATTCACTCTGTGTCTGACCAAGGGAGTGTTTGATGGGAACGTGTAGAGGAATAATCACTCTGAGTCTGACCCCGGGAGTGTGTGTTGGGACGGTCTGGACGGAGATTCACTTTGTGTCTGACCCCGGGAGTGTTTGATTGGACCGTGTAGAGGAATAATCACTCTGTGTCTGACACCGGGAGTGTGTGATGGGACGGTGTGGAGGAATAATCTCTCTGTGTCTGACCCCGGGAGTGTTTAATGGGACCGTGTAGAGGAATAATCTCTCTGTGTCTGACCCCGGGAGAGTGTGATGGGACCGTGTAGAGGAATAATCACTCTGTGTCTGACCCCGGGAGTGTGTGATGGGACGGTGTGGACGGAGATTCACTGTGTCTGACCCCGGGAGTGTTTGATGGGACCGTGCAGAGGAATAATCACTCTGTGTCTGAAACCGGGAGTGTGTGATGGGCCGGCGTGGAGGGAGATTCACTCTGTGTCTGACCCCGGGTGAGTTTGATGGGACCGTGTACAGGAATAATCACTCTGTGTCTGACCCAGGGAGTGTTTGATGGGACAGTGTAGAGGAATAATCACTCTGTGTCTGACCATTGGAGTGTGTGATGGGCGGTGTAGAGGAATAATCACTCTGTGTCTGACCCCGGGAGTGTGTGCTGGGACGACGTGGAGGGTGGTTCACTATGTGTCTGATCCCGGGAGTGTGTGATGGGCCGGCGTTAAGGGAGATTCACTCTGTGTCTGACCCCGGGTGAGTTTGATGGGAAGGTGTAGAGGAATAATCGCTCTGTGTCTGACCCCGGGAGTGTTTGATGGGACCGTGTAGAGGAATAATCACTCTGTGTCTGACCCAGGGAGTTTGTGACGGGACGGTGTGGAGGGAGATTCACTCTGTGTCTGACCACGGGAGTGTTTGATGGGAACGTGCAGAGGAATAATCACTCTGAGTCTGACCCCGGGAGTGTGTGTTGGGACGGTGTGGACGGAGATTCACTTTGTGTCTGACCCCGGGAGTGTTTGATTGGACCGTGTAGAGGAATAATCACTCTGTGTCTGACTCCGGGAGTGTGTGATGGGACGGTGTGGAGGGAGATTCACTGTGTCTGACCCCGGGAGTGTTTGATGGGACCGTGTAGAGGAATAATCACTCTGTGTCTGACCCCGGGAGTGTGTGATGGGCCGGCGTGGAGGGAGATTCACTCTGTGTCTGACCCCGGGTGAGTTTGATGGGACCGTGTAGAGGAATAATCTCTCTGTGTCTGACCCCGGGAGTGTGTGATCGGACGGTGTGGAGGGAGATTAGCTCTGTGTCTGACCCCGGGAGAGTGCGATGGGCGGTGTAGAGTAATAATCACTCTGTGTCTGACCCAGGGAATTTGGACGGGACGGTGTAGAGGAATAATCACTCTGTGTCTGACCCCGGGAGTGTGTAATCGGACGGTGTGGAGGGAGATTCACTCTGTGTCTGACCCCGGGTGAGTTTGATGGGAAGGTGTAGAGGAATAATCACTCTGTGTCTGACCCCGGGAGAGTTTGATGGGACCGTGTAGAGGAATAATCTCTCTGTGTCTGACCCCGGGAGAGTGTTATCGGACGGTGTGGAGGGAGATTAGCTCTGTGTCTGACCCCGGGAGAGTGTGATGGGCGGTGTAGAGTAATAATCACTCTGTGTCTGACCCAGGGAATTTGGACGGGACGGTGTGGAGGGAGATTCACTCTGTGTCTGACCCCGGGAGTGTTTGATGTGACCGTGTAGAGGAATAATCACTCTGTGTCTGACCCCGGGAGTGTATGATGGGCCGGCGTGGAGGGAGATTCACTCTGTGTCTGACCGCGGGAGAGTTTGATGGGAAGGTGTAGAGGAATAATCACTCTGTGTCTGACCCCGGGAGTGTTTGATGGGACCGTGTAGATGAATAATCTCTCTGTGTCTGACCCCGGGAGTGTGTGATGGGACGGTGTGCAGGGACATTAACTCTGTGTCTGACCCCGGGAGACAGTGATGGGCGGTGTAGAGGAATAATCACTCTGTGTCTGACCCAGGGAGTTTGTGATTGGACGGTGTGGAGGGAGATTCACGCTGTGTCTGACCCCGGGAGTGTTTGATGGGACCGGGTAGAGGAATAATCACTATGTCTGACCCCGGGAGTGTGTGTTGGGACGGTGTGTACGGAGATTAACTCTGTGTCTGAACCCGGGAGAGTGTGATGTGACCGTGTAGAGGAATAATCACTATGTGTCTGACCCCGGGAGTGTGTGATGGGCCGGCGTGGAGGGAGATTCACTCTGTGTCTGACCCCGGGTGAGTTTGATGGGACCGTGTAGAGGAATAATCATTCTGAGTCTGACCCCGGGAGTGTGTGTTGGGACGGTGTGGACGGAGATTCACTTTGTGTCTGACCCCGGGAGTGTTTGATGGGACCGTGTACAGGAATAATCACTCTGTGTCTGACCGCCGGGAGTGTTTGATGGGACCGTGTAGAGGAATAATCATTCTTTGTCTGACCCCGGGAGTGTTTGATGGGACCGTTTAGAGGAATAATCACTCTGTGTCTGAACATTGGAGTGTGTGATGGGACGGTGTGGAGGGAGATTCACTGTGTGTCTGACCCCGGGAGTGTGTGATGGGCGCTGTAGAGGAATAATCACTATGTGTCTGATCCCGGGAGTGTGTGATGGGCCGTGTAGAGGGAGATTCACTCTGTGTCTGACCCAGGACGTGTGTGATGGGACAGTGTAGAGAAATAATCACTCTGTGTCTGACCCCGGGAGTGTGTGATGGGACGGTGTGGAGGGAGATTCACTCTGTGTCTGAACCCGGGAGTGTTTGATGGGACCGAGTAGATGAATAATCACTCTGTGTCTGACCCCGGGTGAGTTTGATGGGAAGGTGTAGAGGAATAATCACTCTGTGTCTGACTCCGGGAGTGTATGATGGGACCGTGTAGAGGAATAATCACTCTGTGTCTGACCCCGGGAGTGTGTGATGGGACGGTGTGGAGTGAGATTAACTCTGTGTCTGACCCCGGGAGAGTGTGATGGGCGGTGTAAAATGAATAATCACTCTGTGTCTGACCCAGGGAGTTTGTGACGGGACGGTGTGGAGGGAGATTCACTCTGTGTCTGACCCCGGGAGTGTTTGATGGGAACGTGTAGAGGAATAATCACTCTGAGTGTGACCCCGGGTGTGTTTGATGGGACCGTGTGGAGGAATAATCACTCTGTGTCTGACCCCGGGTGAGTTTGATGGGAATGTGTAGAGGAATAATCACTCTGTGTCTGACCCCGGGAGTGTTTGATGGGACCGTGTAGAGGAATAATCTCTCTGTGTCTGACCCCGGGAGTGTTTGATGGGACCGTGTAGAGGAATAATCTCTCTGTGTCTGACCCCGGGAGTGTTTGATGGGACCGTGTAGAGGAATAATCTCTCTGTGTCTGACCCCGGGAGTGTGTGATGGGACGGTGTGGAGGGAGATTAACTCTGTGTCTGACCCCGGGAGAGTGTGATGGGCGGTGTAGAGGAATAATCACTCTGTGTCTGACGCAGGGAGTTTGTGACGGGACGGTGTGGAGGGAGATTCACTCTGTGTCTGACCCCGGGAGTATTTGATGGGAACGTGTAGAGGAATAATAACTCTGAGTCTGACCCCGGGAGTGTGTGTTGGGACGGTGTGGACGTAGATTCACTTTGTGTCTGACCCCGGGAGTGTTTGATGGGACCGTGTAGAGGAATAATCACTCTGTATCTGACCCCGTGGAGTGTGTGATGGGCGGTGTAGAGGAATAATCACTCTGTGTCAGACCCCGGGAGAGTTTGATGGGACCGTGTAGAAGAATAATCTCTCTGTGTCTGACTTCGGGAGTGTGTGTTCGGACTGTGTAGAGGAATAATCACTCTGTGTCTGACCCCGGGAGTGTTTGATGGGACCGTGTACAGGAATAATCTCTCTGTGTCTGACCCCGGGAGTGTTTGATGGGACCGTGTAGAGGAATAATCTCTCTGTGTCTGACCCCGGGAGTGTTTGATGGGACCGTGTAGAGGAATAATCTCTCTGTGTCTGACCCCGGGAGTGTGTGATGGGACGGTGTGGAGGGAGATTAACTCTGTGTCTGACCCCGGGAGAGTGTGATGGGCGGTGTAGAGGAATAATCACTCTGTGTCTGACCCAGGGAGTTTGTGACGGGACGGTGTGGAGGGAGATTCACTCTGTGTCTGACCCCGGGAGTATTTGATGGGAACGTGTAGAGGAATAATAACTCTGAGTCTGACCCCGGGAGTGTGTGTTGGGACGGTGTGGACGTAGATTCACTTTGTGTCTGACCCCGGGAGTGTTTGATGGGACCGTGTAGAGGAATAATCACTCTGTATCTGACCCCGGGAGTGTGTGATGGGCGGTGTAGAGGAATAATCACTCTGTGTCAGACCCCGGGAGAGTTTGATGGGACCGTGTAGAAGAATAATCTCTCTGTGTCTGACTTCGGAAGTGTGTGTTCGGACGGTGTGGAGGGAGATTAACTCTGTGTCTGACCCCGGGAGAGTGTGATGGGCGGAGTAGAGGAATAATCACTCTGTGTCTGACGCAGGGAGTTTTTGATGGGACCGTGTAGAGGAATAGTCACTCTGAGACTGACCCCGGGAGAGTGTGTTGGGACGGTGTAGAGGAATATTCACTCTGTGTCTGACCCCGGGATTGTTTGATGGTACCGCGTAGCGGAATAATCACTATGTGTCTGACCCCGGGAGTGTGTGATGGGACGGCGTGGAGGGAGATTCACCCTGTTTCTGACCCCGGGAGTGTTTGATAGGTCCGTGTAGAGGAATAATCACACTGTGCCTGACCACGGGATTGTGAGATGGGACGGTGTGGAGGGAGATTCTGTCAGTTTCTGACCCCGGGAGTGTGTGATGGGACGGTGAGGAGGGACATTCACTCTGTGTCTGACCCCGGGAGTGTTTGATGGGACCGTTTAGAGGAATAATCACTGTCTGTCTGACACACGGAGTGTTTGATGCTACCGTGTAGAGGAATAATCAGTCTGTGTCTGACCCCGGGAGTGTGTGATGGGCCGGCGTGGAGGGAGATTCACTCTGTGTCTGACCGCGGGTGAGTTTGATGGGAAGGTGTAGAGGAATAATCACACTGTGTCTGACCCCGGGAGTGTGTGATTGGACGGTGTGGAGGGACATTATCTCTGTGTCTGACCACGGGAGAGTGTGATGGGCGGTGTAGAGGAATAATCACTCTGTGTCTGACCCAGGGAGATTGTGACGGGACGGTGTGGAGGGAGATTCACTCTGTGTCTGACCCCGGGAGTGTTTGAAGGGAACGTGTAGAGGAATAATCACTCTGAGTCTGACCCCGGGAGTGTGTGCTGGGACGGTGTGGACGGAGATTCACTTTGTGTCTGACCCCGGGAGAGTTTGATGGGACCGTGTAGAGGAATAATCACTCTGTGTCTGACCCCGGGAGTGTGTGATGGGACGGTGTGGAGGGAGATTCACTGTGTCTGACCCCGGGAGTGTGTGATGTGCCGGCGTGGAGGATGATTCACTCTGTGTCTGACCCCGGGTGAGTTTGATGGGAAGGTGTAGAGGAATAAACACTCTGTGTCTGACCCAGGGAGTGTGTGATGTGCCGGCGTGGAGGATGATTCACTCTGTGTCTGACCCCGGGTGAGTTTGATGGGAAGGTGTAGAGGAATAATCACTCTGTGTCTGACCCCGGGAGTGTTTGATGGGACCGTGTAGAAGAATAATCTCTCTGTGTCTGACCCCGGGAGTGTGTGAATGGACGGTGTGGAGGGAGAGTCACTGTCTGTCTGACCCCGGGAGTGTGTGACGGGCGGTGTAGAGGAATAATCACTTCGTGTCTGACCCCGGGAGTGTGTGCTGGGACGGTGTGCAGCGTGGTTCACTAAGTGTCTCATCCCGGGAGTGTGTGATGGGCGGTGTAGAGGGAGATTCACTCTGTGTCTGATCCAGGGCGTGTGTGATGGGACCGTGTAGAGCAATAATCTCTCTGTGTCTGAACGCGGGAGTGTCTGAAGGGACGGTTTGGAGGGAGATTCACTGTGTCTGACCCCGGCAGTGTTTGATGGGACCGTGTAGAGGAATAATCACTCTGTGTCTGACCCCGGGAGTGTGTGCTGGGACGATGTGGAGGGTGGTTCACTATGTGTCTGATCCCGGGAGTGTGTGATGGGCCGGCGTTAAGGGAGATTCACTCTGTGTCTGACCCCGGGTGAGTTTGATGGGAAGGTGTCGAGGAATAAACGCTCTGTATCTGACCCCGGCAGAGTTTGATGGGACCGTGTAGAGGAATAATCACTCTGTGTCTGACCCCGGGTGAGTTTGATGGGAAGGTGTAGAGGAATAATCACTCTGTGTCTGACCCCGGGAGTGTTTGATGGGACCGTGTAGAGGAATAATCTCTCTGTGTCTGACCCCGGGAGAGTGTGATGGGACTGTGTGGAGGGAGATTAACTCTGTGTCTGACCCCGGGAGAGTGTGATGGGCGTTGTAGAGGAATAATCACTCTGTGTCTGACCCAGGGAGTTTGTGACGGGACTGTGTGTAGGGAGATTCACTCTGTGTCTGACCCCGGGAGTGTTTGATGGGAACGTGAAGAGGAATAATCACTCTGAGTCTGACCACGGGAGTGTGTGTTGGGACGGTGTGGACGGAGATTCACTTTGTGTCTGACCCCGGGTGAGTTTGATGGGAAGGTGTAGAGGAATAAACACTCTGTGTCTGACCCCGGGAGAGTGTGATGTGCCGGCGTGGAGGATGATTCACTCTGTGTCTGACCCCGGGTGAGTTTGATGGGAAGGTGTAGAGGAATAATCACTCTGTGTCTGACCCCGGGAGTGTTTGATGGGACCGTGTAGAAGAATAATCTCTCTGTGTCTGACCCCGGGAGTGTGTGATGGGACGGTGTGGAGGGAGAGTCACTGTCTGTCTGACCCCGGGAGTGTGTGACGGGCGGTGTAGAGGAATAATCACGTTGTGTTTGACCCCGGGAGTGAGTGCTGGGACGGTGTGGAGCGTGGTTCACTAAGTGTCTCATCCCGGGAGTGTGTGATGGGCGGTGTAGAGGGAGATTCACTCTGTGTCTGATCCAGGGCGTGTGTGATGGGACCGTGTAGAGCAATAATCTCTCTGTGTCTGAACGCGGGAGTGTCTGAAGGGACGGTTTGGAGGGAGATTCACTGTGTCTGACCCCGGCAGTGTTTGATGGGACCGTGTAGAGGAATAATCACTCTGTGTCTGACCCCGGGAGTGTGTGCTGGGACGATGTGGAGGGTGGTTCACTATGTGTCTGATCCCGGGAGTGTGTGATGGGCCGGCGTTAAGGGAGATTCACTCTGTGTCTGACCCCGGGTGAGTTTGATGGGAAGGTGTAGAGGAATAATCGCTCTGTGTCTGACCCCGGCAGAGTTTGATGGGACCGTGTAGAGGAATAATCTCTCTGTGTCTGACCCCGGGAGTGTGTGATGGGACGGTGTGGAGGGAGATTAACTCTGTGTCTGACCCCGGGAGAGTGTGATGGGCGGTGTAGAGGAATAATCACTCTGTGTCTGACCCAGGGAGTTTGTGACGGGACTGTGTGTAGGGAGATTCACTCTGTGTCTGACCCCGGGAGTGTTTGATGGGAACGTGAAGAGGAATAATCACTCTGAGTCTGACCCCGGGAGTGTGTGTTGGGACGGTGTGGACGGAGATTCACTTTGTGTCTGACCCCGGGAGTGTTTGATGGGACCGTGTAGAGGAATAATCACTCTGTGTCTGACCCCGGGAGTGTGTGATGGGACGGTGTGGAGGGAGATTCACTGTGTCTGACCCCGGGAGTGTTTGATCGGACCGTGTAGAGGAATAATCACTCTGTGTCTGACCCCGGGAGTGTGTGATCGGACGGTGTGGAGGGAGATTAACTCTGTGTCTGACCCCGGGAGAGTGTGATGGGCGGTGTAGAGGAATAATCACTCTGTGTCTGACCCAGGGAATTTGGACGGTACGGTGTGGAGGGAGATTCACTCTGTGTCTGACCGCGGGTGAGTTTGATGGGCAGGTGTAGAGGAATAATCACTCTGTGTCTGACCCCGGGAGTGTATGATGGGACCGTGTAGAGCAATAATCACTCTGTGCCTGACCTCGGGAGAGTGTGATGGGACGGTGTGGAAGGAGATTCACACTGTGTCTGACACTGGGAGTGTGTGATGGTACCGTGTAGAGGAATAATCACTCAGTGTCTGACCCCGGAAGAGTTTCATGTGACCGTGTAGAGGAATAATGACTCTGTGTCTGACCCCGGGAGTGTTTGATGGGACCGTGTAGAGGAATAATCTCTCTGTGTCTGACACCGGGAGTGTTTAATGGGACCGTGTAGAGGAATAATCTCTCTGTGTCTGACCCTGGGAGTGTGTGATGGGACGGTGTGGAGAGAGATTAACTCTGTGTCTGACCCCGGGAGAGTGTGATGGGACCGTGTAGAGGAATAATCACTCTGTGTCTGACCCCGGGAGTGTGTGATGGGACGGTGTGGACGGAGATTCACTGTGTCTGACCCCGGGAGTGTTTGATGGGACCGTGCAGAGGAATAATCACTCTGTGTCTGAAACCGGGAGTGTGTGATGGGCCGGCGTGGAGGGAGATTCACTCTGTGTCTGACCCCGGGTGAGTTTGATGGGACCGTGTACAGGAATAATCATACTGAGTCTGACCCCTGGAGTGTGTGATGGGACGGTGTGGACGGAGATTCACTTTGTGTCTGACCCCGGGAGTGTTTGATGGGACCGTGTACAGGAATAATCACTCTGTGTCTGACCCTGGGAGTGTTTGATGGGACCGTGTAGAGGAATAATCACTCTGTGTCTGACCATTGGAGTGTGTGATGGGACGGTGTGGAGGGAGATTCACTGTGTGTCTGACCCCGGGAGTGTGTGATGGGCGGTGTAGAGGAATAATCACTCTGTGTCTGACCCCGGGAGTGTGTGCTGGGACGACGTGGAGGGTGGTTCACTATGTGTCTGATCCCGGGAGTGTGTGATGGGCCGGCGTTAAGGGAGATTCACTCTGTGTCTGACCCCGGGTGAGTTTGATGTGAAGGTGTAGAGGAATAATCGCTCTGTGTCTGACCCCGGGAGTGTTTGATGGGAACGTGTAGAGGAATAATCACTCTGAGTCTGACCCCGGGAGTGTGTGTTGGGACGGTGTGGACGGAGATTCACTTTGTTTCTGACCCCGGGAGTGTTTGATTGGACCGTGTAGAGGAATAATCACTCTGTGTCTGACCCCGGGAGTGTGTGATGGGACGGTGTGGAGGGAGATTCACTGTGTCTGACCCCGGGAGTGTTTGATGGGACCGTGTAGAGGAATAATCACTCTGTGTCTGACCCCGGGAGTGTGTGATGGGCCGGCGTGGAGGGAGATTCACTCTGTGTCTGACCACGGGTGAGTTTGATGGGACCGTGCAGAGGAATAATCTCTCTGTGTCTGACCCCGGGAGTGTGTGATCGGACGGTGTGGAGGGAGATTAGCTCTGTGTCTGACCCCGGGAGTGTGCGATGGGCGGTGTAGAGTAATAATCACTCTGTGTCTGACCCAGGGAATTTGGACGGGACGGTGTGGAGGGAGATTCACTCTGTGTCTGACCCCGGGAGTGTTTGATGTGACCGTGTAGAGGAATAATCACTCTGTGTCTGACCCCGGGAGTGTGTGATGGGCCGGCGTGGAGGGAGATTCACTCTGTGTCTGACCGCGGGTGAGCTTGATGGGAAGGTGTAGAGGAATAATCACTCTGTGTCTGACCCCGGGAGTGTTTGATGGGACCGTGCAGAGGAATAATCTCTCTGTGTCTGACCCCGGGAGTGTGTGATGGGCCGGCGTTAAGGGAGATTCACTCTGTGTCTGACCCCGGGTGAGTTTGATGTGAAGGTGTAGAGGAATAATCGCTCTGTGTCTGACCCCGGGAGTGTTTGATGGGAACGTGTAGAGGAATAATCACTCTGAGTCTGACCCCGGGAGTGTGTGTTGGGACGGTGTGGACGGAGATTCACTTTGTGTCTGACCCCGGGAGTGTTTGATTGGACCGTGTAGAGGAATAATCACTCTGTGTCTGACCCCGGGAGTGTGTGATGGGACGGTGTGGAGGGAGATTCACTGTGTCTGACCCCGGGAGTGTTTGATGGGACCGTGTAGAGGAATAATCACTCTGTGTCTGACCCCGGGAGTGTGTGATGGGCCGGCGTGGAGGGAGATTCACTCTGTGTCTGACCACGGGTGAGTTTGATGGGACCGTGCAGAGGAATAATCTCTCTGTGTCTGACCCCGGGAGTGTGTGATCGGACGGTGTGGAGGGAGATTAGCTCTGTGTCTGACCCCGGGAGTGTGCGATGGGCGGTGTAGAGTAATAATCACTCTGTGTCTGACCCAGGGAATTTGGACGGGACGGTGTGGAGGGAGATTCACTCTGTGTCTGACCCCGGGAGTGTTTGATGTGACCGTGTAGAGGAATAATCACTCTGTGTCTGACCCCGGGAGTGTGTGATGGGCCGGCGTGGAGGGAGATTCACTCTGTGTCTGACCGCGGGTGAGCTTGATGGGAAGGTGTAGAGGAATAATCACTCTGTGTCTGACCCCGGGAGTGTTTGATGGGACCGTGCAGAGGAATAATCTCTCTGTGTCTGACCCCGGGAGTGTGTGATGGGCCGGCGTGGAGGGAGATTCACTCTGTGTCTGACCCCGGGTGAGTTTGATGGGACCGTGTACAGGAATAATCATACTGAGTCTGACCCCTGGAGAGTGTGTTGGGACGGTGTGGACGGAGATTCACTTTGTGTCTGACCCCGGGAGTGTTTGATGGGACCGTGTACTGGAATAATCACTCTGAGTCTGACCCCGGGAGTGTGTGTTGGGACGGTGTGGACGGAGATTAACTCTGTGTCTGACCCCGGGAGAGTGTGATGGGCGGTGTAGAGGAATAATCACTCTGTGTCTGACCCAGGGAGTTTGTGACGGGACGGTGTGGAGGGAGATTCACTCTGTCTCTGACCAAGGGAGTGTTTGATGGGAACGTGTAGAGGAATAATCACTCTGAGTCTGACCCCGGGAGTGTGTGTTGGGACGGTGTGGACGGAGATTCACTTTGTGTCTGACCCCGGGAGTGTTTGATTGGACCGTGTAGAGGAATAATCACTCTGTGTCTGACACCGGGAGTGTGTGATGGGACGGTGTGGAGGAATAATCTCTCTGTGTCTGACCCCGGGAGTGTTTAATGGGACCGTGTAGAGGAATAATCTCTCTGTGTCTGACCCTGGGAGTGTGTGATGGGACGGTGTGGAGAGAGATTAACTCTGTGTCTGACCCCGGGAGAGTGTGATGGGACCGTGTAGAGGAATAATCACTCTGTGTCTGACCCCGGGAGTGTGTGATGGGACGGTGTGGACGGAGATTCACTGTGTCTGACCCCGGGAGTGTTTGATGGGACCGTGCAGAGGAATAATCACTCTGTGTCTGAAACCGGGAGTGTGTGATGGGCCGGCGTGGAGGGAGATTCACTCTGTGTCTGACCCCGGGTGAGTTTGATGGGACCGTGTACAGGAATAATCATACTGAGTCTGACCCCTGGAGTGTGTGTTGGGACGGTGTGGACGGAGATTCACTTTGTGTCTGACCCCGGGAGTGTTTGATGGGACCGTGTACAGGAATAATCACTCTGTGTCTGACCCTGGGAGTGTTTGATGGGACCGTGTAGAGGAATAATCACTCTGTGTCTGACCATTGGAGTGTGTGATGGGACGGTGTGGAGGGAGATTCACTGTGTGTCTGACCCCGGGAGTGTGTGATGGGCGGTGTAGAGGAATAATCACTCTGTGTCTGACCCCGGGAGTGTGTGCTGGGACGACGTGGAGGGTGGTTCACTATGTGTCTGATCCCGGGAGTGTGTGATGGGCCGGCGTTAAGGGAGATTCACTCTGTGTCTGACCCCGGGTGAGTTTGATGGGAAGGTGTAGAGGAATAATCGCTCTGTGTCTGACCCCGGGAGTGTTTGATGGGACCGTGTAGAGGAATAATCACTCTGTGTCTGACCCAGGGAGTTTGTGACGGGACGGTGTGGAGGGAGATTCACTCTGTGTCTGACCACGGGAGTGTTTGATGGGAACGTGTAGAGGAATAATCACTCTGAGTCTGACCCCGGGAGTGTGTGATGGGACGGTGTGGACGGAGATTCACTGTGTCTGACCCCGGGAGTGTTTGATGGGACCGTGCAGAGCAATAATCTCTCTGTGTCTGAACGCGGGAGTGTCTGAAGGGACGGTTTGGAGGGAGATTCACTGTGTCTGACCCCGGCAGTGTTTGATGGGACCGTGTAGAGGAATAATCACTCTGTGTCTGACCCCGGGAGTGTGTGCTGGGACGATGTGGAGGGTGGTTCACTATGTGTCTGATCCCGGGAGTGTGTGATGGGCCGGCGTTAAGGGAGATTCACTCTGTGTCTGACCCCGGGTGAGTTTGATGGGAAGGTGTAGAGGAATAATCGCTCTGTGTCTGACCCCGGCAGAGTTTGATGGGACCGTGTAGAGGAATAATCTCTCTGTGTCTGACCCCGGGAGTGTGTGATGGGACGGTGTGGAGGGAGATTAACTCTGTGTCTGACCCCGGGAGAGTGTGATGGGCGGTGTAGAGGAATAATCACTCTGTGTCTGACCCAGGGAGTTTGTGACGGGACTGTGTGTAGGGAGATTCACTCTGTGTCTGACCCCGGGAGTGTTTGATGGGAACGTGAAGAGGAATAATCACTCTGAGTCTGACCCCGGGAGTGTGTGTTGGGACGGTGTGGACGGAGATTCACTTTGTGTCTGACCCCGGGAGTGTTTGATGGGACCGTGTAGAGGAATAATCACTCTGTGTCTGACCCCGGGAGTGTGTGATGGGACGGTGTGGAGGGAGATTCACTGTGTCTGACCCCGGGAGTGTTTGATCGGACCGTGTAGAGGAATAATCACTCTGTGTCTGACCCCGGGAGTGTGTGATCGGACGGTGTGGAGGGAGATTAACTCTGTGTCTGACCCCGGGAGAGTGTGATGGGCGGTGTAGAGGAATAATCACTCTGTGTCTGACCCAGGGAATTTGGACGGTACGGTGTGGAGGGAGATTCACTCTGTGTCTGACCGCGGGTGAGTTTGATGGGCAGGTGTAGAGGAATAATCACTCTGTGTCTGACCCCGGGAGTGTATGATGGGACCGTGTAGAGCAATAATCACTCTGTGCCTGACCTCGGGAGAGTGTGATGGGACGGTGTGGAAGGAGATTCACACTGTGTCTGACACTGGGAGTGTGTGATGGTACCGTGTAGAGGAATAATCACTCAGTGTCTGACCCCGGAAGAGTTTCATGTGACCGTGTAGAGGAATAATGACTCTGTGTCTGACCCCGGGAGTGTTTGATGGGACCGTGTAGAGGAATAATCTCTCTGTGTCTGACACCGGGAGTGTTTAATGGGACCGTGTAGAGGAATAATCTCTCTGTGTCTGACCCTGGGAGTGTGTGATGGGACGGTGTGGAGAGAGATTAACTCTGTGTCTGACCCCGGGAGAGTGTGATGGGACCGTGTAGAGGAATAATCACTCTGTGTCTGACCCCGGGAGTGTGTGATGGGACGGTGTGGACGGAGATTCACTGTGTCTGACCCCGGGAGTGTTTGATGGGACCGTGCAGAGGAATAATCACTCTGTGTCTGAAACCGGGAGTGTGTGATGGGCCGGCGTGGAGGGAGATTCACTCTGTGTCTGACCCCGGGTGAGTTTGATGGGACCGTGTACAGGAATAATCATACTGAGTCTGACCCCTGGAGTGTGTGATGGGACGGTGTGGACGGAGATTCACTTTGTGTCTGACCCCGGGAGTGTTTGATGGGACCGTGTACAGGAATAATCACTCTGTGTCTGACCCTGGGAGTGTTTGATGGGACCGTGTAGAGGAATAATCACTCTGTGTCTGACCATTGGAGTGTGTGATGGGACGGTGTGGAGGGAGATTCACTGTGTGTCTGACCCCGGGAGTGTGTGATGGGCGGTGTAGAGGAATAATCACTCTGTGTCTGACCCCGGGAGTGTGTGCTGGGACGACGTGGAGGGTGGTTCACTATGTGTCTGATCCCGGGAGTGTGTGATGGGCCGGCGTTAAGGGAGATTCACTCTGTGTCTGACCCCGGGTGAGTTTGATGTGAAGGTGTAGAGGAATAATCGCTCTGTGTCTGACCCCGGGAGTGTTTGATGGGAACGTGTAGAGGAATAATCACTCTGAGTCTGACCCCGGGAGTGTGTGTTGGGACGGTGTGGACGGAGATTCACTTTGTTTCTGACCCCGGGAGTGTTTGATTGGACCGTGTAGAGGAATAATCACTCTGTGTCTGACCCCGGGAGTGTGTGATGGGACGGTGTGGAGGGAGATTCACTGTGTCTGACCCCGGGAGTGTTTGATGGGACCGTGTAGAGGAATAATCACTCTGTGTCTGACCCCGGGAGTGTGTGATGGGCCGGCGTGGAGGGAGATTCACTCTGTGTCTGACCACGGGTGAGTTTGATGGGACCGTGCAGAGGAATAATCTCTCTGTGTCTGACCCCGGGAGTGTGTGATCGGACGGTGTGGAGGGAGATTAGCTCTGTGTCTGACCCCGGGAGTGTGCGATGGGCGGTGTAGAGTAATAATCACTCTGTGTCTGACCCAGGGAATTTGGACGGGACGGTGTGGAGGGAGATTCACTCTGTGTCTGACCCCGGGAGTGTTTGATGTGACCGTGTAGAGGAATAATCACTCTGTGTCTGACCCCGGGAGTGTGTGATGGGCCGGCGTGGAGGGAGATTCACTCTGTGTCTGACCGCGGGTGAGCTTGATGGGAAGGTGTAGAGGAATAATCACTCTGTGTCTGACCCCGGGAGTGTTTGATGGGACCGTGCAGAGGAATAATCTCTCTGTGTCTGACCCCGGGAGTGTGTGATGGGCCGGCGTTAAGGGAGATTCACTCTGTGTCTGACCCCGGGTGAGTTTGATGTGAAGGTGTAGAGGAATAATCGCTCTGTGTCTGACCCCGGGAGTGTTTGATGGGAACGTGTAGAGGAATAATCACTCTGAGTCTGACCCCGGGAGTGTGTGTTGGGACGGTGTGGACGGAGATTCACTTTGTGTCTGACCCCGGGAGTGTTTGATTGGACCGTGTAGAGGAATAATCACTCTGTGTCTGACCCCGGGAGTGTGTGATGGGACGGTGTGGAGGGAGATTCACTGTGTCTGACCCCGGGAGTGTTTGATGGGACCGTGTAGAGGAATAATCACTCTGTGTCTGACCCCGGGAGTGTGTGATGGGCCGGCGTGGAGGGAGATTCACTCTGTGTCTGACCACGGGTGAGTTTGATGGGACCGTGCAGAGGAATAATCTCTCTGTGTCTGACCCCGGGAGTGTGTGATCGGACGGTGTGGAGGGAGATTAGCTCTGTGTCTGACCCCGGGAGTGTGCGATGGGCGGTGTAGAGTAATAATCACTCTGTGTCTGACCCAGGGAATTTGGACGGGACGGTGTGGAGGGAGATTCACTCTGTGTCTGACCCCGGGAGTGTTTGATGTGACCGTGTAGAGGAATAATCACTCTGTGTCTGACCCCGGGAGTGTGTGATGGGCCGGCGTGGAGGGAGATTCACTCTGTGTCTGACCGCGGGTGAGCTTGATGGGAAGGTGTAGAGGAATAATCACTCTGTGTCTGACCCCGGGAGTGTTTGATGGGACCGTGCAGAGGAATAATCTCTCTGTGTCTGACCCCGGGAGTGTGTGATGGGCCGGCGTGGAGGGAGATTCACTCTGTGTCTGACCCCGGGTGAGTTTGATGGGACCGTGTACAGGAATAATCATACTGAGTCTGACCCCTGGAGAGTGTGTTGGGACGGTGTGGACGGAGATTCACTTTGTGTCTGACCCCGGGAGTGTTTGATGGGACCGTGTACTGGAATAATCACTCTGAGTCTGACCCCGGGAGTGTGTGTTGGGACGGTGTGGACGGAGATTAACTCTGTGTCTGACCCCGGGAGAGTGTGATGGGCGGTGTAGAGGAATAATCACTCTGTGTCTGACCCAGGGAGTTTGTGACGGGACGGTGTGGAGGGAGATTCACTCTGTCTCTGACCAAGGGAGTGTTTGATGGGAACGTGTAGAGGAATAATCACTCTGAGTCTGACCCCGGGAGTGTGTGTTGGGACGGTGTGGACGGAGATTCACTTTGTGTCTGACCCCGGGAGTGTTTGATTGGACCGTGTAGAGGAATAATCACTCTGTGTCTGACACCGGGAGTGTGTGATGGGACGGTGTGGAGGAATAATCTCTCTGTGTCTGACCCCGGGAGTGTTTAATGGGACCGTGTAGAGGAATAATCTCTCTGTGTCTGACCCTGGGAGTGTGTGATGGGACGGTGTGGAGAGAGATTAACTCTGTGTCTGACCCCGGGAGAGTGTGATGGGACCGTGTAGAGGAATAATCACTCTGTGTCTGACCCCGGGAGTGTGTGATGGGACGGTGTGGACGGAGATTCACTGTGTCTGACCCCGGGAGTGTTTGATGGGACCGTGCAGAGGAATAATCACTCTGTGTCTGAAACCGGGAGTGTGTGATGGGCCGGCGTGGAGGGAGATTCACTCTGTGTCTGACCCCGGGTGAGTTTGATGGGACCGTGTACAGGAATAATCATACTGAGTCTGACCCCTGGAGTGTGTGTTGGGACGGTGTGGACGGAGATTCACTTTGTGTCTGACCCCGGGAGTGTTTGATGGGACCGTGTACAGGAATAATCACTCTGTGTCTGACCCTGGGAGTGTTTGATGGGACCGTGTAGAGGAATAATCACTCTGTGTCTGACCATTGGAGTGTGTGATGGGACGGTGTGGAGGGAGATTCACTGTGTGTCTGACCCCGGGAGTGTGTGATGGGCGGTGTAGAGGAATAATCACTCTGTGTCTGACCCCGGGAGTGTGTGCTGGGACGACGTGGAGGGTGGTTCACTATGTGTCTGATCCCGGGAGTGTGTGATGGGCCGGCGTTAAGGGAGATTCACTCTGTGTCTGACCCCGGGTGAGTTTGATGGGAAGGTGTAGAGGAATAATCGCTCTGTGTCTGACCCCGGGAGTGTTTGATGGGACCGTGTAGAGGAATAATCACTCTGTGTCTGACCCAGGGAGTTTGTGACGGGACGGTGTGGAGGGAGATTCACTCTGTGTCTGACCACGGGAGTGTTTGATGGGAACGTGTAGAGGAATAATCACTCTGAGTCTGACCCCGGGAGTGTGTGTTGGGACGGTGTGGACGGAGATTCACTTTGTGTCTGACCCCGGGAGTGTTTGATTGGACCGTGTAGAGGAATAATCACTCTGTGTCTGACCCCGGGAGTGTGTGATGGGACGGTGTGGAGGGAGATTCACTGTGTCTGACCCCGGGAGTGTTTGATGGGACCGTGTAGAGGAATAATCACTCTGTGTCTGAACCCGGGAGTGTGTGATGGGCCGGCGTGGAGGGAGATTCACTCTGTGTCTGACCCCGGGTGAGTTTGATGGGACCGTGTAGAGGAATAATCTCTCTGTGTCTGACCCCGGGACTGTGTGATCGGACGGTGTGGAGGGAGATTAGCTCTGTGTCTGACCCCGGGAGAGTGCGATGGGCGGTGTAGAGTAATAATCACTCTGTCTGACCCAGGGAATTTGGACGGGACGGTGTGGAGGGAGATTCACTCTGTGTCTGACCCCGGGAGTGTTTGATGTGACCGTGTAGAGGAATAATCACTCTGTGTCTGACCCCGGGAGTGTGTGATGGGACGGTGTGGAGGGAGATTCACTGTGTCTGACCCCGGGAGTGTTTGATGGGACCGTGTAGAGGAATAATCACTCTGTGTCTGACCCCGGGAGTGTGTGATGGGCCGGCGTGGAGGGAGATTCACTCTGTGTCTGACCACGGGTGAGTTTGATGGGACCGTGTAGAGGAATAATCTCTCTGTGTCTGACCCCGGGAGTGTGTGATCGGACGGTGTGGAGGGAGATTAGCTCTGTGTCTGACCCCGGGAGTGTGCGATGGGCGGTGTAGAGTAATAATCACTCTGTGTCTGACCCAGGGAATTTGGACGGGACGGTGTGGAGGGAGATTCACTCTGTGTCTGACCCCGGGAGTGTTTGATGTGACCGTGTAGAGGAATAATCACTCTGTGTCTGACCCCGGGAGTGTGTGATGGGCCGGCGTGGAGGGAGATTCACTCTGTGTCTGACCGCGGGTGAGCTTGATGGGAAGGTGTAGAGGAATAATCACTCTGTGTCTGACCCCGGGAGTGTTTGATGGGACCGTGTAGAGGAATAATCTCTCTGTGTCTGACCCCGGGAGTGTGTGATGGGCCGGCGTGGAGGGAGATTCACTCTGTGTCTGACCCCGGGTGAGTTTGATGGGACCGTGTACAGGAATAATCATACTGAGTCTGACCCCTGGAGTGTGTGTTGGGACGGTGTGGACGGAGATTCACTTTGTGTCTGACCCCGGGAGTGTTTGATGGGACCGTGTACTGGAATAATCACTCTGAGTCTGACCCCGGGAGTGTGTGTTGGGACGGTGTGGACGGAGATTAACTCTGTGTCTGACCCCGGGAGAGTGTGATGGGCGGTGTAGAGGAATAATCACTCTGTGTCTGACCCAGGGAGTTTGTGACGGGACGGTGTGGAGGGAGATTCACTCTGTCTCTGACCAAGGGAGTGTTTGATGGGAACGTGTAGAGGAATAATCACTCTGAGTCTGACCCCGGGAGTGTGTGTTGGGACGGTGTGGACGGAGATTCACTTTGTGTCTGACCCCGGGAGTGTTTGATTGGACCGTGTAGAGGAATAATCACTCTGTGTCTGACACCGGGAGTGTGTGATGGGACGGTGTGGAGGAATAATCTCTCTGTGTCTGACCCCGGGAGTGTTTAATGGGACCGTGTAGAGGAATAATCTCTCTGTGTCTGACCCTGGGAGTGTGTGATGGGACGGTGTGGAGAGAGATTAACTCTGTGTCTGACCCCGGGAGAGTGTGATGGGACCGTGTAGAGGAATAATCACTCTGTGTCTGACCCCGGGAGTGTGTGATGGGACGGTGTGGACGGAGATTCACTGTGTCTGACCCCGGGAGTGTTTGATGGGACCGTGCAGAGGAATAATCACTCTGTGTCTGAAACCGGGAGTGTGTGATGGGCCGGCGTGGAGGGAGATTCACTCTGTGTCTGACCCCGGGTGAGTTTGATGGGACCGTGTACAGGAATAATCATACTGAGTCTGACCCCTGGAGTGTGTGTTGGGACGGTGTGGACGGAGATTCAATTTGTGTCTGACCCCGGGAGTGTTTGATGGGACCGTGTACAGGAATAATCACTCTGTGTCTGACCCTGGGAGTGTTTGATGGGACCGTGTAGAGGAATAATCACTCTGTGTCTGACCACTGGAGTGTGTGATGGGACGGTGTGGAGGGAGATTCACTGTGTGTCTGACCCCGGGAGTGTGTGATGGGCGGTGTAGAGGAATAATCACTCTGTGTCTGACCCCGGGAGTGTGTGCTGGGACGACGTGGAGGGTGGTTCACTATGTGTCTGATCCCGGGAGTGTGTGATGGGCCGGCGTTAAGGGAGATTCACTCTGTGTCTGACCCCGGGTGAGTTTGATGGGAAGGTGTAGAGGAATAATCGCTCTGTGTCTGACCCCGGGAGTGTTTGATGGGACCGTGTAGAGGAATAATCACTCTGTGTCTGACCCAGGGAGTTTGTGACGGGACGGTGTGGAGGGAGATTCACTCTGTGTCTGACCACGGGAGTGTTTGATGGGAACGTGTAGAGGAATAATCACTCTGAGTCTGACCCCGGGAGTGTGTGTTGGGACGGTGTGGACGGAGATTCACTTTGTGTCTGACCCCGGGAGTGTTTGATTGGACCGTGTAGAGGAATAATCACTCTGTGTCTGACCCCGGGAGTGTGTGATGGGACGGTGTGGAGGGAGATTCACTGTGTCTGACCCCGGGAGTGTTTGATGGGACCGTGTAGAGGAATAATCACTCTGTGTCTGAACCCGGGAGTGTGTGATGGGCCGGCGTGGAGGGAGATTCACTCTGTGTCTGACCCCGGGTGAGTTTGATGGGACCGTGTAGAGGAATAATCTCTCTGTGTCTGACCCCGGGACTGTGTGATCGGACGGTGTGGAGGGAGATTAGCTCTGTGTCTGACCCCGGGAGAGTGCGATGGGCGGTGTAGAGTAATAATCACTCTGTCTGACCCAGGGAATTTGGACGGGACGGTGTGGAGGGAGATTCACTCTGTGTCTGACCCCGGGAGTGTTTGATGTGACCGTGTAGAAGAATAATCACTCTGTGTCTGACCCCGGGAGTGTGTGATGGGCCGGCGTGGAGGGAGATTCACTCTGTGTCTGACCGCGGGTGATTTTGATGGGTAGGTGTAGAGGAATAATCACTCTGTGTCTGACCCCGGGAGTGTTTGATGGGACCGTGTAGAGGAATAATCTCTCTGTATCTGACCCCGGGAGTGTGTGATGGGACGGTGTGCAGGGACATTAACTCTGTGTCTGACCCCGGGAGAGTGTGATGGGCGGTGTAGAGGAATAATCACTCTGTGTCTGACCCAGGGAGTTTGTGACGGGACGGTGTGGAGGGAGATTCACGCTGTGTCTGACCCCGGGAGTGTGTGATGGGCCGGCGTGGAGGGAGATTCACTCTGTGTCTGACCCCGGGTGAGTTTGATGGGACCGTGTACAGGAATAATCATACTGAGTCTGACCCCTGGAGTGTGTGTTGGGACGGTGTGGACGGAGATTCACTTTGTGTCTGACCCCGGGAGTGTTTGATGGGACCGTGTACTGGAATAATCACTCTGAGTCTGACCCCGGGAGTGTGTGTTGGGACGGTGTGGACGGAGATTAACTCTGTGTCTGACCCCGGGAGAGTGTGATGGGCGGTGTAGAGGAATAATCACTCTGTGTCTGACCCAGGGAGTTTGTGACGGGACGGTGTGGAGGGAGATTCACTCTGTCTCTGACCAAGGGAGTGTTTGATGGGAACGTGTAGTGGAATAATCACTCTGAGTCTGACCCCGGGAGTGTGTGTTGGGACGGTGTGGACGGAGATTCACTTTGTGTCTGACCCCGGGAGTGTTTGATTGGACCGTGTAGAGGAATAATCACTCTGTGTCTGACACCGGGAGTGTGTGATGGGACGGTGTGGAGGAATAATCTCTCTGTGTCTGAACCCGGGAGTGTTTAATGGGACCGTGTAGAGGAATAATCTCTCTGTGTCTGACCCTGGGAGTGTGTGATGGGACGGTGTGGAGAGAGATTAACTCTGTGTCTGACCCCGGGAGAGTGTGATGGGACCGTGTAGAGGAATAATCACTCTGTGTCTGACCCCGGGAGTGTGTGATGGGACGGTGTGGACGGAGATTCACTGTGTCTGACCCCGGGAGTGTTTGATTGGACCGTGCAGAGGAATAATCACTCTGTGTCTGAAACCGGGAGTGTGTGATGGGCCGGCGTGGAGGGAGATTCACTCTGTGTCTGACCCCGGGTGAGTTTGATGGGACCGTGTACAGGAATAATCATACTGAGTCTGACCCCTGGAGTGTGTGTTGGGACGGTGTGGACGGAGATTCACTTTGTGTCTGACCCCGGGAGTGTTTGATGGGACCGTGTACAGGAATAATCAATCTGTGTCTGACCCTGGGAGTGTTTGATGGGACCGTGTAGAGGAATAATCACTCTGTGTCTGACCATTGGAGTGTGTGATGGGACGGTGTGGAGGGAGATTCACTGTGTGTCTGACCCCGGGAGTGTGTGATGGGCGGTGTAGAGGAACAATCACTCTGTGTCTGACCCCGGGAGTGTGTGCTGGGACGACGTGGAGGGTGGTTCACTATGTGTCTGATCCCGGGAGTGTGTGATGGGCCGGCGTTAAGGGAGATTCACTCTGTGTCTGACCCCGGGTGAGTTTGATGGGAAGGTGTAGAGGAATAATCGCTCTGTGTCTGACCCCGGGAGTGTTTGATGGGACCGTGTAGAGGAATAATCACTCTGTGTCTGACCCAGGGAGTTTGTGACGGGACGGTGTGGAGGGAGATTCACTCTGTGTCTGACCACGGGAGTGTTTGATGGGAACGTGTAGAGGAATAATCACTCTGAGTCTGACCCCGGGAGTGTGTGTTGGGACGGTGTGGACGGAGATTCACTTTGTGTCTGACCCCGGGAGTGTTTGATTGGACCGTGTAGAGGAATAATCACTCTGTGTCTGACCCCGGGAGTGTGTGATGGGACGGTGTGGAGGGAGATTCACTGTGTCTGACCCCGGGAGTGTTTGATGGGACCGTGTAGAGGAATAATCACTCTGTGTCTGAACCCGGGAGTGTGTGATGGGCCGGCGTGGAGGGAGATTCACTCTGTGTCTGACCCCGGGTGAGTTTGATGGGACCGTGTAGAGGAATAATCTCTCTGTGTCTGACCCCGGGACTGTGTGATCGGACGGTGTGGAGGGAGATTAGCTCTGTGTCTGACCCCGGGAGAGTGCGATGGGCGGTGTAGAGTAATAATCACTCTGTCTGACCCAGGGAATTTGGACGGGACGGTGTGGAGGGAGATTCACTCTGTGTCTGACCCCGGGAGTGTTTGATGTGACCGTGTAGAGGAATAATCACTCTGTGTCTGACCCCGGGAGTGTGTGATGGGCCGGCGTGGAGGGAGATTCACTCTGTGTCTGACCGCGGGTGATTTTGATGGGTAGGTGTAGAGGAATAATCACTCTGTGTCTGACCCCGGGAGTGTTTGATGGGACCGTGTAGAGGAATAATCTCTCTGTATCTGACCCCGGGAGTGTGTGATGGGACGGTGTGCAGGGACATTAACTCTGTGTCTGACCCCGGGAGAGTGTGATGGGCGGTGTAGAGGAATAATCACTCTGTGTCTGACCCAGGGAGTTTGTGACGGGACGGTGTGGAGGGAGATTCACGCTGTGTCTGACCTCGGGAGTGTTTGATGGGACCGTGTAGAGGAATAATCACTCTGAGTCTGACCCCGGGAGTGTGTGTTGGGACGGTGTGGACGGAGATTAACTCTGTTTCTGACCCCGGGAGAGTGTGATGGGCGGTGTAGAGGAATAATCACTCTGTGTCTGACCCAGGGAGTTTGTGACGGGACGGTGTGGAGGGAGATTCACTCTGTGTCTGACCCCGGGAGTGTGTGTTGGGACGGTGTGGACGGAGATTCACTTTGTGTCTGACCCCGGGAGTGTTTGATTGGACCGTGTAGAGGAATAATCACTCTGTGTCTGACCCCGGGAGTGTGTGATGGGCCGGCGTGGAGGGAGATTCACTCTGTG
Organism: Hypanus sabinus; assembly: GCF_030144855.1. Lineage (NCBI taxonomy): Eukaryota > Metazoa > Chordata > Chondrichthyes > Myliobatiformes > Dasyatidae > Hypanus > Hypanus sabinus. Next base: position 625,084 of record NW_026779177.1, read on the forward strand.
TCTGACCCCGGGTGAGTTTGATGGGAACGTGTAGAGGAATAATCTCTCTGTGTCTGACCCCGGGAGTGTGTGATCGGACGGTGTGGAGGAAGATTAGCTCTGCGTCTGAACCCGGGAGAGTGCGATGGGCGGTGTAGAGTAATAATCACTCTGTGTCTGACCCAGGGAATTTGGACGGGACGGTGTGGAGGGAGATTCACTCTGTGTCTGACCCCGGGAGTGTTTGATGTGACCGTGTAGAGGAATAATCACTCTGTGTCTGACCCCGGGTGAGTTTGATGGGAAGGTGTAGAGGAATAATCGCTCTGTGTCTGACCCCGGGAGTGTTTGATGGGACCGTGTAGAGGAATAATCACTCTGTGTCTGACCCAGGGAGTTTGTGACGGGACGGTGTGGAGGGAGATTCACTCTGTGTCTGACCACGGGAGTGTTTGATGGGAACGTGTAGAGGAATAATCACTCTGAGTCTGACCCCGGGAGTGTGTGTTGGGACGGTGTGGACGGAGATTCACTTTGTGTCTGACCCCGGGAGTGTTTGATTGGACCGTGTAGAGGAATAATCACTCTGTGTCTGACCCCGGGAGTGTGTGATGGGACGGTGTGGAGGGAGATTCACTGTGTCTGACCCCGGGAGTGTTTGATGGGACCGTGTAGAGGAATAATCACTCTGTGTCTGAACCCGGGAGTGTGTGATGGGCCGGCGTGGAGGGAGATTCACTCTGTGTCTGACCCCGGGTGAGTTTGATGGGACCGTGTAGAGGAATAATCTCTCTGTGTCTGACCCCGGGACTGTGTGATCGGACGGTGTGGAGGGAGATTAGCTCTGTGTCTGACCCCGGGAGAGTGCGATGGGCGGTGTAGAGTAATAATCACTCTGTCTGTCCCAGGGAATTTGGACGGGACGGTGTGGAGGAAGATTCACTCTGTGTCTGACCCCGGGAGTGTTTGATGTGACCGTGTAGAGGAATAATCACTCTGTGTCTGACCCCGGGAGTGTGTGATGGGCCGGCGTGGAGGGAGATTCACTCTGTGTCTGACCGCGGGTGATTTTCATGGGTAGGTGTAGAGGAATAATCACTCTGTGTCTGACCCCGGGAGTGTTTGATGGGACCGTGTAGAGGAATAATCTCTCTGTGTCTGACCCCGGGAGTGTGTGATGGGACGGTGTGCAGGGACATTAACTCTGTGTCTGACCCCGGGAGAGTGTGATGGGCGGTGTAGAGGAATAATCACTCTGTGTCTGACCCAGGGAGTTTGTGACGGGACGGTGTGGAGGGAGATTCACGCTGTGTCTGACCTCGGGAGTGTTTGATGGGACCGTGTAGAGGAATAATCACTCTGAGTCTGACCCCGGGAGTGTGTGTTGGGACGGTGTGGACGGAGATTAACTCTGTTTCTGACCCCGGGAGTGTGATGGGCGGTGTAGAGGAATAATCACTCTGTGTCTGACCCAGGGAGTTTGTGACGGGACGGTGTGGAGGGAAATTCACTCTGTGTCTGACCCCGGGAGTGTGTGTTGGGACGGTGTGGACGGAGATTCACTTTGTGTCTGACCACGGGAGTGTTTGATTGGACCGTGTAGAGGAATAATCACTCTGTGTCTGACCCCGGGAGTGTGTGATGGGACGGTGTGGAGGGAGATTCACTGTGTCTGAACCCGGGAGTGTTTGATGGGACCGTGTAGAGGAATAATCACTCTGTGTCTGACCCCGGGAGTGTGTGATGGGCCGGCGTGCAGGGAGATTCACTCTGTGTCTGACCCCGGGTGAGTTTGATGGGAACGTGTAGAGGAATAATCTCTCTGTGTCTGACCCCGGGAGTGTGTGATCGGACGGTGTGGAGGGAGATTAGCTCTGTGTCTGACCCCGGGAGAGTGCGATGGGCGGTGTAGAGTAATAATCACTCTGTGTCTGACCCAGGGAATTTGGACGGGACGGTGTGGAGGGAGATTCACTCTGTGTCTGACCCCGGGAGTGTTTGATGTGACCGTGTAGAGGAATAATCACTCTGTGTCTGACCCCGGGAGTGTGTGATGGGCCGGCGTGGAGGGAGATTCACTCTGTGTCTGACCGCGGGTGAGTTTGATGGGAAGGTGTAGAGGAATAATCACTCTGTGTCTGACCCCGGGAGTGTTTGATGGGACCGTGTAGAGGAATAATCTCTCTGTGTCTGACCCCGGGAGTGTGTGATGGGACGGTGTGCATGGACATTAACTCTGTGTCTGACCCCGGGAGAGTGTGATGGGCGGTGTAGAGGAATAATCACTCTGTGTCTGACCCAGGGAGTTTGTGACGGGACGGTGTGGAGGGAGATTCACGCTGTGTCTGACCTCGGGAGTGTTTGATGGGACCGTGTAGAGGAATAATCACTCTGAGTCTGACCCCGGGAGTGTGTGTTGGGACGGTGTGGACGGAGATTCACTTTGTGTCTGACCCCGGGAGTGTTTGATTGGACCGTGTAGAGGAATAATCACTCTGTGTCTGACACCGGGAGTGTGTGATGGGACGGTGTGGAGGAATAATCTCTCTGTGTCTGACCCCGGGAGTGTTTAATGGGACCGTGTAGAGGAATAATCTCTCTGTGTCTGACCCTGGGAGTGTGTGATGGGACGGTGTGGAGAGAGATTAACTCTGTGTCTGACCCCGGGAGAGTGTGATGGGACCGTGTAGAGGAATAATCACTCTGTGTCTGACCCCGGGAGTGTGTGATGGGACGGTGTGGACGGAGATTCACTGTGTCTGACCCCGGGAGTGTTTGATGGGACCGTGCAGAGGAATAATCACTCTGTGTCTGAAACCGGGAGTGTGTGATGGGCCGGCGTGGAGGGAGATTCACTCTGTGTCTGACCCCGGGTGAGTTTGATGGGACCGTGTACAGGAATAATCATACTGAGTCTGACCCCTGGAGTGTGTGTTGGGACGGTGTGGACGGAGATTCACTTTGTGTCTGACCCCGGGAGTGTTTGATGGGACCGTGTACAGGAATAATCACTCTGTGTCTGACCCTGGGAGTGTTTGATGGGACCGTGTAGAGGAATAATCACTCTGTGTCTGACCATTGGAGTGTGTGATGGGACGGTGTGGAGGGAGATTCACTGTGTGTCTGACCCCGGGAGTGTGTGATGGGCGGTGTAGAGGAATAATCACTCTGTGTCTGACCCCGGGAGTGTGTGCTGGGACGACGTGGAGGGTGGTTCACTATGTGTCTGATCCCGGGAGTGTGTGATGGGCCGGCGTTAAGGGAGATTCACTCTGTGTCTGACACCGGGTGAGTTTGATGGGAAGGTGTAGAGGAATAATCGCTCTGTGTCTGACTCCGGGAGTGTTTGATGGGACCGTGTAGAGGAATAATCACTCTGTGTCTGACCCAGGGAGTTTGTGACGGGACGGTGTGGAGGGAGATTCACTCTGTGTCTGACCACGGGAGTGTTTGATGGGAACGTGTAGAGGAATAATCACTCTGAGTCTGATCCCGGGAGTGTGTGTTGGGACGGTGTGGACGGAGATTCACTTTGTGTCTGACCCCGGGAGTGTTTGATTGGACCGTGTAGAGGAATAATCACTCTGTGTCTGACCCCAGGAGTGTGTGATGGGACGGTGTGGAGGGAGATTCACTGTGTCTGACCCCGGGAGTGTTTGATGGGACCGTGTAGAGGAATAATCACTCTGTGTCTGACCCCGGGAGTGTGTGATGGGCCGGCGTGGAGGGAGATTCACTCTGTGTCTGACCCCGGATGAGTTTGATGGGACCGTGTAGAGGAATAATCTCTCTGTGTCTGACCCCGGGACTGTGTGATCGGACGGTGTGGAGGGAGATTAGCTCTGTGTCTGACCCCGGGAGAGTGCGATGGGCGGTGTAGAGTAATAATCACTCTGTCTGACCCAGGGAATTTGGACGGGACGGTGTGGAGGGAGATTCACTCTGTGTCTGACCCCGGGAGTGTTTGATGTGACCGTGTAGAGGAATAATCACTCTGTGTCTGACCCCGGGAGTGTGTGATGGGCCGGCGTGGAGGGAGATTCACTCTGTGTCTGACCGCGGGTGAGTTTGATGGGAAGGTGTAGAGGAATAATCACTCTGTGTCTGACCCCGGGAGTGTTTGATGGGACCGTGTAGAGGAATAATCTCTCTGTGTCTGACCCCGGGAGTGTGTGATGGGACGGTGTGCAGGGACATTAACTCTGTGTCTGACCCCGGGAGAGTGTGATGGGCGGTGTAGAGGAATAATCACTCTGTGTCTGACCCAGGGAGTTTGTGACGGGACGGTGTGGAGGGAGATTCACGCTGTGTCTGACCTCGGGAGTGTTTGATGGGACCGTGTAGAGGAATAATCACTCTGAGTCTGACCCCGGGAGTGTGTGTTGGGACGGTGTGGACGGAGATTAACTCTGTGTCTGACACCGGGAGAGTGTGATGGGCGGTGTAGAGGAATAATCACTCCGTGTCTGACCCAGGGAGTTTGTGACGGGACGGTGTGGAGGGAGATTCACTCTGTGTCTGACCCCGGGAGTGTGTGTTGGGACGGTGTGGACGGAGATTCACTTTGTGTCTGACCCCGGGAGTGTTTGATTGGACCGTGTAGAGGAATAATCACTCTGTGTCTGACCCCGGGAGTGTGTGATGGGACGGTGTGGAGGGAGATTCACTGTGTCTGACCCCGGGAGTGTTTGATGGGACCGTGTAGAGGAATAATCACTCTGTGTCTGACCCCGGGAGTGTGTGATGGGCCGGCGTGGAGGGAGATTCACTCTGTGTCTGACCCCGGGTGAGTTTGCTGGGACCGTGTAGAGGAATAATCTCTCTGTGTCTGACCCCGGGAGTGTGTGATCGGACGGTGTGGAGGGAGATTAGCTCTGTGTCTGACCCCGGGAGAGTGCGATGGGCGGTGTAGAGTAATAATCACTCTGTGTCTGACCCAGGGAATTTGGACGGGACGGTGTGGAGGGAGATTCACTCTGTGTCTGACCCCGGGAGTGTTTGATGTGACCGTGTAGAGGAATAATCACTCTGTGTCTGACCCCGGGAGTGTGTGATGGGCCGGCGTGGAGGGAGATTCACTCTGTGTCTGACCGCGGGTGAGTTTGATGGGAAGGTGTAGAGGAGTAATCACACTGTGTCTGACCCCGGGAGTGTTTGATGGGACCGTGTAGAGGAATAATCTCTCTGTGTCTGACCCCGGGAGTGTGTGATGGGACGGTGTGCAGGGACATTAACTCTGTGTCTGACCCCGGGAGAGTGTGATGGGCGGTGTAGAGGAATAATCACTCTGTGTCTGACCCAGGGAGTTTGTGACGGGACGGTGTGGAGGGAGATTCACGATGTGTCTGACCTCGGGAGTGTTTGATGGGACCGTGTAGAGGAATAATCACTCTGAGTCTGACCCCGGGAGTGTGTGTTGGGACGGTGTGGACGGAGATTAACTCTGTGTCTGACCCCGGGAGAGTGTGATGGGCGGTGTAGAGGAATAATCACTCTGTGTCTGACCCAGGGAGTTTGTGACGGGACGGTGTGGAGGGAGATTCACTCTGTGTCTGACCAAGGGAGTGTTTGATGGGAACGTGTAGAGGAATAATCACTCTGAGTCTGACCCCGGGAGTGTGTGTTGGGACGGTGTGGACGGAGATTCACTTTGTGTCTGACCCCGGGAGTGTTTGATTGGACCGTGTAGAGGAATAATCACTCTGTGTCTGACACCGGGAGTGTGTGATGGGACGGTATGGAGGAATAATCTCTCTGTGTCTGACCCCGGGAGTGTTTAATGGGACCGTGTAGAGGAATAATCTCTCTGTGTCTGACCCTGGGAGTGTGTGATGGGACGGTGTGGAGAGAGATTAACTCTGTGTCTGACCCCGGGAGAGTGTGATGGGACCGTGTAGAGGAATAATCACTCTGTGTCTGACCCCGGGAGTGTGTGATGGGACGGTGTGGACGGAGATTCACTGTGTCTGACCCCGGGAGTGTTTGATGGGACCGTGCAGAGGAATAATCACTCTGTGTCTGAAACCGGGAGTGTGTGATGGGCCGGCGTGGAGGGAGATTCACGCTGTGTCTGACCCCGGGTGAGTTTGATGGGACCGTGTACAGGAATAATCATACTGAGTCTGACCCCTGGAGTGTGTGTTGGGACGATCTGGACGGAGATTCACTTTGTGTCTGACCCCGGGAGTGTTTGATGGGACCGTGTACAGGAATAATCACTCTGTGTCTGACCCTGGGAGTGTTTGATGGGACCGTGTAGAGGAATAATCACTCTGTGTCTGACCATTGGAGTGTGTGATGGGACGGTGTGGAGGGAGATTCACTGTGTGTCTGACCCCGGGAGTGTGTGATGGGCGGTGTAGAGGAATAATCACTCTGTGTCTGACCCCGGGAGTGTGTGCTGGGACGACGTGGAGGGTGGTTCACTATGTGTCTGATCCCGGGAGTGTGTGATGGGCCGGCGTTAAGGGAGATTCACTCTGTGTCTGACCCCGGGTGAGTTTGATGGGAAGGTGTAGAGGAATAATCGCTCTGTGTCTGACCCCGGGAGTGTTTGATGGGACCGTGTAGAGGAATAATCACTCTGTGTCTGACCCAGGGAGTATGTGACGGGACGGTGTGGAGGGAGATTCACTCTGTGTCTGACCACGGGTGTGTTTGATGGGAACGTGTAGAGGAATAATCACTCTGAGTCTGACCCCGGGAGTGTGTGTTGGGACGGTGTGGACGGAGATTCACTTTGTGTCTGACCCCGGGAGTGTTTGTTTGGACCGTGTAGAGGAATAATCACTCTGTGTCTGACCCCGGGAGTGTGTGATGGGACGGTGTGGAGGGAGATTCACTGTGTCTGACCCCGGGAGTGTTTGATGGGACCGTGTAGAGGAATAATCACTCTGTGTCTGACCCCGGGAGTGTGTGATGGGCCGGCGTGGAGGGAGATTCACTCTGTGTCTGACCCCGGGAGAGTGCGATGGGCGGTGTAGAATAATAATCACTCTGTCTGACCCAGGGAATTTGGACGGGACGGTGTGGAGGGAGATTCACTCTGTGTCTGACCCCGGGAGTGTTTGATGTGACCGTGTAGAGGAATAATCACTCTGTGTCTGACCCCGGGAGTGTTTGATGGGCCGGCGTGGAGGGAGATTCACTCTGTGTCTGACCGCGGGTGAGTTTGATGGGAAGGTGTAGAGGAATAATCACTCTGTGTCTGACCCCGGGAGTGTGTGATGGGACGGTGTGCAGGGACATTAACTCTGTGTCTGACCCCGGGAGAGTGTGATGGGCGGTGTAGAGGAATAATCACTCTGTGTCTGACCCAGGGAGTTTGTGACGGGACGGTGTGGAGGGAGATTCACGCTGTGTCTGACCTCGGGAGTGTTTGATGGGACGTGTAGAGGAATAATCACTCTGAGTCTGACCCCGGGAGTGTGTGTTGGGACGGTGTGGTCGGAGATTAACTCTGTGTCTGACCCCGGGAGAGTGTGATGGGCGGTGTAGAGGAATAATCACTCTGTGTCTGACCCAGGGAGTTTGTGACGGGACAGTGTGGAGGGAGATTCACTCTGTGTCTGACCAAGGGAGTGTTTGATGGGAACGTGTAGAGGAATAATCACTCTGAGTCTGACCCCGGGAGTGTGTGTTGGGACGGTGTGGACGGAGATTCACTTTGTGTCTGACCCCGGGAGTGTTTGATTGGACCGTGTAGAGGAATAATCACTCTGTGTCTGACACCGGGAGTGTGTGATGGGACGGTGTGGAGGGAGATTCACTGTGTCTGACCCCGGGAGTGTTTGATGGGACCGTGCAGAGGAATAATCACTCTGTGTCTGACCCCGGGAGTGTGTGATGGGCCGGCGTGGAGGGAGATTCACTCTGTGTCTGACCCCGGGTGAGTTTGATGGGAAGGTGTAGAGGAATAATCACTCTGTGTCTGACCCCGGGAGAGTTTGATGGGACCGTGTAGAGGAATAATCTCTCTGTGTCTGACCCCGGGAGTGTGTTATCGGACGGTGTGGAGGGAGATTAGCTCTGTGTCTGACCCCGGGAGAGTGTGATGGGCGGTGTAGAGTAATAATCACTCTGTGTCTGACCCAGGGAATTTGGACGGGACGGTGTGGAGGGAGATTCACTCTGTGTCTGACCCCGGGAGTGTTTGATGTGACCGTGTAGAGGAATAATCACTCTGTGTCTGACCCCGGGAGTGTATGATGGGCCGGCGTGGAGGGAGATTCACTCTGTGTCTGACCGCGGGTGAGTTTGATGGGAAGGTGTAGAGGAATAATCACTCTGTGTCTGACCCCGGGAGTGTTTGATGGGACCGTGTAGATGAATAATCTCTCTGTGTCTGACCCCGGGAGTGTGTGTTGGGACGGTGTGGAGGGAGATTAACTCTGTGTCTGACCCCGGGAGAGTGTGATGGGCGGTGTAGAGGAATAATCACTCTGTGTCTGACCCAGGGAGTTTGTGACGGGACGGTGTGGAGGGAGATTCACTCTGTGTCTGACCAAGGGAGTGTTTGATGGGAACGTGTAGAGGAATAATCACTCTGAGTCTGACCCCGGGAGTGTGTGTTGGGACGGTGTGGACGGAGATTCACGTTGTGTCTGACCCCGGGAGTGTTTGATTGGACCGTGTAGAGGAATAATCACTCTGTGTCTGACACCGGGAGTGTGTGATGGGACCGTGCAGAGGAATAATCACTCTGTGTCTGACCCCGGGAGTGTGTGATGGGCCGGCGTGGAGGGAGATTCACTCTGTGTCTGACCGCGGGTGAGTTTGATGGGAAGGTGTAGAGGAATAATCACTCTGTGTCTGACCCCGGGAGTGTTTGATGGGACCGTGTAGATGAATAATCTCTCTGTGTCTGACCCCGGGAGTGTGTGATGGGACGGTGTGCAGGGACATTAACTCTGTGTCTGACCCCGGGAGAGTGTGATGGGCGGTGTAGAGGAATAATCACTCTGTGTCTGACCCAGGGAGTTTGTGATTGGACGGTGTGGACGGAGATTAACTCTGTGTCTGAACCCGGGAGAGTGTGATGTGACCGTGTAGAGGAATAATCACTATGTGTCTGACCCCGGGAGTGTGTGATGGGCCGGCGTGGAGGGAGATTCACTCTGTGTCTGACCCCGGGTGAGTTTGATGGGACCGTGTAGAGGAATAATCATTCTGAGTCTGACCCCGGGAGTGTGTGTTGGGACGGTGTGGACGGAGATTCACTTTGTGTCTGACCCCGGGAGTGTTTGATTGGACCGTGTACAGGAATAATCACTCTGTGTCTGACCGCCGGGAGTGTTTGATGGGACCGTGTAGAGGAATAATCACTCTTTGTCTGACCCCGGGAGTGTTTGATGGGACCGTTTAGAGGAATAATCACTCTGTGTCTGACCATTGGAGTGTGTGATGGGACGGTGTGGAGGGAGATTCACTGTGTGTCTGACCCCGGGAGTGTGTGATGGGCGCTGTAGAGGAATAATCACTATGTGTCTGATCCCGGGAGTGTGTGATGGGCCGTGTAGAGGGAGATTCACTCTGTGTCTGACCCAGGACGTGTGTGATGGGACAGTGTAGAGAAATAATCACTCTGTGTCTGACCCCGGGAGTGTGTGATGGGACGGTGTGGAGGGAGATTCACTCTGTGTCTGAACCCGGGAGTGTTTGATGGGACCGAGTAGAGGAATAATCACTCTGTGTCTGACTCCGGGAGTGTGTGATGGGACGGTGTGGAGTGAGATTAACTCTGTGTCTGACCCCGGGCGAGTGTGATGGGCGGTGTAAAATGAATAATCACTCTGTGTCTGACCCAGGGAGTTTGTGACGGGACGGTGTGGAGGGAGATTCACTCTGTGTCTGACCCCGGGAGTGTTTGATGGGAACGTGTAGAGGAATAATCACTCTGAGTGTGACCCCGGGAGTGTTTGATGGGACAGTGTGGAGGA